>NC_045804.1:655742-983613 GCF_009873245.2 Balaenoptera musculus | reverse complement strand
AAAAGCAGCAACAAAATCTTTGCTATTTCAATTACAGTTATACAGCAAACAACAAATTCAAAACTCAAGTTTGAAAGTCACAGACATATAGAATTCTATACTTTATCACCGAAGGTGTCAACAGTGTGGCAGTGACCCTAGTTGTTACTGGTAACAAGGACACCAGCATGCACCAGTAGAAATAGTCACTACAGTCACTGCTCTAAATCACGAGAGACAATGACTAATCCATTTCTTACTAATCGATCATAGTAGACAATGCTTTCACTGTTTCATATTCTTTGGTTAATTTCTTAGAGTTCTTATTACACATATGATACAACAGAAAAAAATAACACCCAACAGTTACATCACATTTTTACTAGTAGAAAGAAAATATAATTTCAAAAGGTTATTATGAAAGGTGAACATAATAATACTCTTCACTCAAATATAACATAGAAGTGGTGTTTTAATGTTGATATAATTAAAAATCAAAGTGAAGAAGCTGTTTATAAACATGAAAAAGAAGAAAAACTTGATTACTAGCTAACTGAAATGAACTCAGAAATAAGGGCTGGAATGCACAGCTGTATAAAAATCAACCCTCATTCTTAACTGCCTCATGTGCTATTTTAAATGTCATAGCTTCCCATGAAACACATTACCTTTTTCTCATAGGTGCGTTTTAAGTGACATTTCTCCATTTGAAACTTATTTTCTTGATCCTGTGAATAATAAATATTTATCTTTATTATCCTTAAAATTGCTTCTAGGGTCAATAAAACTGGTAATCTAATGAAACAAATCAATCTCTTTGAGGACAAACCTTATTTGAGTTTTGCATATTATTAAGAGAGCCCTACCTGTGCAGTTTTCTAAACTACAACTAGAAACATGCATAGCTTTATGTTGGAGGCCATAAAACCTTAGTTATCTGAAGATGTTACCACTCTCAAAAGTACATACTTCACAGTGAAAGAGAAACTTTCTGACCCTTAGAATTAAGAGATCACTTAAAAATGACCAAATGAATCAACGTGAAAATAATAAGTTTGAAGTTGTGTCATATAGAAGTGCTTGGTACTTTTTGACCATGAGAGAAAAGGCAAGATCTAAAAGGTGTGAAAGAGGGAGTTTCCTGGCGGGCCAATGGTTAGGACGCCACGCTTCCACCGCAGGGGGCGTGGGTTCAGTCGCTGGTCGAGGAACTAGGATCCCACATGCCGAGCGGTGCAGCCAAAAAAATAAATAAATAAATAAAAGGTGTGAAAGAGAAAAAGAGAGAGAGAAATTATAAAGAATGGCAGATAATAATTTAAAGAGAGGAAATAATTCTAAAATAATAATATATTTAAATAAGGTTTATACTTTTAACTAATCTCAAAAAAAGTAGATTGTTCAAATTAAAATTATTGTTCTTTTTACTCTATATCCCATTAGCATCTACTTTTGTTAAAGTAAATAAGATGAAAAATGATACAGTGCAATAAAAGAATCAGAAATGGCTACCTGCATTTCTGAGTTTTTTTCATCGACTCTCATTTATATGTATACACCAAGAAAAGGAAAGGTGAGTCTCAGCCATTATTCTGTGTAAAAATACAGGACTCACCTTTAATTGTTGCTTTCTTTGAAGTTCTAATTCCTGTAACTGCTGTTTTAATTGACAGATGTTCTGTTCTAATTCTTTAATCATACCAGATGCCTAAAAAGATTTTAAGAAAATAATAAAAAAATGAAACTTTGATTTTTCTACCATCCTACAAACTTCTGGTTGAATAAATTTAACTTTTTCCCCCCACCGGAAGCTTCAGTTAGAATTAAAATTACCTATAAATCTGAATTTTTAAAAAATTTTAAGTTAAAAAATCTTTTAAAGTAAAAAGATAAATTAAGTACTGCATGGCATTTAAAGTTATGAAAATATAATACTGATGTAAAAAGAATAGATATACAGAAAACTTTTTAAATTTTTATTTTAAAACCAAATCCACTGGAATATTTAATTCATGAAATATCAAGTAATTGACTATTTTAGTATTGAGGCTATAGGATTTTCTTTGCAGAAAGTTTCACTTATCTGACATAAAAGTGTGTGGGTGCCCCGAGGGTGTCTGTGGGCTCATATGAGTGCATGTGATGGCAGGAAAACCAAAGCATAACCAAGATTTCAAAATAATAACAATAATGTATAGAGTTACTCCAAAATATGTATTATTAACACAACTGAACATTTCTTCTTGGACTTTTATGTTTCCTCCTTTAAAAACTTTGGTAATTAAAAGGGTTAATTTATAGCAGATTTTAGTTTATTAAATATTTGTGTTATGCTATATATTAGACACTTAGTATTAAACTAAGCAAAGGAGAGACTAACTTAAATGCCAGGTAGTGGTCAGCTTCTACCACCTTTGGCTATATGCTGAGTAAAGGAAATAAGTACTTTGGATGGCTACACCTACCAGCATCTACAATACCTTAGAAGCTGAAAGAGCATGTTCCTTTTTCAGAAGGTTTATATCGGCATCATATTTGGTTTGTAACAGTTTCATGTTTTGCTCATAATCATTTACAAGATGATCCTTCTCTTTATGCAGTGTGTTGCGCCTAAAAGCAATCCGAGGATAAAATATTTTTCCAATATATTTATAATCAATCTCTAAAATGGAATTTTTTAGTCAACCAAATCCCAATACATTATCTTTCAATATATCAAATAAGTATCCACATTTTTATCAACTGTTTCTAAACAGTATGCTTCTTATATTAAATGGTACTTTAAAAAATTTAACAAATGGCAGCATTTAGATTGGAAACCTCCCAAGTTAAATGCACAAGTGTGATTAATTTTAACAGATAATTTAATAGAGTTAATATCAGTACTTTATAGCCACACCTGAGAGATATCTGACTTCAGACAATACCTTGCCTTTACTTCTTGTAATTCATTACATGTTATCTGGTAACATCTCTCAAGTTCCAATTTTTCTTGAATTAATTTCTGCTTCTGTGTATTACTGTTCTCTGCTTCTCCAGTCAGCTGCTGGACACGGGACTCCAGTTCTTTGATCATCTGGTTCTAAAATAATAGGTCACTGTTAAGAAAGCCTCTAACTTTATAACAATTCTGTATCATTAAATAGCCTGAAGAAAAAATACAATGTATGAGAGATAAGAATACGAAAAACAAATGTATGATAAACCATACTAATAAAAACTAAACCAACCTCTAAATTAACCAAGTCTTTTTTTTAAAAAAAGGAGTGCTTTCTACCATAAAAGTAAGGCTAATGTGTTTATATGCTTTTAGCCATTCATTCATTCACTGAACGAATATTTACTGAACCTGGCACTATTCTGATCTGGGGACATAGCAGTAAATAGAAGAGGTGAAGTCCTTAGCCTCCGGAAGGTTATATTCTCCTTATGAAACTTAATAAATCTGTACTTGTTAGGTGAGTACTCAGCAGTTATTTGCTCTTCATTTGAAGATTTAGAAAGTTTTTGAATTATAAAAGCAATGTAATAATATGTTTAAAAAAGAAATTCATAACCCAAATATTTTAATACAGAGGTTATAAGTGACACATGTAGTATCACGTAAGTGTACAGGAATATTTTACTACATAGCTGCAGTGTTTGTGCATAAATTTTTCATTCATTTTTTTATTTACTTACCATTTTATCAAAAGCATTTCATTTTTCCACAGTCTTCAAAATCATCACATAATTAAAACATTTCCTTATTATTTGATATTTAAGTTGTTTTGAATTTTTTATCTTTATGGAACTAGATAAAGGTGTTTATAACTAGGTACTTTATCTAAAATTAGGGTAAGCAAGCATTAGCTAAAAGGATAATCAATTTTCATTTTAATGATTACACTTCCAGTAATTAGAAAAGGTTATTAGGATGATGTTCCAAACAGTATCCTTTTATACTCATTCTAAGATAAACATTTAAAATAAAGTTTAAGCATTAAATAATATTACAGCCCCAACATCCTGTATTCATTTCATTTTTTATTTTAAGGTTTATTTATTTTCTTATTAGTCATCCATTTTATACACATCAGTGTATACATGTCAATCCCAATCTTCCAATTCATCCCACCCCCACCCCCCTGCCGCTTTCCCCCCTTGGTGTCCATACGTTTGTTCTCAACATCTGTGTCTCAATTTCTGCCCGGCAAACCGGTTCATCTGTACCATTTTTCTAGGTTCCACATACGTGTGTTAATATATATTTGTTTTTCACTTTCTGACTTACTTCACTCTGTATGACAGTCTCTAGACCCATCCATGTCTCTACAAATGGCTCAATTTCGTTCCTTTTTATGGCTGAGTAATATTCCATTGTATATATGTACCACATCTTCTTTATCCATTCATCTGTCGATGGGTATTTAGGTTGCTTCCATGTCCTGGCTATTGTTAACAGTGCTGCAATGAATATTGGGGTGCATGTGTCTTTTTGAATTATGGTTTTCTCAGGGTATATGCCCAGTAGTGGGATTGCTGGGTCGTATGGTAATTCTATTTTTAGTTTTTCAAGGAACCTCCATACTGTTCTCCATAGTGGCTGTATCAATTTACATTCCCACCAACAGTGCAAGAGGGTTGCCTTTTCTCCACACCCTCTCCAGCATTTGTTGTTTGTAGATTTTCTAATGATGCCCATTCTAACTGGTGTGAGGTGATACCTCATTGTAGTTTTGATTTGTATTTCTCTAATAATTAGTAATATTGAGCAGGTTTTCATGTGTTTGTTGGCCATCTGTATGTCTTCTTTGGAGAGATGTCTGTTTAGGTCTTCTGCCCATTTTTGGATTGGGTTGTTTGTTTTTTTAATATTGAGCTGCATGAGCTATTTATATATTTTGGAGATTAATCCTTTGTCTGTTGATTCTTCTGCAAATATATTGTCCCATTCTGAGGGTTGTCTTTTCGTCTTGTTTATGGTTTCCTTTGCTGTGCAAAAGCTTTGAAGTTTCATTAGGTCCCATTTGTTTATTTTTGTTTTTATTTCCATTACCCTAGGAGGTGGATCAAAAAAGATCTTGCTGTGATTTATGTCAAAGAGTGTTCTTCCTATGTTTTCCTCTAAGAGTTTTATAGTGTCTGGTCTTACATTTAGGTTTCTAATCCATCTTTTTGTTTTGTTTTGTTTTGTTTTATTTATGGCTGTGTTGGGTCTTCGTTTCTGTGCGAGGGCTTTCTCTAGTTGCGGCAAGCGAGGGCCACTCTTCCTAGCAGTGTGCGGGCCTCTCACTATCGTGGCCTCTCTTGTTGCGAGGCACAGGTTCCAGACGCGCAAGCTCAGTAATTGTGGCTCACAGGCCCAGCTGCTCCGTGGCATGTGGGATCTTCCCAGACCAGGGCTCGAACCCGTGTCCCCTGCATTGGCAGGCAGATTCTCAACCACTGCGCCACCAGGGAAGCCCTCTAATCCATTTTAAGTTTATTTTTGTGTATGATGTTAGGGAGCGTTCTAATTTCATTCTTTTGCATGTAGCTGTCCAGTTTTCCCAGCACCACTTACTGAAGAGACTGTCTTTTCTCCATTAAATAATATTACAGCCCCAACATCCTGTATTCATCTCATTCTTTCTTCACTACAATAAAAATTAGGTATATAATTTAAATTTTGGTGCCATAACTTCCAAATCTGAGCAATGGAAATAATTATGTCTAATGTAAAAATATGGTATGTAGATTAACTTTTAAAAGTATGTACAATTTCTAGCTCAAAGCCTGACACATTCAGATGCTCAGATTTCTTCTCTATACACCCGATTCACTTTGCCTCTTTGTTAGTGATGCCTCCGCTTTAGGAGTTTCTTTCAGAAGATAGTTTCAATTTTTCAATATATATCCTAAACTCTCCCTGTTTCCTAAATGTTAATTTACTGGAAGAAATAAAGAAAAGAATATTTCTTTTGTATTCCAGTTTTAAATGGTGCGAAAAAGGTGATTTGCTTTCCTTCTCTTGGAAATTACCAAAGAGAGACAAGATATACTAGAAACATAAATGAAACTCCATCTTAATAAACCCTAGGAGAGGAACTTATATTTCCGACTATGAAGAAGTAGCTTGCAACACGTCATGCTCCCACTGAGAACAACTGAAAACCCAAAAAGATACAAAAGAAATCTATTTGAAGGCACTGGAAAACTTCCAAGGCAGCTAGGACTTAGGGGGCCAGAGGAAGAAACACCAGAGAGGTGAGTCCACATTGTGTAAGCTGCTTTTACCTTTGAGGCATTTTCCAATCTTGGAAGGATGAGAATGGGGCAAGGAAAGCAGAGCAGAGCAGAGGGTGGCCAAGCAGCCAGAGCTGAGGAACCAAAATCCCTGAGAGAAAGGAGCTCCACACAAGCAGCTTCTCCTCAAGGCATCTGGCAAATTCTTAACATCTGCAGGGCAGGAAGCCAAGAAACCAAGATAAAATCCTCTGAAAAGCAGACTAGAGTTTTCAGCAGTGTCACTGTACTCAGGAGTAAGAAACCGTAGATTATTCAAGGCGGGCCCTTAGTAACATCACAGGCTTTCATTTGGGACCCGTGTTGATGACTACAATTAGGACTGGAAATGAATCAGCGGAAGACCAAAGATTACAAAGACTGCAACCCAGCCTTGAGTCAGCTCAGTCCGTGAATGGATCAAGGTGAGTTATCTCCATACCAGCTGCATCTCAGAGTTTAGGGTGGAGCCTCTCTGGAGGAAGAAAACATCATCCAGAGCATTTATTATTTTTCAAACACAATGCCTGGCATTCAATCAGAAAATACCAGGATTCCAAGAAATAGAATCCAGAGGAAAAAAATAGAAATAGACATGCACATGGCCCAGATATTGAAATTATAAAACCTATGAGGAATTTGTTATCCTAACTCAAAATATATGAGGATGGCCAGCAAAATTAAATGATCAAATAGAAATGCAGGAATACTCCAGGAGAGAATGACCTATGGCTGGAGATCTTAGAAAATATCATCAGAACACAGTTATTCAAACTAAGTGGCATGCAAAGAATCTCTTCCTTGGTTCAGTGATAACATATGCACAGGTTGTGGCTGGAAACTCTGAACCCAATCTGGCATGAAAAAGAAGAAAGAAAGGCTGGACTGAATGAAAAATCACACAAGCCATATTTTCTGGAAACAATCTATGGCTAGGGCAATTAAGGGAAAGAAATGACATTATGAGAAGCATTACTGCAGCTATTAAGCAATAAATGCTCAAAGAATTCTCTCACATACATCCCTGCATAGTAAGAAATTCATGCTATGATGGAACATGGCCCTGGTCCTATATACCCAGAAACTGTCTTCAAATAACTGGCCAAGGAAGAAATCTGTATATTGAAAGATAAGTAATAATCAAAAATGGGCCAGGATTCAATCTATATAAATATATGGTAAGGAAATGAGAGGAAAGGCAGAAAAAAACAAAAGACAAATGAAGAAGATTCACTAAATAAAATCACTTACATGTGACAGATTAAAATCAATGCCAAATGTATCACAAGGAACATCTTTTACAATATGCAAAAAAATCACATATCCACAAAAACTTAATAAACCTCACCTCTATAAAAAAATAAGTCAGAGAAAAACTGTAAGATCTCAGGTAGTTATACTGAGAGACAGGAAGTAATGAAACATGAACACACAGATCTTAGGAAAAGGAAAACTAAAATGAAAATAGCTCCAAAAAAAGAATGGGTAGGTGGGAGATACAGTTTTTTAAAAAAATGAAGGAAAAGCTTGTGGAAAGCAAGCAAACCAGAATGGACAAAACTTAAACACAAGAGCAAACAACAGATGTAGAAAAGAGAAAAATGATAGTTCAAATTTACATCATTGGTGTACCTAAAGAAAATAAAAAACATACTGTAAGAAAATTGTACAAAGGGCACACCATAAAACTGACACAGATGAAAAATGCCACAGTTATGGTAAAGTTATTGAACTTCAAGGAAATGATCTTTTCAGAACATTAATCAAATATCACTCTCCTGCTCAAAACCATCCAATGACTTCTCTTCTACTCAGAGAAAGAAGGGATTATTATGGCTTCTCTGTTCTCATCTCCTACCACTCTCCTTTCTCTTTTATTAACCTTCATTTTTCTTTTTAGTACTTGTCACAAACGTATATATTTATTTGTTTGTTTATTGTTGTTGTTTATCTTCCCCAGTAAAATGTAAGCTCAAGACACTGCTTTGTCCACTATAAATCTCTTGTTTCTAGAACAGTGCTTGGCTTGTAGTAAGCACTCAATACAAATTTGTAGACTATCAATATTTTTTTAATTAAAATAGGATAATTGTTAAATTTTCAAAATCTCCACCCTACACATCTGTTCTTCATAGAATATACCAAAAAGTTTTTTGTGTGTGTTATAAAAGGTAAAGATAGAACACAAGAAATTCAAAATAGGGATAAAGATATTCCCCCTATATTCAAACTATTTTTGAAAAACCGTTTTTTTCTTTTTCTTAATGCAAAAAGAAACATGTGATCCTTATAAAATATTAGAAATTGTTAAAGAAACCAAGGCAACGAGTATTGAATTGATACAAATAAGTAATTCTCCAGAATTTACTAAGGAAAAAGGGTTTCTATTAGCCAGAAAAGCAGTCAGCCATCTTTCTGCAATATGAATATTGAATACAGTGGACATGAGAGAAAAGAATAAAAGTACTAGTTATATGAGAAAGAAAAAAATAGGTGAGAGGAAAACACACCCAACAAATCAGAGAAGAAAGTCCAGGATGTTGAAGCAATATTTTGGTCTCAGTTGTCTGTATATCATTGTACAGAGTAACAGTGATTAAAATATATATTTTATATATATATATATAAAATATATATGATAAAATAGAAATAAAATAAGTAAAATAAAATACACATTGTACACATACCTATACAATCTGCCCCTCTAATAGGCAGGGGCAATGCAACTGGGTATCATACGATTACCTTCTGACGCTTGCATTCCAAACTGCCCTGAACAACTCTAACCTTTTCCTTACTTTGCTCTTTACACCCATACCAGCAGTATAATGGTGAGTAATGATCACATCATCTCATTCAATAATATGTATATGTAGTCTTTTTCCCACTTGAACAAATTAAACTGTCCATCCTGAATTTTATGATGGAAGACTTTTCTAACTCAACAAGATTATGCTTCTCTTTTTATAACAACAACTCCTACTCTAGCACCATACAAGTATGAAGAGTGCACTCCCAATTACTTCATCAATAATAGAAATAAAGAGAGTAACTCTCACCCAGGTATGCAAAGCTGTTTCAACATTTGAAAATCAATTAATGTAATCCATCTCATCAATGGCTAAAGAAGAAAAATCACATGATCATATCAATAGATGCAGAAAAAGCATTTGACAAAATCCAACACTGATTCATGATAAAAAAAAAACTCTCAGTAAAATGGGAATAAAGGGGAATTTCCTCAATTTGAGGAAAAAATCTCTACAAAAAACCTACAGGTAACGGTTAGAAGCTAGAAGCTTTCCAACTAAGATCAGGAAAAAGAAAAGGATGCTCTCTCTCTCACAACTCCTTTTCAGCATGATACTCGAAATCCTAGCTAATGCAATATATAAAAAAAGAAATAAAAGGTATACTGATCGGGAAGAAAGACATAAAACTGTCTTTGTTCACAAAAAGATGATCCTCTATGTAGAAAATCTAAAAGTATACATCAAAAAACTCTTGAAAATAATAAGACATCAAGAAATAATAAGACACTAGAGAATATTATACTAAGTAAGTCGAGAAAGACAAATATTACATGATATCAATCATATGTGGAATCTAAAAAATAATACAAATGAAGAGCGGATCTATATACAAAACAGAAACAGACTCACGGACATAGAAAACAAACTTATGGCTACCAAAGGGGAAAGATGGGGAAGGGAAAAAAAAAAAAAAAACCCTTGGAAATAATAAGACACTATAGCTAGGCTGCAGGATACAAGGTTAATATACAAAAGTCAATCATTTTTCCTAGTAATAAACAAGGGGAATTTGACATTAAAAACACAATACTATTTACATTAGCACCCCCAAAAAATGAAATACATACAAATATAACAAAATATGTACAAGATCTACATGAGGTAAACTACAAATCTCTGATGAAAGAATGAGAAAAATCAAAGAACTAAATAAATGGAGAGATAGTCCACGTTCATGGATAGGAAGATACAATAACGTCAATGTCAGTTATCCCCAAATTGATCTACAGATTTAATGCAATACCAGTCAAAATCCCAGCAAGTTATTCTATGGACAAACTGCTCTTAAAGTTTATATGGAGAGACAAAAGACACAAAATAGCCAATACAAAATTGAAAGAGAAGAACAAAGTTGGAGGACTGACACTGCCTACTTCAAGACTTACTATAAGGCTACAGTAATCAAAACACTGTGGTACTGTCAAAAGAAAAGACAAATAGATCAATGGAACAGAACAGAGAGGCCAGAAAGAGACCCCCATAAATACAGTCTGCTGATCTCTGACAAAGGGGCAAAGGCAATACAATGGAGCAAAGATAGACTTTTCAACAAATGGTGCTAGAACAGATGGACAACCATGTGCAACAAAAAAGAATCTAGACACATCTTACAAACTATCTCAAAACAGATCACAGACCTAAATGCAAAATGCAAAACTACAGAAATCCTAGAAGATAACATATGAAAAACCTAGATTATCTTAAGTTTGGCAATGACTTTTTAGACACAACATCCATGGCACAATGCATGAAAAAAATAATTAATAAATTGGACTTCATTAAAATTAAAATTTTCTATTCCATAAAAGATAATATGTATTAAGAGGATTAGAACATAAGCCACAGACTGAGAAAATTATTTTCAAAAGACACATCTGATGAAGGACTGTTATACAAAATATACAATGAACTCTTAAAATTTAACAATAATAAAATAAAAGACTAATTAAAAAATGGGTCAAAGACTTAGACACCTCACCAGAGAAGATATACAGATGACAAATAAGCATATAAAAGGATGTCATATCACATGTCATCATATACCATCATGGAAATGCAAATTAAAACAATGAGATACCACTACACACCCATCAGAACGGCCAAAATCCAGAACACTGACAACAGATGCTGACAAGGATGTGGAACAACAGGGACTCTCATTCATTACTGGCAGGAATGCAAAGTAGTACAGCCATCTTGGAAGGCAGTTTGGCAGTTTCTTATAAAACATACTCTTACCATACGATCTAGGAATCATGCTCTTTGGTATTTACCCAAATGAGTTAAAAACTTGTGTCCATACAAAAATATGCACGTAGATGTTTTGTTTTGTTTTAATTAATTTATTTATTTGGCTGCGCTGGGTCTTAGTTGGGGCACACAGAATCTTCATTGCCTCATGCGGGATCTTTAGCTGAATGTGGAATCTTTTTTTAGTTGCAGCATGCGGGATCTAGTTCCCTGACCAGGGATCGAACCAGCACCCCCTGAATTGGGAGCACGGAGTCTTAACCACTGGACCACCGGGGAAGTCCCTGCACACAGATGTTTATAGCAGCTCTGTATTCATAACTGCCAAAACTTGGAAGCAACTAAGATGTCCTTCAGTAGGTGAGTGGATAAACTGGTACATCCAGAGGATGGAACATTGTTCAGCACTAAAAAGAAATGAGCTATCAAGCCATGAAAAGGCATAGAGGAAATTTAAATGCGTAAGTAAAAGAAACCAATCTGGGACTTCCCTGGTGGCTCAGTGGTTAAGAATCCACCTGCCAATGCAGGGGACACGGGTTCGAGCCCTGGTCCGGGAAGATCCCACATGCCGCGGAGCAACTAAGCCCATGCACCACAACTACTGAGCCTGCGCTCTAGAGCCCCCGAGCCACAACTACTGAGCTGGTGTGCCACAACTATGGAAGCCCGCATGCCTAGAGCCTGTGCTCCACAACAAGAGAAGCCACCGCAATGAGAAGCCCGCGCACCGCAATGAAGAGTAGACCCCGCTCGCCACAACTAGAGAAAGCCCACGCACAGCAATGAAGACCCAATGCAGCCAAAAATAAATTAATTAATTAATTTTAAAAAAAAGAAAGCAACAAATCTTAAAAGTCTACATACTGTATGACTCCAACTATATGACATTTTGGAAAAGACAAAACTATGGAGACAGTTGCCAGGGGGTGCGGGGAGGGGAAGGATGAACAGGGGATTTCTAGGGCAGTGAAAATACTATGTGTAATACTGTAATTTTAGATCAATACATGTCATTATACACTTGTCCAAGCCCGCAGACCATCTAATACCAAGAGTGAACTCTAATGGAAGCTACGGACCTTGGGTGACGATGCAGCACCGCGGGTTCATGAACTGTGACTGCTGCAGCGTCTGGTGGGAGGTGCCCACGGCAGGAGGCTCTGCATGCCAGCAGCAGGGACAGGGGTACACGGGAAATCTCTCTACCTTCCTCCTCCTCAATTTTGCTGTGAATAAAACAGCTCTGAACAATTAAGTCTAAGAAACGTAGGCCCCAAAACCATTTCCTTTGCCACGCCATTCAACACGTTTCCTCAGGCTCATGCTACGCTTGGAAATGGATTGTATGTATGAGGTCCATGCTAATTCCAACAAACACAGATCAAATTGTCAAAGATTTACTTCTCCTGAGAGTCACTTACCAACTAATTCAAACAGTTTAAATGTTTAGCACAGGAGAGACGTAATAAATAAAGAGCCCATGAAATGGGCCAGAACAACCTAGTTGGTACCGTCTGTGAAGACTGGCACGAGGTTAGGAAGTCCCAGTGCTGTGCCAAACAGAACAGCCACCAAAGGGAAGACAAAGCGTGGAAGTTAGGAAAAGGGTTCGGGAGTAGAAAAGCAGGACAGCAGCCAATCAAACTAGAAAGACAAGGCACAAGAGGGGTGAGAGTGACAGCAGAAGAAACAGAGCGAGGCATGAGCAGCCTTAAAACAAAGAACAGAACCGTGCTGATACCAAGCCTCAACCACTGGGCACCTGGGTTTAACACCTGCATTGCTGGAAGCTGGCACGGTTTCCGGTGCAAGGATACTATTAAATGTGGCCCTACTGGGCAGTCAAGTATTGTATGAACTGAAAATGTGGCTTCTGCACTAAGTTCTATATTTACTGAACAGATACTTGTATATATACTGGTACAAACTTTCTGAAGCAAAATGTATGATGACAGTTATTCACTTTATTATTTATTTACTATTTTATATTTTTTTTTAAAAGCATTTTCTTAACACATTGTGTCTTAGACAAAATAAAGTAAGCATAAAGTAAATGAAAGAAATTTAAAACGTATAATGGGACTTCCCTGGTGGCACAGTGGTTAAGAATCTGCCTGCCAATGCAGGCGACACGGGTTCGAGCCCTGGTCCGGGAAGATCCCACATGCCGCGGAGCAACTAAGCCTGTGTGCCACAACTACTGAGCCTGCACTCCAGAGCCCGCGAGCCACAACTCCTGAAGCCCGGGCGCCTAGAGCCTGTGCTCTGCAACAAGAGAAGCCACCGCAACAAGAAGCCTATGCACCGCAACGAAGAGCAGCCCCTGCTCACCGCAACTTCAGAAAGCCCACGCGCAGCAACAAAGACCCAACGCAGCCAAAAATAAATAAATAAAATAAATAACTTAAAAAAAAAAACTTATAATGTCAGGGGAAACCCACAGACATATAGGAAATACCTAAATAACATGTGGCCAAAATAATCTTTAAAAAATGAATACAAAGAACCGAGGGGACACAAAATAGTGAAGGCCTCAAAATGGGGCAAAAAGTTATTCAGATAAAAAGATGCTGTTGTAGAATCATGAAAAGATGCTGATGTAGAATCTCATTTTTCAGGCTGTAACAAACAGTGTGGGAGGGGAATTCCAGAGTTTATAACTGCAGGATCAGAGAAGGAACAAACAGATTACCTTGGGTGCAAAGAATATCTTCCCACATTGTGAACTCAGAGGTGGCACTCGGAAGACGAGGCTGGAGTTCTTGAAAGGACATGGCTTGTAGACAGAAGTTATAATAGGCATTAGATTAGTAATTCAAGCTCTCGGTCACGGGAAAACGGGACAAACTGCACTTGTGGGATTTGGAACAAGAGGAGAACAGGAGAGCGACCGGCAGGCTACTGGAAGATCCCAGAATGAGGCAACAATGGCCTGGGCTCAAGTGGCAGCTGTGGAAACAGAAGGGGAGAGAGCAGGTCCAGGAAAATTTTCAGAGAAGTAAATAGTATGATTGAGTAAAATACTAAACGCAGGAGATGAGAAGTGGAAAAATCATAAATCTTCCAGGTTCAAAATCTAATATGCCAAGAGAACTGGCACATTCTTCCCCGGAAGAAATGCAGGCTGTGAAAAAAGAATCTAGTTCTATTACAAATACATAAAGAGAATCTAGTTCTATTACAAATACATAAAAGAATCTAGTTCTATTACAAATACATAAAAAGCTCATTGAAGGGGTAGCGGGAAAGGTGATGACCTACGCAATTTTGAAATGAGCGGCGTCTGTGAGACCAAAGGCAAAAGGAATTGCACGTAAGCGCTGTTCCCTAGGTGACAAAGTTGGTTCCCATGGGGATATGGACCAACAACTCTGACTATATCCATTTCTGTGCGCTGAAATTGAACAATTAGAAGATGATGGTGGAGGCCAAGTTTCCAATGTTGGATTGAGAATTTACAGAGGGGAGGAGAAGGCTAGAATAGTCCATGTGGTAATGGTTTAGAGTTACAGACATCAGTAAGAGATTATGTTTAGCTTAATACAGATACAGACGGTTACATATACTAATGTTTACAGATATGCATATATATACAGGTTTATATATACACAAATACTCTGGTGAGAGGACATAAAAGAAATGACACCCCAGCAGTAATAAGTACACCCAGCACACAGATCTTGGCTTCTAATACCAGTCTCCATATACTCCACACTGATGGGGTGGGTCAAAGGGGCAGAGGAGCCTACTGGAGGCTCTCCCAACGGCTGAAGCTGGAACAATTTAAGCAACAAAATAAAGGAATATTGGATTATAGCCCAGAGCATAAGATAAATAATATCCATGAGTCCATACTGATAAAAATAAATGATTCAATAAATTAATAAATGAGGGAGAAGAGACAAATCTCCCACGCAGAAAAACTCCAAATAATTTACATAGATACTCCACCCTCAAGTATGGAGAGTGTAACTCCCCACTTCTTACGCACGGGCTGCACATAGGTACTTCCTTCCAGAGAGGACAGTATGGAAAGGCAGGGAGGGAATGGCTTCACAGTGGAAAACCTAACAAACACTGCCTCAGCCAGATGATCAAGGTTACTATCCACAGTAAGTCATCAGCAGCATGTACCCTTGATGTGATATGCTGAGAACAGCACTTTACCTCCGTGATCTTACTGCCTCAACCCATAACCCCAGTCTAATCATGAGAAAAACATGAGACAAATTCCAATACAGGGCATTATACAATATTCCTGACCAGTCCTCCTCAGGAGTGTCACGGCTATTAAAAACAAGGGAAGTCTGAGAAACTGTCACAACCAAAAGGAACCTAAGCAGAAAATACAATGTGGTATCTGGATGAGATCCTGGAAAAGAAAAAGGACATTAGGTAAAAATTAAGGAAAACTGAATAAACTATGGACTTCAGTTTATTAACGTATCCTGTTGATTCATTGATTGTAACAACTGTACCAAAATAACGTAAGACGTTACAAAGAGGGGAAGTTGGGTGTGGGGTATATAGGGACTCTCTGTACCATCTTCTCAAGTTTTCTGTAAATCTAAAACTGTCCTAAAAAATAAAATCTATTTTTCTAAATGGTCATCTTGTTCAAAATGATGAACTGGTGCTCTTTGGGAGTTTTTTCTTTAAAACTGTGAGGCTGGGAGAAAAATTCTGGCGGCGACTATAAAATGACAACTCCGGGCCACCTCAGAGAGTGACGAACTGCCGTATGAATCACCACATGCCACTAACAATAGTAGCTAATAATAGTTAACACAATACTTCACGTGTCTAGGCCCTTTTGATACTCTTTAAACTTGATTCAGGTCCATGAATAGAATTCAGAGTGTCAGGGACTTTGAACAGAAAAAAATAGCTCCTCTTTATTTTCAGTCCCCTAACTGACCTTCAGCATTTCCCTTTAACTATGAACACAGTCAACAGACAAGTTCGTACTAGCAATACCTATGAATAACAGAAACAGAGATATTTCCACAGACCATACAGTGTCGGATAATCACTAATATTGTTTATCCTCCTCATTATTCATAAATTACAATAGTTATTAGGCCCACTGCTAAATCTTGATATTTACTGCATTAGTTTAGAAGCATATGTATTACTTTATCATGACTTTGATTTATTAATATTTTGATGACTGTAACTCAATATAATTTCTTTGCAATCTCATATATTTTATTAAATTTTCAAATATTATTCTGGGAAAGGGCACATAAACTTCACAAGATTGCCAGTGGCATCCATGGTACAGAAATGGGTAAAGAATTCCACTAATAAAGCCTAAAATCTCAATAAAACTACTCACAGACTTTGTGTGTCTAAACCCTGGTATGAATAGAGCCCTATATTTTACAGCTGTCACCTCCCCAAGCATCTAAGAATTTTGCTATCATTTTCATATTTATAAGTTCTAATATATTGTTTTAAAAACCTAGTGTTTAAGGGACTCTGTTTAAGACTAAATAATGAAGAATTACACATCTTATTTCAAAAGAACTTGGAATATTTCCAAGTAAAAGAGCAGTGTAACATGCTACTCCTCACTGATTTAGTTATAAAAATGTCACTTTTCTATCACCATCATTTTGTGCTCTGTTTATTTAAATTTAATACAGTTCAAAACTAAAAAAAAAAAAAAATCCAGTGTTTACATGTTTAATTATTAGTTTCACACAAGAAAATCCCTGCCAATACCAAAAGACATGAGTCTAGTCATCTATACAATTGTCTGCTTACGATAAATGGCACAGAAACAGAATATGTCCTAACAAAAAAAAGAAAAAAGCCTGAAAGAACAAAACACAGGAACTAATTCTCAGTGACAGTCTCGTCTTTCATCTTAAACCATGCCTTGAACTCTACCTTGTTTAATTGTTAAATCAGGAGCAGCTCAGCAAGATCTGTCTAGTTTTGATGATTCTTAAATTCAATGCTGCTGGGTCTTCCCTGGTGGCACAGTGGTTGAGAATCTGCCTGCCAACACAGGGGACACGGGTTCGAGCCCTGGTCTGGGAAGATCCCACATGCCACGGAGCAACTGGGCCCGTGAGCCACAATTACTGAGCCTGCGCGTCTGGAGCCTGTGCTCCACAGCAAGAGAGGCCGCGATCGTGAGAGGCCCGCGCACCGCGATGAAGAGTGGCCCCCCGCTTGCCGCAACTAGAGAAAGCCCTCGCACAGAAACGAAGACCCAGCACAGCCAAAAATAAATAAATAAATTAAAAAAAAAAAAAAATTCAATGCTGCTGACAGACTCTGCCCATTTTTCTCTATACTTACTGTTACCTAATGACAAGGTCTGAATGCTAATTTTTAAATTCAACTTTCATTAAAAATATAATGAAGTTTCTCTAACAGTAACCTCTTGGCCCCAAAGTATCACTTTACTTTACATCCCAAATTGATAAAAATTAAAATTCCACTGTGAAAGCTATTACTCTCTTAATGATATTTAACTAATGAAATATAACAATGCAGTAGGCATTTTAGACAATCAATATGTTTCATAAATTTCAACCCTAAAATTACTTAATATATTTATTCACTTTTGTGAAAATTTAGGATGTTGAGATGACGAAAATGTATTGCAGATATAAATTAGGTTTTTGTTCATGGCTTTGAATATCATCACTATGCTGATTATCCAGAAAATAAACCCTTGGTTTTTCCCCCTGGTAAACCTGATCCGCTTTCAGGCTTCTCCATCCCAGGGAACAGGAGCAGCACTTGGCAGTTCTCACCTCTGGACTGACCCCCAAGGCCAAGCCGCCCACCTCTCCCGCCTGGACCTACGACACCAGCGTCCTGATTGGTCTCCCGGCTCCCATTCTCGGCCACCCAGAGTTTGTTCTCCGCACAGAGCAAGACAGATTCTTTAAAAATAATAGTCAGATGGAACCACTTTCATGTGCTCAATCCAATACAAATTCAATACAAATGTACCAGAAATTCACTGAACTGTACGAAGGATTGTTAACAATAATCCACTACAGGGTTTTCCCTGATTTGCCCACTGATGAATTTTCCTACCATGCTCCTTTCTGCTCCTTTCTGCTCACAGGGCCCCGTCCACGCCGCCCCTTGCTCTGCTGAACTTGCCGGACAGTCCCAGCTTTCGCATCTTTGCACTGGCCATTCCTTCTGCCCGAAACACTTTTCCCAGAGGATCACACGGCCCCAGTACTTCTCAAAGGCGTTCTGTAAGCATCCCACCTTCAGAAGAAAGGCTCCCCAGCACGTGTATGCGGTAGCACTCGCCTCTGCTTTATTGCTCATTCCAGTGTTGCTCAACCGTTTTAAAAAATCATTGCCGTTAGTTAATTAACTAAGAAGCCAGTTTAGATATTTTTCTTCTAATCATCCCCTACTATGAAATTTTAATACCACAGTCTTGCTGTTTATAAACTATGCCCACTGGAGGGTCACAATCCATTATAATATCTAAATTTTTTAATCCCAAGAACCAACTTCCACCTCCTTGAGGATGAAATCACGCCACTGATTTTTCTTTGGAATTTTATTTATTTTTTATACAGCAGGTTGTTATTAGTTATCTATTTTATACACATCAGTGTATACATGTCAATCCCAATCTCCCAGTTCATCCCACCATCACCACCACCCACCCCCACCGCTTTCCCGAAACGCTTGGTGTCCATACGTTTGTTCTCTACATCTGTGTCTCTATTTCTGCCCTGCAAACTGGTTCATCGGTACCATTTTCCTAGGTTCCACATATGTGCGTTAATATACGATATTTGTTTTTCTCTTTCTGACTTACTTCACTCTGTATGACAGTCTCTAGACCCATCCACGTCTCTACAAATGACCCAATTGCGCTCCTTTCTATGGCTGAGTAATATTCCATTGTATATATGTACCACAACTTCTTTATCCATTTGTCTGTCGATGGGCATTTAAGGTTGCTTCCATGACCTGGCTATTGTAAACAGTGCTGCAATGCACATTGGGGTGCATGTGTCTCTTTGAATTATGGTTTTCTCTGGGTATATGCCCAGTAGTGGGATTGCTGGGTCATATGGTAATTCTATTTTTAGTTTTTCAAGGAACCTCCATACTGTTCTCCATAGTGGCTGTATCAATTTACATTCCCACCAACAGTGCAAGAGGGTTCCCTTTTCTTCACACCCTCTCCAGCATTTCTTGTTTGTAGATTTTCTGATGATGCCCATTCTAACTGGTGTGAGGTGATATCTCATTGTAGTTTTGATTTGCATTTCTCTAATAATTAGTGATGTTGAGCAGCTTTTCATG
Organism: Balaenoptera musculus; assembly: GCF_009873245.2. Lineage (NCBI taxonomy): Eukaryota > Metazoa > Chordata > Mammalia > Artiodactyla > Balaenopteridae > Balaenoptera > Balaenoptera musculus. The sequence goes on along the minus strand of NC_045804.1, from coordinate 964,015 downwards.
TGCTTCTTGGCCATCTGTATGTCTTCTTTGGAGAAATGTCTATTTAGGTCTTCTGCCCATTTTTGGATTGGGTTGTTTGTTTTTTTTAATACTGAGCTGCATGAGCTGTTTATACATTTTGGAGATTAATCCTCTGTCTGTTGATTCATTTGCAAATATTTTCTCCCATTCAGAGGGTTGTCTTTTCATCTTGTTGGTAGTTTCATTTGCTTTGCAAAAGCTTTTAAGGTTCATTAGATCCCATTTGTTTATTTTTGTTTTTATTTCCATTACTCTAGGAGGTGGATCAAAAAAGATCTTGCTGTGATTTATGTCAAAGAGTGTTCTTCCTATGTTTTCCTCTAAGAGTTTTATAGTGTCCGGTCTTACATTTAGGTCTCTAATCCATTTTGAGTTTATTTTTGTGTATGGTGTTAGGGAGTGTTCTAATTTCATTTTTTACATGTAGCTGTCCAGTTCGCCCAGCACCACTTATTGAAAGAGACTGTCTTTTCTCCATTGTATACCCTTGCCTCCTTTGTCATAGAGTAGTTGACCATAGGTGCGTGGGTTTACCTCTGGGCTTTCTATCCTGTTCCATTGATCTATATTTCTGTTTTTGTGCCAGTACCATGTTGTCTTGATTACTGTAGCTTTGTAGTATAGTCTGAAGGCAGGGAGCCTGATTCCTCCAGCTCCATTTTTCTTTCTCAAGATTGCTTTGGCTATTCGGGGTCTTTTGTGTTTCCATACAAATTGTGAAATTTTTTGTTCTAGTTCTGTGAAAATTGCCATTGGTAGTTTGATAGGGATTGTATTGAATCTGTAGATTGCTTTGGACAGTACAGTCATTTTCACAATGTTGATTCTTCCAATCCAAAAACATGGTATATCTCTCCATCTGTTTGTTTCACCTTTAATTTCTTTCATCAGTGTCTTATAGTTTTCTGACTACAGGTCTTTTACCTCCTTAGGTAGGTTTATTCCTAGGTATTTTACTCTTTTTGTTGAAATGGTGAATGGGATTGTTTCCTTAATTTCTCTTTCTGATCTTTTGTTGTTAGTGTATAGGAATGCAAGAGATTTCTGTGCATTAATTTTGTATCCTGCAACTTTACCACATTCATTGATTAGCTCTAGTAGTCTTCTGGTGGCATCTTTAGGATTCTCTATGTATAGTATCATGTCATCTGCAAACAGTGAGTTTTACTTCTTCTTTTCCAATTTGGATTCCTTTTATTTCTTTTTCTTCTCTGATTGCCGTGACTAGGACTTCCAAAACTATGTTGAATAATAGCGGCTAGAGGGGACATCCTTGTCTTCTTCCTGATCTTAGAGGAAATGCTTTCAGTTTTTCACCATTGAGAATGATGTTTGCTGTGGGTTTGTTGTATATGGCCTATACTATGTTGAGGTAGGTTCCCTCTATGCCCACTTTCTATAGAGTTTTTATCATAAATGGGTGTTGAATTTTGTCAAAAGCTTTTTCTGCATCTGTTGAGATGATTATATGGTTTTTCTTCTTCATTTTGTTAATCTGGTGTATCACATTGACTGATTTGCATATACTGAAGAATCCCTGCATCCCTGGGATAAATCCCACTGGATTATGGTGTATGATCCTTTTAATGTGTTGTTGGATTCTGTTTGCTAGTATTTTGTTGAGAATTTTTGCATCTATATTCATCAGTGATATTGCTCCGTAATTTTCTTTTTTTTGCAGTTTCTCTGTCTGGTTTTGGTATCAGGGTGATGGTGGCCTCGTAGAATGAGTTTGGGAGTATTCCTTCCTCTGCAATTCTTTGGAAGAGTTTGAGAAGGATGGGTGTTAGCTCTTCTCTAAATGTTTGATAGAATTCACCTGTGAAGCCATCTGGTCCTGGACTTTTGTTTGTTGGAAGATTTTTAATCACAGTTTCAATTTCATTCCTTGTGATTGGTCTGTTCATATTTTCTATTTCTTCCTGGTTCAGTCTTGGAAGGTTATACCTTTCTAAGAATTTGTCCATTTCTTCCGGTTGTCCATTTTATTGGCACAGAGTTGCTTGTAGTAGTCTCTTATGATGCTTTGTATTTCTGCGGTGTCTATTGTAACTTCTCCTTTTCATTTCTAATTTTATTGATTTGAGTCCTCTCCCTCTTTCTCTTGATGACTCTGGCTAAAGGTGTATCAATTTTGTTTATCTTCTCAAAAAACCAGCTTTTAGTTTTACTGATCTTTGCTATTGTTTTCTTTGTTTCTATTTCATTTATTTCTGCTCTGATCTTCATGATTTCTTTCCTTCTACTAACTTTGGGTTTTGTTTCTTCTTCTTTCTCTAGTTCCTTTAGGTGTAAGGTTAGTTTGTTTATTTGAGGTTTTTCTTGTTTCTTGAGGTGGGCTTGTATTGCTATAAACTTACCTCTTAGAACTGCTTTTGCTGCATCCCATAGATTTTCAATCGTCGTGTTTTCATTGTCATTTGTCTCTAGGTATTTTTTGATTTCCTCTTTGATTTCTTCAGTGATCTCTTGGTTATTTAGTAACATATTGTTTAGCCTCCATGTGTTTGTGTTTTTTACGTTTTTTTCCCTGTAATTCATTTCTAATCTCATAGCTATGTGGTCGGAAAAGATGCTTGATATGATTTCAATTTTCTTAAATTTACTGAGGCTTGATTTGTGACCCAAGATGTGATCTATCCTGGAGAATGTTCCATGTGCACTTGAGAAGAAAGTGTAATCTGCTGTTTTTGGATGGAATGTCCTATAAATATCAATTAAATCGATGTGGTCTATTGTGTCATTCAAAGCTTGTGTTTCCTTATTAATTTTCTGTCTGGATGATGTGTCCATTGGTGTAAGTGAGGTGTTAAAGTCCCCCACTATTATTGTGTTACTGTCAATTTCCTCTTTTATAGCTGTTAGCAGTTGCCGTATGTATTGAGGTGTTCCTCTGTTGGGTGCATATATATTTATAATTGTTATATCTTCTTCTTGGATTGATCCCTTGATCATTATGTAGTGTCCTTCCTTGTCTCTTATAACTTTATTTTAAAGTCTATTTTATCTGATATGAGTATTGCTACTCCAGCTTTCTTTTGATTTCCATTTGCATGGAATATCTTTTTCCATCCCCTCACTTTCAGTCTGTATGTGTCCCTAGGTCTGAAGTGGGTCTCTTGTAGACAGCATATATATGGGTCTTGTTTTGTATCCATTCAGCAAGCCTGTGTCTTTTGGTTGGAGCATTTAATCCATTCATGTTTAAGGTAATTATCGATATGTATGTTCCTATTACCATTTTCTTAATTGTTTTTGTAGGTCCTTTTCTTCTCTTGTGTTTCCCACTTAGAGAAGTTCCTTTAGCATTTGTTGTAGAGCTGGTTTGGTGGTGCTGAATTCTCTTAGCTTTTGCTTGCTTTTGATTTCTCTGTCAAATCTGAATGAGATCCTTGCCGGGTAGAGTAATCTTGGTTGTAGGTTCTTCCCTTTCATCACTTTAAATATATTGTGCCACTCCCTTCTGGCTTGTAGAGTTTCTGCTGAGAAATCAGCTGTTAACATTATGGGAGTTCCCTTGTATGTTATTTGTCATTTTTCCCTTGTTGCTTTCAATAATTTTTCTTTGTCTTTAATTTTTGTCAATTTGATTACTATGTGTCTCAGCATGTTTCTCCTTGGGTTTATCCTGCCTGGGACTCTCTGTGCTTCCTGGACTCTCTCTTCTCCTTCTGGGACCTCTATAATGCGAATGTTGTTGCGTTTAATGTTGTCCCAAAGGTCTCTTAGGCTGTCTTCATTTCTTCTTATTCTTTTTTCCTTATTCTGTTCTGTGGTGGTGAATTCTACCATTCTGTCTTCCAGGTCACTTATCCATTCTTCTGCCTCAGTTATTCTGCTATTGATTCCTTCTAGTATATTTTTCATTTCAGTTATTGTATCGTTCATCTCTGTTTGTTCTTTAATTCTTCTAGGTGTTTGTTAATTCTTCTAGGTCTTTATTAAACGTTTCTTGCATCTTCTCAATCTTTGCCTCCATTCTTTTTCCGAGGTCCTGGATCATCTTCACTATCATTATTCTGAATTCTTTTTCTGGAAGGTTGCCTATCTCCACTTCATTTAGTTGTTTTTCTGGGGTTTTATCTTGTTCCTTCATCTGGTACATACTCCTCTGCCTTTTCATTTTGTCTGTCTTTCTGTGAATGTGGTTTTTGTTCCACAGGCTGCAGGATTGGAGTTCTTCTTGCTTCTGCTGTCTGCCCTCTGGTGGATGAGGCTATCTAAGAGGCTTGTGCAAGCTTCCTGATGGGAGGGACTGGTGGTGGGTAGAGGTGGGTGTTGCTCTGGTGGGCAGAGCTCAGTAAAACTTTAATCCACTTGTCTGCTGATGGGTGGGGCTGGGTTCCCTCCCTGTTGGTTGTTTGGCCTGAGGAGACCCAACACTGGAGCCTACCCGGCTCTTTGGTGGGGCTAATGGCAGACTCTGGGAGGGCTCATGCCAAGGAGTACTTCCCAGAACTTCTGTTGCCAGTGTCCTTGTCCTCATGGTGAGACACAGCCAACCCTTGCCTCTGCAGGAGACCCTCCAACACTAGCAGGTAGGTCTGGTTCAGCCTCCTATGGGGTCACTGCTCCTTCTCCTGGGTCCCGATGCCCACACTACTTTGTGTGTGCCCTCCAAGAGTGGAGTCTCTGTTTCCCCCAGTCCTGTTGAAGTCCTGCAGTCAAATCCCGCTAGTCTTCAAAGTCTGATTCTCTAGGAATTCCTCCTCCTGTTGCCAGACCCCCAGGTTGGGAAGCCTGACGTGGGGCTCAGGACCTTCACTCCAGTGGGTGGACTTCAGTGGTATAAGTGTTCTCCAATTTGTGACTCACCCACACAGCAGTTATGGGATTTGATTTGATTGTGATTGCGCCCCTCCTACCGTCTCATTGCGGCTTCTCCTTTGTCTTTGGATGCAGGGTATCTTTTTTGGTGAGTTCCAGTGTCTTGCTGTCGATGACTGTTCAGCAGTTAGTTGTGATTCCAGTGCTCTCGAAAGAGGGAGTGCTGAAATCACCCCATTTAAACTCATGTCTTACAGTGGCTTCTTTTTCATCACACCACTTATCACTACTGGACACCTGTAGCTGTTCACTGGCTGTCACCCCATGGAAACATGAACACCGTGGAAGGGACTTGTTTACTGCTTTGTCCCCAGGGTCCACTGCAGTGCCTGGTCATGTTAGGTGCCTGGTAAATTTAACCTCATGAGCCAAAAACTACTTAGGCTTTTTCACTTTTATACCGCATGCTATGTTTGTTGTTAACTTATACAATAGTTATGGGCTGAATTGTCTTCCTCCAAATTCATACACTGAAGTCCTAACTCCTTAGCACCTCAAAATGTGACTGTATTTGGACAGCCCTTAAATAGGTAACTAAAAAAAATCATATATCTGATAAGGGATTGCCACCCAGAATATACAAAGAACTCCTACAACTCAACAACAATGAAAAACCAAATAACACAATCATAAAAAGAGCAAAGAACTTGAATAGACATTTCTCAAAAGTTAATATACAATGGCCAATAAGCACATGAAAAGATGCTAAGCATCACTAATCATTAGGGAAATGCAAATCAAAACCAACCACTATGAGATACCACTTTGTACCCATTAGGAAGGCTATTATCAAAAAAAAAAAAAAAAGACAACCAGGTAGGAAGAGGCAAGCAAGGATCTTCCTCTGGAGATTTCAGGGAGGGCAGGGCCCTGTGGACACCTTGAGTTCAGACTTCTAGCCTCCAAAACTGTGAGACAATAAATTTCTCTTGTTCTGAGATAGCAGGTGTGTGGTCATTTCTTACAGCAGTCTAGGAAACTAAGACGCCTATCAAATTGGCAAAGTTTTGGTTTGTCTGTCTGTTTTTAATTAAAACACCCATTGTTGGGCCCAAAACGTAGAAGAATGGGCACTCTCACACACTTCCAATAAGAGTAATTTTATTATGTAGACATTCATTTTTTTTCTTTTTGACTATATCACTTTTCTAAATTTTCAATAATGAGAGTATATGTATATTTTTCCCAAAAGAAAAAAATTTTATTTTTAAATCCACTATCATCACCATTATTTAACATTTTCTGCAAGTTCTAGTCAAAGTACAATAAACTATAATAAAATATTTATTACATACATGTTAAGAGTTAAAAGTTACGACATATACGTTTATTCCTGAGTCTTTTATACAACAAAAGTATAAACATTTTATTATGACAAAAATATAAAAGACTCAGGAAGAAACATTACAAAAGGAGTTCAAGAGACCCCTGGGTTTTATTTTCTTTATCAACTTGGAAAGCTGATTCTAAATGTATATGTAAAAGAAAAGGACTCAGCATAATCAAGACCCTTCTGATGGACAAGGAAGAAAGGAAGGCTTCTCTATCAGACATCAAGAGTAATTATGAAGCTACAATAATGAAGACTGTATGATACTAGCAGAGGTAGAGAAATTAGCCAACCAATAAGAAGAAAGACCCTCATATATATGGAAGTTTGACAGCTGACAGCATGGCAGATCAATGAGCAAAGGAGGAATTAGCCAAAAGTAGGAATTGGGGGAGGAGGGCGTGTGGGGAAGAAGGTCATCCAGGTAGAAAATAATGAAATTAGATCCTCATCTCATACCAGTCACAAAAAATAACTCCACATGGACTAAGAACTCAATGTTAAAAACAAAACTTTAAAGCTTTTAGTAGAACATATAGGTGAACCTTTCTGCACTTGTACTAGAGAAAGATTTGTTTAACAAGACATAAAGGGCTTCCCTGGTGGCACAGGGGTTAAGAATCCGCCTGCCAATGCAGGGGGCACGGGTTCGAGCCCTGGTCCGGGAAGATCCCACATGCTGCGTAGCAACTAAGCCTGTGTGCCACAACTACTGAGCCTGCGCTCTAGAGCCCACGAGCCACAACTACTGAGTCTGCATGCCACAACTACTGAAGCTCGTGTGCCTAGAGCCCATGCTCTGCAACAGGAGAAGCCACCGCAACGAGAAGCCCGCACACCGCAACGAAGAGTGGCCCCCGCTCGCCGCAACTAGAGAAAGCCCACGCACAGCAACGAAGACCCAACGCAGCCAAAAATAAATAAATAAAATAAATAAATTTATATTAAAAAAAAGACTTAAAAAGCACTAATTATAAAAGATTGATAAATTTGACTAAGTTAAAAATAAGACCTTCTTTCATCAAAAGATCATCTCTCTCTCCAAAGCTTGGGGGCTGATATACTACAATCTAGGGAGATGCCCTCCCTCCAAAGTTGCATTTTCCTTAGGGTTAAAGAGGTTTGTGTGTTACAAATGGGAAGTTGCCAAGGAGAGTTGAGCAGTGGTCCCATGCTTTCTGGGGCTCTCTGCCCTGAGGGTCACCTCCTCCTCACTATTTAAAGTATAACTAATCCGCACAAGGATCTGGTCTTCCAGCTTTTCCCCAATACACCTTAGAATAATGGATAAACCCAAAGGACATGAGCTCACGGTACAAAATAATTAGACACCTTCAGACAACTATGAAAGAAAGCCAGCAATACATGTATATATAAATAATATACAGCAACTATAATTTATAATACATATATAATGTAGTAATATGTAATATATAATATTCTGAAGGCAAATAATTAAACAGATGGACCAAGAATTTCAAATAAGCCTAATAAGTATATTTAAGAAGATAAAGAATATATTAACAATGTGAAAAACAGGAAATTCCTGAAGAAGAAAAAGGAGGAGGAGGGGAGAAAGAGAAACCAAATTAAAATATTGGATATGAAAAAAATAATAATTGAAATAAAAGGTGTAACAGATACAATTAGAAACAATAAAATAAATAACAGCAGAAGGAAATCTACTAAAAAATTAATTGGTAAGAATAAGATCAGAATGGGAAACTATCCTAGGAGCAGAGGATAGGAAGAAAATACAAGGAGATAGAAAACATAAAATAAGACCCAAGGGCTTCCCTGGTGGCGCAGTGGTTGAGAATCTGCCTGCCAATGCAGGGGACACGGGTTCGAGCCCTGGTCTGGGTGGATCCCACATGCCGCGGAGCAACTGGGCCCGTGAGCCACAGTTACTGAGCATGCGCATCTGGAGCCTGTGCTCCGCAACAAGAGAGGCCACGATAGTGAGAGGCCTGCGCACCGCGATGAAGAGTGGCCCCTGCTCGCCGCAACTAGAGAAAGCCCTCGCACAGAAACGAAGACCCAACACAGCCATAAATAAATAACAAATAAATAAATTTAAATTACTTATAAAAAAAAAAATAAGACCCAAGGAGTAGGAAGGATAGATCTTTTTGAAGAAATAATGTATATAAATTTCTCAGAATTAAAGAAAAATGAAAAAACACAAATTTGAAGGGCTCAAATAATGCCCCCAATACTCATACCTAGAGACACTGGAGTGACATTTAACACATATAAAATCAAAGATATTTGCTGATGTTTGAAACTGCTTGTGTCCCTCACTTGAAAACCGTCCTAGGCCACACGCTTTTTCTCAGTTTCTCTCTTGGTGCTGCTCCACTGTCTTCTGGCATGGAATGCTGAGGTGAAGACACCTGAGGACAGCTCAGCATTTTTCCCCTTATAACAAGTGACCTGATTTTTTGCTGCTTTCTCTGCAGTGGGAAGTGGGGAGAGGGTTACAACCTGGCCCCTCACGGGCCCCCCCAAGGACGCACTCTCTGCACACCGAGAGCTGCTGCGCTAAGAAATCCCAGCTGTGCCCCCGTGTCCCAATCCAGAGGCTGCCGTTCCCTCCAGAGGGTAACCTCCTGTCTTCCGCTGAGGTGGGTGAGAAGCAGGAAGTGGGGGAGAGGATGTAAAGAGCTGGCTGGTTTTTGCTGTTAATTGTATCATTAAAAAAGTTTTGCTATGGGACATTTCAAACGTGCAAAAGTAGGAGGAATGGTATAACAAGCCGGCTTGTGTTCCTCGCCCCAGTCCCACATCTAGCTGCGTCTTAAACCACCCAGCTCTCCACGTGCTGAAGCAGCACCTGCACCCCGTCTTCCAGAGGCGAGACGTACAACAGGTCCTGAGTCCCTGGGAGGTCCACGTGTAACTCGGTTTGCTTCTTAGACTCCCCAGTGCCGAGGCAGGGTCCTGCTTTCTTGAACCGGCTGGGTCAGCTCATCCATCGCCTTTCCAACTCCAGAATTTTATCGCTCTCACACTCTCTTTGTCCTTCTGGTTATGCCTTTTTCTTTATCCCTTTACTACCATTTTTGTGGGAGGGAATGGAGGCCAACACCAAGTTCAACCTGCCATCTTCAAGCAATCATCGTTTAACTTCTTGAATTGAGTACTTTCTCATGTATATGGCTCTCTTGATTACTTTTCTTGTATGTTACATTTTCAAAGACATTAACAATTATCTATTGAGCACTTATTAAATAACTTATGTATATTAATTTATTTAATACTTTCAACGACATATATTACACTTTATTACTACTGTTACCCTATCTGACAGATGAGGAAACTAAACATTTGAAGAGCTCGCATGGTACTCAAGGTTTTAAGGATCTGGGATTTGAGTCCAAGACCTAAAGCCCAGGCTCCAAATCACTGTGGATCCTGCATCCCATTTCTTTAACCCTCTGAGATAGGCCCTTCAGCTGGTCTAGGGTCTCCAAGACATGCCCGGGTAATGGACTCTTGCTCAAATTCCACAGCTTTAAATTCAAGGAAGCACTTTGGACCAAGCCAGGCTGGCCCGGGTGAGCTAAGTGGTCAGGGAAGGACACAGGGCTCCATACGCCACAAAGCCGCATCATGGATCAGAAACAAGACTGACAAGGTGCACTTGCCCCAGATGTGAGGAGCCCTGGACCAGGGGCCCCTCAGCCCACCTGCCCAGGCTTCTGTATCTCAGGAAGTCAGCTGAGCTTCTAAAGGCTGACAACATTCACACCCTCAGACCTACCCTCTGCAAGCAGTGCTCACTGAGGGGGCTCTCAGGGGTTCCCTGTCTTCCCTTGGAGAAAGTTACTGTCTCCTGCTGTGCACTACAGTGCCCTCCCTCTGCATCCTTTTCGGAAGGGGACTCTGGGGCTTACCCATGTGGTATCCGTGTCTGGCTCCTCGGTCAAGACAAATCTACTAAGAAAACCTGTCTTCGATCGCTCACACTACTCCTATCTCCAATTTGACTGTCTTCACACTAGCATTAGACGTTTTCAGAAAAACAATCAAGTCTTCAGTTAAAAAGACTGAAACAAACAATAAAACAGAAATAAAGAAAGAAAAGAAATTATCTCTAGGTTGAAAGTCAGTGAAGAAAACAAGAAGAAAGATTTGTTAAGGCTTCTGGGGGTTTAAAAAAAACAGTGGCATCAAACAATCCAGAGTGAAATCCCACGGCAAACTTCAAGAGACCGTCCACTGTCGCACATAAACCCGTGTCGAGTGGGAAGGTGAGATGTTTTCTTTTCATTCTGTAACATACTTATTTATGCACTGCACACATCCTGGAAGCATGGGGACATGCAGATGAAGAGGACAGTTTATAAACGCGACAAGAAAAGAAGAAGAAGAAAAAACACTTACCGTGGACTGTGTCTGGGCCATGTATTCGCCCTCCATTTTGTTCAGACGTGTGTTTGTGTCCTCTAGCAGTTCTTGAATGTTTTCAGTGTGCCGCCTCTGAAGTTCAAACTTTTCCTTTTCCATTTCTGCTACAGCATTGTGGAGCTACATGGTGAAATCAAAAACTGACTCTTTCACTACTATTATAGAATAGACTATTTTGCAATTCAGAAAAAAATGTTTTCCTATATTTCTCTATTTATTTATATAGTGACCTGAACAACAAAAGATATAAAACTCATAAACAAACATTCAAAGTAAAGATATCAGGTAAAGAGCATGATTAAGAAACAATTTTTTGTTTACTTTTCCTGAACTGAAAATTGTAATGGATAAACAAATATTAAAGGGAATTATCCGCCTCAGGTAAGAACAGTACATAAATCAGACAGATAATACAATGCATCAGCTAAACAACACTAGTATTAGCCTGAAATCAGAAAACAGAAATATTTATAATACTGTTATTCTTTAGGAATATTATCTCACTGTCTGTATTTTCATCTTATTTGCATGAAATTTTGCACAAGAGTAATGTTAAAAATGCTTTATCCTTTTTTTTTTTCACTTACCAGAATACTTATGTTTATGTGCATATTCATTTGACAAAAAAAAAAAAAAAAAGCTTTATCCTTCACCCTAACCCCCAATGAGAAACTATTTTTATCCATCCCATAACCTATACAAAAGTGGACACAAAGATGGTATTTATAAATCAAAGAGAGTTCTCTAGGGAGAACTCTATGTCCTCATGCATACTGATCTTTTTTTATGAAGATTATGTATACATGTTTAAACGGATGAAACTCTAAACTATCGATGTAACTGAGGTAAGGAAACCAAAGTTCAAAGGACAGGTTCCAAAGGGAGTTGAACACCTGTGCTCCCAGACTTGTGGGCGTTTGTTCATTTATTTTTCACGGGAGGGGAATTCAGAATCTAATTCCTCTCCTCTGCATCCAATCCCAGACTCATTCAAGGTTGGGTGGGGGGCAGGAGCCCAAAATAGTCTAAAAGATACCCTTTACTTCCCATTCATGAGTAGGCGAGACAGACAAGGGTATGACACATGCACAGAGACCTTATCTGACTAGGAAGGTACTGGAGGGACAGGGAAACCCCTGAGAGGTGGTGGAAACGAGAGGAGAAGACCGGCCATAACGCCGCCTGTTAGTGGGAAGGGTCCCAGGAGCTTTCCTTCTAGTTTCTGGCTGAACGGGAAGAGCAAGGATGGCTCCGTAACAGCCGTACAGAAGATCCTGGGGTTTCACAAATTTAACAAATGCAATTTTGACTATTTGTGAGTGGTCTCCCAAATCACTGTTATGGTATATTTCTTTGCCAAGGTATACGTTTTAAACCGGTGTCATGTCTGGTCTTCAGAAGTCAGTCACTTGTCTGGCACGGGACTGCAGCCAAGCCCACAGCACCTGCACCTCAGAGCTGCTTCGCAGCTGCTGACTGACGTGCACAGCAACACTGATAAAGGGTGTAAAGGAGTCACTTGGAAGGTCGCGGTGGTTTCTTCACGTGTGTGGTCCCCCAAACGTCCCACGCCACACGCCGCCTGAACGTCAAACCCCTGCTGTACACAGGGGCCCATGAGTGCGGCGCCTTCTCGGGGGCACCGCCGTCGCTTTCTCAAGCCGGTGCCTGCTGCCCCTGGGGCGCGTCTGCAGCCAGCCTGAGCCCTTTAAAGCTCACTCGGGAGTTTAGAGCGGAACCCACAGGGTGAGCGCAGCCAGAGCACAAGTGTGCTAGAACTTGCTTAGCCGTTTGAGGAGGGGACAGGCGCACTTGGCCTAGCGGTCTGACTGGGGACTAATCGCGCGCTCCGTCGGCCCTGGGCAGCCACCGGGTGTCTGCTCCGGACTATCCACGGTGCTCAGGCCCCAACATAAATGGTGTCGTCCAAAGAATACAGTCGGCCCTCCGCACCCGCAGGTCTCACATCATGGACTTAACCAACTAACTGCAGAGCGAATTTTGACTGCATCCATCCAACACGTTTTATTAGCATCTACCATATATCAAGCAAATGCGTCACCGAGAGCTTCCCCAAGCCTAGCAATGAACTGGAGTCCAGGTCACTCGGCCCGGGAGCCTTTAGAGGGCAAACATTCCCCTGAGGCATAAACTGCTTAAGCAGCAAATATTATTAGGCATGTTCTAAAGTACAAACCTTGCTAAGCCATAGGATGCCATCGTGGCCCTGACAATAAGGGGATCTATAAACCCACAAGGAGATATTTTAGCCAGGGTTTGGCAACGGGTTCAGGGGGTGCAAAGGCCCTCTCAGTATCCTACAGATTGGTCTATAACCTGGACATTTGACCACGTACTTGCCTCACGCCAGAGGAGGCCCAGAGGAACCAGGAATCTGTCCAAATAGAAGAAAAGGTATCGTAAAAGCCAACAGGTTAATGGTGTAGCCACTTTGGAAAACAGTATGGGAATTCCTTGAAATGTTAAACACAGAATTAGCACATAACCCAGAAATTCCACTCTTAATTATATACCTGTGATATAACAGAAATATATATATATATATATATATATATATATATGTCTCTGCCCCCAATTCCTGGCTCTGAGGTCCTAAATCCCTTGGGACTTCCTGGGTGACTGGGTGGGCTCCTGGGCAGCTCCAGGATGGGGGCTGGTCACCCGAAAGACCAAGCCATCCATGATCAGAACCCAGGAACTTTCAGTGCGCCCCCATCCTCCAGGAAGGGGAGAGGGGCTGAAGGTTACATTTATGATCAATCATCCCCATATAATAAAGCCTCCATAAAAATCCCAAAAGTACAGTGTTTGGAGAGCCTCCAGGTGGGTGAACAGCTGGTGCCGGGAGAGCAGTGTGCCAGGAGGGGCAGGGAAGCTCTGCGCTCCTTCCCACATACCTGGCCCTGTGCATCTCTTCACCTGGCTGCTCACCTGCATCTCTTATATCCCTTACAATAAAATGGTTAAATGGTAGAATGTCAGTGAGCGCTTCCCTACGTTCTGTGAGCCATTCCAGCAAATCATGGAATCCAGGGAGGAAGTGGTGAGAACTCCTACTTACAGCCGCTTGGTCAGACGTACAGGCAACAACCTGGGACTTTCGATTGACGTTGAAGTGGGCACACTCTTGTGGGACTGAGACCTTAACTTGTGGGATGTGATACTGATTCTAGGTAAACAGTGTCAAATTTAATTGAATTATAGGACATCCAACTGGCGTCAAAGGGAATTGCTTGATGTGTGCAAAGCCCACACATTTGGCATCAGAAGTGCTATGAGGGGTGAGGAAAGGAAAATGCAGGCCGTGCTTCTCCCTCTTCAATAGCCAAGACAAATGAAAACACAGGTCCACACAAAAACTTGTACACAAATTTTCATAAAAGCATTATTATCCAGAAAGTGGAATCAAATGTCCACCAACTGGTGACACGTGGTACATCAACACAATGGAATATTATTTGACCATAATACGGACTGAACTACTGATTCATGCTAAAACATGGAGGAAACTTAAAAACATTATGATAAGTGAAAGAAGCCAGTATCAAAATGCCATGTATTGCGTGATTTTATAGGCCAAAGTGTGGAGACAGAAAGTGGATGAGTGGTTGCAGAGGGTAGAGGAGGGAGCGTGGGAAGAGAGTGACAGCGGGTACCAGGTGCCTTCTGGGCTGAGAGGAACGCCCTGGAAACCATACAGCGGTGATGGTGGCAGGACCTCATGAACAGACTGAAAACCACTCAGCTGTACACGCTAAGAGGGAAGATTTTATGGCATATGAGTCGTAACTCAATTTTTAAAAAGGCCCACAGATTAGAAACAGCATGGTAGAGCCGGGTAACTGGCAAAGCTTTGTGCAGCCAGTAGCAAAGTGTAAGGAGGGGAGCAGGGCTGCGGCAAAGGAGGAGGCTTCAACGGTGGCCAGCGTCTCAGTCACGGAGAGCCTCGAAACCTAAGGGCCGCTGGGAACCCCTGGGGTGACTCACGGTGACGAGGAACACCAGATCTGTGTTGCAGAAAGACCGTCAACATGGCTGTGTCATGGGGCACAGACTGAGGAGGTGCCGAGGGTCCAGTTACAGCGACGGAGGCCAGAGACACGGTCTCCAGACCTAAGGGAGGGACAATGCGAATAAATCACAACAAACAGAACAGAAGCACGAGTGACCAGGCGTGAGAGGTGAGGCAAAAGGAGAGTGTGCAGCAGCTGAGCAGACGCCACCACCCCCGGGAACAGGGAGAAGGGGAGCCTTAGGAGGGGGCTGCTTCGGCGACAGAGGAAGAAGATGGAGTCTGGGGAGAATGATGGAATTTAGGTCAAGGAGAGACCCATCTTTTTTCAACAGCTTTATTAACATTAGCAGCTTTATTCACATACCATACAGAGCACCAACTTAAATCAGACAGTTCAAGGGTTTTTTGTATGTTCACAGACTTACGCAACCATCACCAAAATCAATTTTATCACCCCAAAAGAACACATGTGCTCTTTAGCTATCATGGCCCTCGTCTCTCCGTCTCTATAGATTTGCCTATTCTGGACATTTAATACAAACTGAGTCATAGAATTGGTCTTTTATAACTGGCTTTTTTCACTTAGCATGATGTTTTCAAGGCTCACCCATGGTGTAGCGTGTACCAGTCCTTCATACCTGTCCCCTGCCCAGCAATATTCCATTGTATTAATATACTACATTTTATGTATCCACTCAGCAGTTGATTTCTACTTTTTGGTTTTCATATGAATAATACTGCTATGAACATTCATGTATAACTTTTTGTGCAGACACGTGTTTTCATTTCTCTTGGGTATGTAGGTAGGAAAGGCATTGCTGCGTCAATCATAGGATAACTCTAAAAAAGCTAAAAAGGAGAGATCTTAACTAGGTAGTTGGATACCTGAGCCTTAAAGTGAGAAATGTAGGATGGAGATTTCTGCGAGGGAGTACACACACACATACATACACACACACACATACACACATCACCTCACCTCACCTCACCTTGGCGGTACAGATACTTCACATTTTCTGAATGGATGACCACATAAATCACAATGTACATCTATCCTCTGCTTATTCATTTTTGGCACCTACCCTGCTTGCACCAGGCATTCATCTCTGCCCAGATTTACATGCAACTGTACTTCACAAAAAAGACCTTTTACCACATTCGCGGTGTTTCACATCCACTAATCACCGTGTAACTTTAAGAAAGAGCTGCTGGTCCAGCTGAAACCATAAAATGTACCCTTGCGCACGGCAGGAGACAGAGACTCTTCTCTGCAAACACCAGACAACTTAAACTGGGGAAGAAGGAACTAGGGGAAAGGGAGTCAGGGGCTACTATGAACACAATGGACCTGATGCAAGCAGAAAAATATGCCAAATTCATAGAAAAGATAAAACCACTCAGATGAAAATGCAACTAGAAAAGAGCTAAGCCTGCCCCTCTGAACACGGGCTCTTCCCAGGCTGGCACTGAAGCTGCCACAGCCAGGACAGATCAGACCTGTGTCTGCTTGGGGAGGCATCAGAGCTCTCAGGAAAACAGACTGAACCCAGATTAATCGGGGACTATCCGGAGGAGGAGTTAACTGCAGATCTTTATCACAGAGCTCCTCAAAAGAAGTAACATACTTCTTTCCTCTTACATACATACTGTGATGTCGACTGATGGCTAAGGGCTCCTAATGAAAGTCCTACACATGACTATGTAAGACTCGTTCATCATGAGCATTTTTTACATTACTCTTGGCGCTGCTGAATTTTATGAAAATATTTTTCGGAATTAAATGCTCCTCCAAGAATAAGCCATCCACTACTGATTTTTGTTTACATCAAAAACAAATTTATGCTACAAATATTGTGTTACCTGAGATTCCAGAAAAGAAATGATCCAGGGCCTACATCCAAAGTTTAAACAGTTTAACTTCCAAAAACTACCTGCTGTTACATCCCTGCTAATTTTGCTTAAAATCTACTGGCTCTGACAAAAAATTCAGAACCTTAATTAAATTCAAGAATTCTTAAAAGTAACCTTTCTAAATGAAAACTAGTTTATAAACCATTAAACTTCCAGAAAAAATATACCAAAACACGAACAGCTATTTCTAGTTAGTCTAGAATATTAAGTTATTTTTATTTTTTCAAACATTTCTGTATATTTTGTGAACACCCATTATTTTTATAATTAAATTTGTTCCGTTAAAGTATAACCCTTTATATTTTTCCAAAACTATTTTATTTTATGTAGCTTACCTTTTTTTCCCAATCATTATTCAGAGATTCTGTACTTTGTTCACATATCTTTTTTAACTCTGCAATCTGGTTATCTTTGGTCTCTCTGATAACTTGACATTCACGTATGAGGGTCTGAACTGTCAAAAAGGATGAAAACATAGTTAAACCAATTCTAGCTACCACGTTAAGAGTCTGATGATAATAAAAACATAGCGCACCAGTTAACAGATCATTCCATTTCCCTCCAAGTCTTATCCGTTCTCTGCCCTAAACTCTCTCGTACTCTTTCTTCTCTTCTTCTCCACTTCCACCACCACAGCCTTGGCTGAATCCCCCATTACTCACTCCCCCGGCAATGTGAACAGTGTGCTGGCCTCGGCATCATTCCCCTCCAGTGGATCCTCCACTGCTGTGAAGAGGTCCTTCTACAGTGCAGAGCCCGTAACGCCACCCCCAGGCTCAAAATCACCCCGCAGCTCCCCCCGCCCCACAAGACGACGGCCAAAAGCCTCTGACGTGGAGATCAGCTCCTCGTGATCTGGCTGCTTTCTGGCCACATCTTTTGCCACTTCCATATGTTTAAACTCATGAACGTACCGGCCTATCTGCAGATCCCTGAGGCCATGTCCGCTCCTGCATCACGGCCCAAATGTGATCACTGATCTACCTGGCATGCCCCAGCCTTCCCTGCTGCAACACTGCGCATCTCTAGTCTCAGCCCAAGTCGCGCCTCTTTATGGACCGTTCACCAACCAGGCTCCTCCTCTTGCAGGGGCACAGAGAAGCTCCTCTTTATTCCCAGTGAACCTCATAGATTTCTCCTCTAAGTCACTTATTACATTATGTGTTATAGTGGTTTACTTGCTTATTTCCTGAGGAGAAAGATATTTCAACTTTTTATCTACAGAGCAAAAGAGTGGCGCAGAGGCAAGTACTCCCAACTATGTGTACTGAGTGCATAGATGAAGGGCCGTCATTACAACATGCTGCTGCTGGACACACTAAAATCGCTGCCAAAGTTTGTGTGACTAAAACAAAATACGCTTTAAATTATATAAAAGATTTCCCTTATAAATCATTTAAATTTCTATCCTCTTTTTAAAAATGCTTTCAACTGTCATTGATTCAAGTGAAAATGTGTTTAATATATTCATGTCATCTGGATGGCAAAATAAATTCAGCTGTGTATTTGCTTGAATGCAATATTTTCTTAGCTTACTGAATATATTTTTATTCACTTACTTCAAGATAGCAAAATTTTCATAAACATTTACATAGAAATTTCTTTCACTCTTATATCTCAACTGCGCAACAAATAAGGTGAGAAGAAGAAGAATCCAAGTTAACCTAATATTAGTCTAGCATCTACAACATTTTGCTTCACAATTCCAAAATTAAAACTAAGACCTGTTTGCAAGTCAAAAAGCCTTAGGAAATAATATTTTTAAACCTTAGGCATGTTTAAACTGCCTGGTTTGAATCAGGGTGAAAAATGAAAACCTAGAAATAAATTTTAAATATCTCTATTGCCACTGGAATTTGGAGCGGCTCAAGGAAAACCTCTCCACTTTCCTCTTACTCATCACCTACCTCTTATCATTCACCAGACCCTTCAAATTTTCTTCTTCCGTCCCATTCTCACTACTCCAACTGCCATCGTTCAGATATTCTGGGTCCTCATCATCTTACACACAAAATTCCAGAAGCATGGAAGCATAACATCCTTGAGTTGAAGGGACTTCATATATATTACTTATCTAATGGCGCCACTTCATAACAAGTAAGCCGAGGCGCAGAGACGTGCTGATGTGACACAGCAGACGCTGAAGAGCAGGTCTGGGATCAGAGACCAAGCTTCCTAATAAGTGGGGTGCTCGCCTCTCTCTCCCTCTCTCGCTCCCCCTCTCTCTCTCTGTCTCTCTCTCTCTCTCTCTCTCACTCCATTCTGCCTCTGATTATTAGAACAGACTGGGAATTGGCCTCACCATGTTTTTCACACGCCCACTGTTACCAGACTACTCCACCCAAAATATGAGGTCCTAAACCTCACCTCTCAAAAATCTTCTCTGACTCCCCAGCATCTATGGGATAAACCTGAAACTTCTAAATCTGAAATTCAAGGTCATGCTTAGGTCACGCCAAGTCACCTATCTTAATCTTTTTCAGTCTGTCTCTTAATGTATAGGATCCCCACTCTAGATACATGGTTTTGCAGCACCCCTTCCACAACTTACCAATATCACATTCCTACCCCAGTCCCTGGAACGCTTCTCTCAACTAATCCAATCTTACAAAATATTTTCAGCATTCTCCCTAACGACTGTCTGATGCATTTCAATGTTTCAACCTATAGTCATAGTCAATTTAACACTTGATTACATGCTTTCTTTTCCTTCATAATGAAAGTGTAAATGGGGAATACTTTTTAAATGTTTGCTCTGTCGATCATAATACTAGCATATACTATAAGGCATAAAGTAGATACTTAATGGAATGAATCTTATTAGACCAAAAGGAGTAATTTCTCTAGACTTCCTTGTGAAAGCCAGTAAGTTCTAATTCTGTGACTGACCTATGGCAGCTCCAGCCCAGGGAAGAGGGAGAGAAGTAAGAAGGAGTGACAGTTACAGACTCTTCCAAATCTGTAACCAAACCAACCACCATTGCTACCACACACACACACACACACACACACACACACACAGTTTTTCTTAAGTCCTATAGAAGCTCACATCAACAGATCAACTGATGGAAACCCACATAAACATTCCCTTCTCATACTACAAAAGGTCAGAAATAAAATTTTACTTTATACAAGCACTAAAATAAAATGGAAGTGTTATTAAAAGGTTTATGTAACAATACAACATCACCTTTCTTTTCAAGTTTTCTAATAGTCTCCTCCATTTCATTTTGTTTCTTTTTGTATAAAGTTTTCATTTCTTCTATTTCATTATTCTTTCTTTCTAAAATCTGCAAACGAATTTAAAATATTTTAGTATACGATATTGTTTTATGTATGGAACACATTTTTTTTTTAAAAATAGCACAATATTTTTGCAAGTCTATCTCAGTTAATCCCATAAATGGCTTCCCAAAAAAAGATGAAAAAATTATACGTTAATGCATTGACAAAATATTAACTACACTAGAATAACTGATTACCAAAAGAAATGTTATCTGCTTTGAATTTTCATGTACCAATTCTTAAGGAGACTGTAAATGATAAATTAGGTGATCCTCCAAAATATACTTCAGAGATTAAGCCGTCACAAACTAGCAGAGAGAAGCCATCAGAAACTTGATATGTTGATACAGTACAACTCACCTCCCCACCACACTGGGATAGAACATCTGCAGACACGCACATCCCTGAACCCTCCCACTAGTGTTCTTCTATCACTTTCATGCACAATAACAAGAATTCCCAGACACGTGGGAACATGCAATGCAATAGGCTTCTTTTATATTTAGTTCTGCTACTGGGAATCAAAAAAGTCAGCTCAAAATATGTCAAAAATTGCCTGGATATTTTACATCCTTAATTTATATTGTGTCAGAAGTTTTTAAATGAATCATTTAATAAACTTAATTATGATTATATGCTTCTAAGTACATCTACACGCAAAAAAAAAAACAAAAACTAGAGAATAACCAAAGAGTAAGAAAGTTTGCAAGCAGAAAAAAAAATGTGCTAACCAAAGGGAAAAAAGAAAACCAAATTGAGGCAGAAGTATGAATATCCACGTTTCTTGTGGTTGAGGTGTATTTCCTATATACCCAAATTCAGTTTTTTAAAAAAGGTTATTCATCAATGTCTAACCAACTTTTTCTTAATTGCCAGCATTTTACTTTACCTTTCATTGTTTTAGTCCCACCTCTAAGAATGATTGGTAAATAAGAAAAGGAGATAGTTTGAGCCCAATGTCCATAAAGAAGCAAAAAAGGAAAAGAATGTATGCAAATAGATAAAACACTCTCAATTTTATTCCTTCCCAATTCCTAACACTTAGAAAATGGCATACATGCAAAACAAACTGATGAATATACTTTCCAAATCTAGCATGAGGTCAAGGATTTTATTTATATTTTACCTGGAATTTCAAACTAGTTGCATTGCTTTCTTTTTTCATGCAGAATTTATTTTAAAAGAGAAATTCCTGGAAAGGATTCTATTATTAAATGTTTTTCTTAGAATAGAGCTTTGTAACAGACATACCAAGAAGCCTATTTCAAATTCTATTACCATGATTTTCCCAAATATATTTCTATATTTATTTATCTTATACATCAATAGGTTCTATTTCATTTGGACATATACATTTGCTATATTGAAATTATATTACTGAATCTCTAACATATCCATGAAAGAGAACTGTTTTTCTTGAACCATTTAAAGTAAAATACTAGTAAGAGCAGAAAGTAATATTTGCCTTTAAAATTTGAATGGAAAAGAGGAAAGGAGAAGGAAAAGGATTCAATATTTTTTCTCTTTCTAATTTTCAGCCAGTGGTTTCTGTCTTGTTGCTCTGAAAGACGGTGAGCCAGACACGCACCTGACTAAATACTAGCATGCTCTCAGCTCTACGGAAGCATGGGCACGTGATGCTGTGGCCTCAGCTCCCTGTCTCCACCTTTGTCACTTAACTCTGTGAAGCAGGGTCACAGGCTTAGTTCCAAAACAGACAACACCAGGTTTCCATCTGGATCAATTTTCATGAGTTACAGATTCATACATCATATATTAAAATTATACATTATATACCATTACATTTTTAAAATCAATACTAAACTATAGTTATAAATTCAAATTCAATGTACAATAATTATAAATTGATGACTTTTGCTGTGCTCATTAAGAAGAAAAATTATACTTCAAAGTACAAATTGAAATATTGTAAGGCATAAATCCCAACCAGCACCTGAAAAAAAAAAGCCTACATTGGCAGTGGCAATGCACGCAGTCTATACCAAAGAGAACTAAATGCAAGGGTTTCTTTTTAAATTAAAGGGGAAATTTTAGGGACTTCTCTGGTGGTCCAGTGGTTAAGACTCCGCACTTCCAATGCAGGGGGCGTGGGTTCGACCCCCGGTCGGGGAACTAAGATCCCACATGCCGCGAGGTGCGGCCATAAATAAATAAATAAAAAGAAAGGAATTTTTAATTGCCAGAAAACTGAAAGAATCTTAGACCAAAACAAACTCTAGTATTTACAGTTGATGTCTTATTTCGGCCTTTATGAAAGGTAATGATAGAATGTAAAGGACTATAAGAAGACCAGCCTTCCAACAATAGATGAAGAAGAACTAAAAGGTCATGTAAACTATAAGGATTTACATAAATACATCTGTTTAGCAAGTGAAGTTTAAAGATCAACTTTTGCTAGGATATTAATTTAGCAAATCCCATTTATAAGACAGACTCCCATAAGTACATAAATAAGTGGATGGATGGATGGATGGATGGTCGCAAGACCTAGAATATTTCAAATATTCAATATCAATAAAATAATAAATTGTATATACCCTACCTTCTGAACATCAGCATCATGTTTCTGTTGCAGTTTCAGTTTCTCTTCATGATACTTAGCTTCCATCATTTTTGTTTTCATGTCCAACTTCAAGGAAAATATTTCAAAGGTGTGATTAATTTACTTTTCCCTTTGGCAAAAATACACAAATTAAAATAACTACCTATATGAAAGAGAGTAACATTTTCCACCTTTACCTTATAGCCACTAGTCCAGCAATCATACTACATATACCAATATGTTGGTTACATTCTTTGATTACTTCCAAGCTAATTAAAAGTCTTTTGAATAAATCTCACTTGACAGGCAAAAGTGAAAATACCGAACTCAGATTCATCAGTGATCCCCAGTCCACTCCACCGCCAAAAAGCAGTCATTTTAAAGTGATATTTTGCTAAATCCACTTGGTATTTTAGCCTTTGTTTATTATTTTTCAATTGAGTAAGTCTCTATTCAACTTTTTACTTTTTTCTTTTCTCATATCTACGTACTCATTTCTAAATGCTCTTATTTACCTATATACTTAAATATAACAATTTGTGAATGAAGGTCCATATAGGCATATCACTGATAATGCACAGATTTTCCACTTCTCTCTCCTGGAATTACAGACTCCCACTACCTCAGGGCAGTGACTTTATCTCCTTCCAGCATCCATCAACAACTCCTAGCCTCCTCAGACTGACACCTAACCCACCAGTGTTCTGAGCAAAGCCAGCAAAAATGTAACCAACACTTGTTAATAATAATGAGTGCATCTTAGGATTAAAAGAATAATAGTGACAGGTTTTAAGAAGAACAACAGAAAATTTATCTTAAATGTGAAAGTATTTGACCTGATTCCTTACTATTTAAAAGAGTATGTACATTGGAGTCTGACAGGCCTCATTTTTAACTCTAATTCTAATCCCACTAGACATTAACTGTGGTGACTTTGGGCAAGTCACCATTCTGAGATTCTGTTTCTTCTTCTAATAGTTAAGGATAATTATCTTACTTCAGTGAGTTGTGAAAATTATATTCAATGACATCATTTAAGTAACCATAGTCAGTACAATGATTGGTACAAAGTAGGTATGCAAAAAAAATCAGTCTACAACCTTCAGGAAATTTTGCTTTTAAAATATTAGAAACGTACTGTCAAAACATTTTCTTGAAAATTTTTGAAATATATTTCATATTTTTCAATTACTGTTTTAAATAATGAATCTGCACTAATGATAAATGTGCATAATCAAATAAATATATCAAAATGAAATTTTACAAACAAAAGCTAACATAACATAAATTCATGGCATTTGCGACAACATGGATGGACCTAGAGGGTATTATGCTAAGTGAAATAAGTCAGACAGAGAAAGACAAATACCCTATGATCTCACTTATATGTGGAATCTAAAAATCAAAACAAATGAACAAACATGACAAAACAGAGTCATATATACAGAGAACAAACAGGCAGCTGCCAGAGGGGAGGGGGTCCGGGGAGGAGAGAAATAGGTGCAGGAGATTAAGAGGTACAAACTCTCAGTTACAAATAAGTGACTCAAGGGTATGAAAGGTATGATGTGGGGAATATAACCAATAGTTATGTAATATTCTTGTATGCTGACAGATGGTAACTAGACTTATCATGGTGATGACTTTGAAATGTATGTAAGTATCAAATCGCTATGCTGTGTACCAGGAACCCACATAGTGTTGTGGGTCAATTATACCTCAAAAACAAACAAACTCATAGAAAAAGAGATCAGATTTGTGGTGACCAGAGGTGGGGGTGGGGGGAAGGAGGACTGGAGGAAGATGGTCCAAAGGTACAAACCCCCAGTTACAAGACAGACAGCTGTCAGGGATGTAGTGAGCAGCACGACAAAGAGAACGGACACTGCTGTGCGCTACAAATGCAGGTTGTTGGCAGACTGAACCCTGAGCATTCCCACAGGAGGAAAACAAATGTTTCTGTTTCTTTAACGTGTCTCTGTGAGATGACAGATGCTCACTGCGCTTACTGTGGTCATTGTTTCATGATGTGTGTAAGGCGAATCATTATGCTGTGTGCCTTACACTCATACAGTGCTGTGTGCCAATTATATCTCAATAAAACTAAAAGAAAAAATAATAAACGTTATGAGTGGCAGTCAGGGAGGGAGCTGTCCAGTTACTACGCAAAAGGATGAAATTCTGAACGTTTCCATCCTCTGGCTTCTAAGTCACGCAATAATCCTTCCTCATTTTAGCAAAAAGGGGGCTGGGTGATCTACGTCCACCTGAAGATCCTCAACAGAAGCACTGGGGGTCTACTGTAGAGGAATCTAACTCAAAAAGCAACATGACAAAGCTGGGCAGATGCCGGAGACACAATTCATTGCTGCAGCTTTCCACAGCACCTCCAAGAGAATGTGTCAGGCCTCAGCTTCCGAGGTCCAGCCCTGAACACCACGTGACCGTGCGGCCACAGCCGACACCACCGCCTCCACCCGCTCTGCCTCAAGCTTGGTTGACCCGGTTAGGAACAGACGCCTGGCGCCTGCCTCAGGAATCCACAAGCTAGAGAAGAAGCATTCAGATTCTCGCTCTCAGCCAGTCAGCTACGTTGGGGAACAAACCCCAGTTCTCGAGGGGCAGCAACCAAGAGAAAGCGGATGAATCCAGGAAACAGAAGAAAGCAAAGCAAATACACAAAACAGCACAGACTAGAAGCCACACAGCATCTGAAATAGGAAGGAAGCAGCTTCAATGGTCTCCATGAGACGAGCCTTACTTGAATTCAAAAGAATTTCTGTATTCCTGTTTACTTTAGGTAGCTTCATGAATCTCTGTTCTTGTAACCAAAGAGATCTATCTAAATTCTATTTTTCCGGTTTAACTTTTTACTTTGGTATAATACTAAACTTAAAGAAAAGTTGCAATAAGAGCACAAGGAGCTCCCGTATACTCTTTAGCCAGATTCACCAACTGTTTACATTTTGCTTCATGTGCTTTATTATTTTATACGTATATCAACATATATATAATACAAATTATTTTCTGAACCATTTGTGAGGAAGCCAGAGACATCATCCCTAAAGACTTCAGTGTATGTTTCCTTAAAACAAAGACTGTCTTTTATAACCACAGCAGTCATCAAAATCAGGAAATGTAACATTAACACAATAATATTATCTGATGTACAGTCTATAGTCGAGGTTTATCAGTTATCACAATAATGTCATTTATATCTATTTTCTTCACAATCCAGGATCCAATCCAGGATGACACATTGTCACTAGTTGTCATATCAACGTATCTCCATTAACTGGGAAAAGCCTTTCTTTGTATTTCTTGACCTTGACATTTCTGGAGAGTACAGCCAGTTACTGAGTGTCCCTCAGTTTGGATTTGTCTGATGTTCCCTCATGATTAGACTTACCAGATTTTGGCAAGAATGACACTAACGTGATGCTGCGTCCTTTTTCATTCCATCTTATTAGGAGGTCGGTTTGTCCCAATATTGCCAATGTAAGGTTTAATAACTTGGTTAAGATAGTGAACATCAAGTTACCACAAGGTGGTATAATAGAGAAAGTTTCTCTACTGACATCCTTAAAAAAAATTTTTTTTTTAACTTAAAAAGAGTATCTCGGGCTTCCCTGGTGGCGCAGTGGTTGAGAATCTGCCTGCTAATGCAGGGGACACGGGTTCGAGCCCTGGTCTGGGAGGATCCCGCATGCCGCGGAGCAACTAGGCCCGTGAGCCACAACTACTGAGCCTGCGCGTCTGGAGCCTGTGCTCCGCAACAAGAGAGGCTGTGATAGTGAGAGGCCCGCGCACCGCGATGAAGAGTGGCCTCTGCTCGCTGCAACTAGAGAAAGCCCTCGCACAGAAATGAAGACCCAACGCAGCCAAAAATAAATAAGTTTAAAATAATAATAATAATAATAACAAATGTTCAAGTACAATTGGTGTCTTTAAAAAAAAAACAAAGGGTATCTCTTCCCTTGACCTTGACGACACCACAGAATAGCTCTATCTTTCTGCCCTATACTCTACGGCATGATTCATGATAAATCATCAGGATTACAACATGGAAACAATCTAACTAGTACAGTATATAAAGGCAATACAGGATACAGGATATAGATATAACTATAAATGTAGATAGCTATACATATGTGTGCATCTTTATACACATACCCACAGGTGTATGGAAAAGACATTAAACAGCCTTCCTTAGTTTTGTTTAGTTTAAGACAAAAGACTGAAACTGAAAGACTGACTATAACACCTCTAATTTGTTTGACCTCCAAGTAACTCGATTACAAACAACATTTAAGTTTTCCTTAATTGAGCTCAGAATATATGCTATCAATTTCAAACTTAAGAAGAAGGGAGATCTACTTCAGGCTGTAATGGAGTAACTAGTACCGACCTCACCTCCCACTATTAATAGCCATCAAACAGGATAAAATTTGTGAAGGAACCATTCTCCGGTATTAGAAACTGGGCAGTGCAGTAAATCCTGGCGTCCTCCTAAGCCGAGCCCCACTGTCATTCAGGCTCTCTGCACAGACACAACAGCCAAAGCCCAGCTAGAAGTGCAGCCCTACTGAACCAGGATGGCAAAGGCAAAGAAACAACTGAGCCTCAATGACAGAATCTTCAGTGTCGGGCTAAGGCAGAGGGAGCCACGAGGAGTGTGAACAGAGAAGCCCCTCGTAAAGCAGTGCGTAAGAAAAGGGAGCGCTCTCCTGTCCCATTTTAAAGTCCTTGCAGACTTGCTCTCACCTTGATAGCAAGCCTCTAATGCCAGAGAGGTTTGGTTTGGAGCTGACGTATCCCTCTGGGCCATCTGCCCCCAGTAAAAGTATTTTACCGTGAGAATCATTGGGATAAACGGAAGAGGAAAGCCTCACCTCACTGGACCAAGTCCCTAGGCAATATGACCAGAAGGTCCACTCAGACAATGACTGGAACCACCCCAGGGCTAAACCACCTACTTCTAGAAAAAGAAGTAAAAGCCACCAAGAGATGGTGACAGCCCCACAGGGTAAGGGGAGTGTGTGACAAGCCATTCTACGGATAACCGGCCGCTAAAGCAAAGGCACTGCAATTGGGCAGCTTCACTTTGAAGTGGGCTTTCCCACGAGCTTCTTTAAAGAGAACTTCTGAAATTTCTGCTTAGAAAGAGCTTAAAAAATTTTATTTACAAAATCCACTGGGCCCCATTTTCTCTGAAGTATTTCCTTCAAAGAATAGCTCTGAGGTTGGACATTCCTACCAAATGAATAAAGCTGATGAAAATGCTCACTTACTTCATGTAAAAGTATTTCCTTGGGTTTAAAAATATCCTACTTACAGTGTAACTAATTAGATTTTAGGACTATTACCAATGTCATTTTACTCAACTGAATATTCACAAATTTTGGATTAAGGGTTTTTTTAAAGGAACACTTACCAATCTATTCACTCAGATAATCAACATTCCCTCTTACAGAGAAGCAGGTTTCTTATTCAAAATCCTACTTTTTACTATTACTAGTTTTCCATATGCAAGTTATGTTTAACATTTGAACTGAAATTAGCAGAAGGACAAAATAGCATAATAACCTTTAATGAGTTTGTAAGGAAAATAATGTATTAAGGTTACTTAGATAGGAATCACTACACACTTTAAAATACCAAGGAACAACCTTTAATGTTATTTCAAGGCTTTAATGTTGACCGACTACCTCAACCATGTCTAAAGGAACAAAATGTACAAAACAGCATGACTTATTTTCACGCAAAGAATAACTCTACAACTTGGCAAGTTTTAAGTGATGCATAAAATGTAGCCATTGTAATATCACTGAAATATTTTGTGTGCCTTATATTGTAAGGCATAAAAGGTCAAAGCATGACTGAAGCCAACCATCTCTACTGCATGGTCAAAGCATGACCGAAGTCAACCATCTCTACTTCCAAAGTATTATCAGCAACACAACCCAACGATGTGTTTGCTTAGTCACACTTTCTTTCTACATCTCAACAATCATCACAGCAAATTACAGAAGAAGTGATTTATAAAATAATCATCACTCTACTTACTCAGATACCTAATTGTTACAATCATCTTTTTAGAGAATTCTATTAGTTACTAGTCAGAGGAAATTATGGTGTCAGTGATTAAGATTCTTCCTGATTAAAATCTCCAGTGTATCCTACTCTCAAAATGTTCATTTGTAATATTGCATAATGCCAATTGTTATTCATTGTGCTTATTTATAAGCATAGCACAAATAACAATGTGTCTCCTTCTCTTGTTATCTTACCACTGGGGCTTAGAGATGTATGAAATCTTCCTAAACAGTACTTTTTAATCTCCTCGGAACTCATCACATTAAGGGAAGAAGTGATATTTAAACATACAGAGTGTATGCTGGTATTTTCTTTTTTCTAATTTTTAAAATTTTGTTCATACATCATACATGAACACAATTTACATGAAACATAGAGATAATCATATTACATACTGAGTTTTTGTTTATTTTGTTTAGCTCCTCTGTACTCCTTGGTATTCCTTTCCTTTTTTTATTTGATTCTCTCCCTCTCCTCCATCAACTCCTGCATGGGGTATGGAATACGGACATTAACAACGGAGTATATTTTCGTAACTTCCGCCATGCTCACAGAATCATATATAACTATAAAGGGGCAAAATGCATGCACCAGTATGGGGGTTTGTGGCACAGACTAGGCGGATCCCCAGACATTTATTTTCCTCTTCTTCCTTTGGGGCCTCACTAACACCACCAAACTTGGGCTGGGCAGATGGCTGCCCCACATGTAAGTATGGTCAAGGGGGATGATGGGACAGAAATGATGCAGGCAACTTTGATGGACATATTTTTTTAGAAGTGGCTTTCTCTCCACCCTCTTTCCTTCTGAAGGATCACGCTTAAAAGATAAGGCATTGGTGAGCAACCGAGACCTCAGGTGCAGAGACTGAAGCTGTGTGCTGAGGATGGAGAGGTTCCCCACCAGCCTGGGTCCCTGATGACATCATAGAGCAGCACACTCCCGATATGCCCTGCACTGTTGTATGAGAGCTAAGTAAATTCTCTTCTTTAAACTGTTATACCCTTAGCGATATATAATTTTTTTTTATTATGGATGTTTCACACACAAAAATACATGTTTTCTACACCTTGTTTTTCTCTCTGAACGATATCTCATGGAAATCCCTCTAAAAACACCTGCTACAGTTTTTTTCATTCTTTTAAATAGCTACCAACTATTCCTTAATGAGAAAACAAAATTTGTTCAACCATTCTCCTTAATGCATATTCACTTTATTTTCAGTCTTTTTCCACTTCAAATAACACTGTAAAACATTCTCATATATGAGTCCAACACACTTTAATTTTGATTTCTATAGGGTGGATCCTCAAAAGACATGCCAACGGTTCGATGGTGGCTATATCTTAATAGGTTTTGCCCCCTGTTATAGGCAAATTCACATTTCCACCAAGAGTAGATATCTCACTACTACTCTAGTTGCATTTCCCTGAAAACTACTGTGTGTTAGCCCCTTTTCACATGTTTTGGAGCCTTATGAATCTGGTCTTCTATGAAATGCCCTTTCACAATTTTAATCCACGCTTCTGTCTGTCAATCAGTAAAACCTGGTATGCTGTACACATTAAGACAGTCTGTCTCAAATATTTTCCCCAAATCGATTATTTTTCTATTGATCTTTTGTTGTATTTTTTTATCTTACAAAGTCTTTATTTCACTTGAGTCAAATATTTCTATCATTTCTTTTATACGTTCTGGGTTTGGAAAGGTTTTTGGGTTAGAAAGATCTTCTGATGTCAAGATTTTTGTTGTTTTGAAACTTTTTTTGTCTGGGCCTCTACAGGTTAAAGGTACATCCAGAATTTGTTTCTGTTTATTTTTGTTTTTAGAGGAGAGGACCCAATTTTATTTTCTTCCAAGTAAATGAAAGGTTGTACCAGGATCATTTACTAAATAGAAGTCTGTTCTCAATGTATTAACAATGAACTTCATTACTACATTTTTATTTTTACGGGGACTTGATTTTTTTCTTGGAATGTTCTTTTTGGTTTTAACCATGTCGGGACTGCCTAATAAAAGCAGTTGAGAAGTATTCCCTCCTCCTCCACAATCTCTAAGAACCTGTGTAATACTGGAATATAGTTCTTCCTTAAATGTTTCCTTACAGAAATACGTAGTTGTAAAGTAGAGTATTTTAATACCCTTTCTGAATAATTGTTGATATTCTTTTTAAGTAAACCAACACTCGTAAGTGCTAGGTTTTTAAAGTTACTTGCATTGTAGAATATGAAACTTTTCACACTGTCACAGTAAGTTCTATTGGTCTATCTTGAACGTGGAATGGCTCTTTTACCTATGCGTGATTTTATAACATCATCCATTACTCATTTGGAAAACATCAGTTCAATGAGTTATAGAGATTTCCAAATATTGAAAATTTCATTACATAATATAAAAACTTCACACTGTTTCATATCACCACAGATCTCATTGGAAAGGTCTTAGTATTGGAAAGTTCTCGAGCTCACAGTGACTGATACAAGGTTGCCAAAATTCTAATTTGTATTAAAAGGTCAAATTTTATCACCAGCAGCAAATATGGTCAGTTGTTCTGCTTAAAGTGACAGGCTCAATTTGTTCATTTTTGAGAAAATGTCTGACAATATCCAAGTCCAAACTCATATTTTGTACCTCAGTCATTCTTTCAAATAAAAATGATATTCCACAAGAACAGCAGCTATTGCAATTCATAACTGAAAAAAAGCACACAAGGGTTTTGCCTCTGGCACGCTGATACGCACTTGGATATGAACCGTAAGTTCTTTATACATGGTTCCATTTCGTCACTCAGACATCCATAAGATGCATGTTTGAGGTACAAGATTTAATAAAATTAATAATTTTCTACTTGCTTCATCGAGGACATTCTTAAATAAGATTGGTAATTTTTTCCCTGTGAGCATGTGACAGTGAAGAATATGCCTACCAGTACAATTTGGTGCCACTGCCTTGATGTGGGTTAGGATATAGTTTTACCCAGCACTGTGTTTCCAACTTCAATGCAAGTGTCAATACAGTAAAAAAATAAATAACATTTTTAAGTTATTACAAAAATAATTTTGACCTCATAGACCTCATGAAAGAGTCTTGGGGACCACAGGGTTCACAGCCCACACTCTGAGAACCACTGCCCTAGAGAAACTCTTGTACATGTGTGTCAGGAAACATGTACAAGATTGTTCATAGGGTTATTGTTTGCAAAAGTCAAAAATCAGAATAGATTCATCGACAAAATGGTAAGAAACTGTGGAAGATTCACTGAATAGAAAGTAATGCAAATGAAGCCAACTATAGCTAAATGGCGTAACAAGGATGAACGTCACCCACATACTATTGAGCAAAAAAATATGTGAAGTTTAGTTTCATTTAAATGAAGTTCAAAATCCACTAAAACAGAAATATTTTCATTTTTAAGAATGCAGGCATTGGTGGTAAAGTCAAGTTTAAAAACAGAGGAGGGAAATTACCAGAGAAGTCAGGATAGCAGTTACTGCTGGGGGAGATGGATGAGGTAAGATGGGGAAGAGTCAGACAGCAGGCTGCAGACGTCTTGGCAATGATCTCATCCTTGCCTGCATGCACTTTCCAATGGTTCTCCTTTGTATAATTATTTATTATAGTTTGTAAGACTGCGTGTATCTGAATGCTATATTCATAAGAAATGTTTTAAAATATAAATTCTCTCATTTATTACGTCAGTGACTGTAGATTACATCATCTTGGATTTATTTAAATTCTACATTTAACTAGTAGATTTGCAAAAGGAAAAGATGCCTAATTGGCATTCTGTGTAAGAAAGAAGCAACATCCCTTTTTAGGCAATGGGTGGGAACATTCAATATGGGTGGAGGTGAAGTTCAAAGGAAATACTCTATTTCACAAAAAGAGCAGTTTCTACTGTCTGTTCTCTGAAAACTGATGGTTGCTCTGAAAATTGATCTCCCCTTGTGTTGTCTCTTCTTTCATTTTCAGTGACAACAGTTTTCCAAATGTCTTAATCTATGTCAGAAATCTTTTTTAAGAATACTAAAAAAAAAAAAAAAGAACCCCACTGCTTGATGGTACTCAAGGTCACACAATTCTGTGATGTGGATATCACAGGAAATGTGTTAGCAATTACAAAGGCAAACAAGTCCAAGTATGTTTGTGAATGACAGGTTCACAAGGTTAAAATAAAGGATCACGGTCACCGAACATCTTCCCATAATGCCAAATAAATTGAGAAAAACTTCTAATCTTAAAATATTTTATAGGTGTGTTTTTACCAATCAAAAGAAAACTACTACAGTTCTTCAACTCTAATAAAATAATATTGCAAATATTACTCATTTAACATCTAAGGTATTTTCCACAGTTATAAACTTAAAATGGAAGTTGTGTTTTATAAAGTTTGATTTCCAAAGGCTAATTAAATATTTTAGGACTCTCTAAAGCATCAAAAGAATTAAATCATTTATTAAACACAGACAAACTCTGTAATCTGTATAGAATTTCATGTCACTCAATTCTCTCCACACTTACTGCATTCTTAAACTTAAGCATTTCAACTTCCTAAATTTTGATTTTATAACATTAAGAATTGACTAACCTAGATTATCATCACTACTCATAGTAAAACCCTGTGAAATAGATCTGAGATTTAAATACAAAAATAAGATTTAAAAAGAGACAAAAATATGAATTTTTTCCATAATCTTGGAATAAGAAAGTCTTTTCTACAAAACACAAAAACCAGAAGCCATAGAGAAAAGACTGATAGATCCAACTACTGAAAAGAAAACTTCTATACATTAAAAAAATAGAAATAAATCAAAAGACATACAGAGAAAAATACTTGTAAGATGTATGACAAAGACCTGAATTCCTTAACATATAAATTGTTCTTAGGAATCACAATGAAGACAAACAATTTAACAAAAATATGGAAAGGTATAAGAAAAGAAAGCTCACAAAAGTGAAATTAAAAAGACAATAAACAGACAAAAAATATGTTCATTCTCACTTACAATAAAAGCAATGGAAATATCAAAGCAGCAAGATGCTATTTTTCATCTCACAGATAATCAAAAATGTTTATAATTCAGTGTTGATGATAAAATGGGAAAATAGACACTCTCATACACTATTGGTCCAAGTACAAATAGACCTAACCTTTTTTAATAGTTTATTAAGATATACATAATTCACATACTATAACATTCACCCACTTAAAATATACAATTCAATGTCTTTTAATACATCAGAGAATTATGCAACATCACCACAGTCTAATTTAGGACATTTTCATCACTCCAAAAAGGAACTCTCACACCCACTGGCGGTCACTCCCTGCTCTCACCCAAGCCCGCAACCTGAGGCAGACATAACCTCATTTTAAGGGCAATCTGTCAATGTCAAGCAAAAACTTAAACCTGCAACCCTGTTACTGGGCAATTCGATTTCACAGAATTTATTGTATAAGAAGAAATATGCAATACATAAAAATATACACAGGGATATTCTTGAAACACTATTTGTTGTAGCAAAATACATAACCTCTATCCCTCAGTAGGAATCTATATTAATAAAATGTGGTCCATCAGTAAAATAAAATACAATGCAACTATTTAAAAAGATGATGCCATACTACTGATATAAAAAAATCATCAGAATATATGTTAGCATTTAAAAAGCAAAATGAAACAGTATATAGAGTATGCTCTAGGATCTTATTTGTATTTTAAAAATGAGATATTCCTGGAAACTTTTAAAGAGAACACACATTAAATTTTCTGCAATGATTACCTTGAAGAGAAAAGATCAGGTGTTGAGGAAATGAAGATTACTATTTTATTTAATATTTAATACTTAATTTTAAAATAAACTTAACTCACTTGAAACAATGCTATTTCTTATTTTTAAAATGCCACCCAGCAACAACAAAAGCATTTGTAGATGAGAACATGTACAAGACACATCAGGGTTGTCTGATGTGAACATGCAAGAGCCTGCTGAATTTCAAAACAGAAAAGCATTTATCCTCATGCCCATAAGTATATGTCTAACAAAAGTGACTTAATCAAGTAGACATAAGATCATCCTTCTAAAGGATAACTACACACATCACAGTGTAACTATGCATTTAAGTTTAGGGAAAAATCCAAGTTAGAAAACTATCTCTTGAAAACAGACAAAAATATTAAAGCGGTATGGTTGGTATTTTCTTTTTCGTTATTCTTTTTTTTTGGAAATGGACTTTATTTATCCATCTATTCATGCACCATTCTAGAAAGAATTTGAGACAGTTACATAAATATTGATATATACAAATATAATAAGATTAAAGTACATAGACAACAAATTGAAAAGAATATGAAATAGAAAGAGACCACTAAGGACAAAGATTTAAGACAGCACACAAAAGTACATGTCATAAAATATCACAGTTGCTGAAAATATGCTGTGGAAGCTCTGATCTTTCTAGTGACCAGAACAGGAGAAACACCATGATCTCTAACAGTTATATTATGTTTAGCATAGAGATACACATGTAATTCAGGAAAATCAATGTTTTTCCTAAAGTCTGAATATCTTTCTTTTAATGATTAGTATTCTCTATTTCAAAAATGAAAATATTAAAGAACTATCTCCTGAAACTGAAAAAAACTTAAAAAAACCCACATGTTCTGTATTAAAAATATAATTAGTCTTTTTATATTTACAAAGGCAATCTAAACTGCTACCTTCCTCTGCCTTCAAATGGCTCCTAATTATCTTTGCCTTTTTATATTCATTCTCATTTTTGCATATAATACATCCTTTACTTGTACCTTATAATCACATACAATGTTCATGGCACTTCCAAGCATTAATTTTTATTTTAGAGGTTAAACTGTTTATGATACTAAACTTACAAAAATCCATTATTTCAATTTACCATGTAAGACATAATTCATTACCCCATAGAAATATTTAGAATGCATATAAAGACAGACATATAAGGACATTCTTCCCAGAATTATTTATATTAGTAAAAACTCAATCTCAATACCCAACAATAGGGATAATTTAAATTAACTGGGGATAATTCTATAATATGAACTATAATACAGCCATTGAAAATAAATGCTTAGGAACAATATTTAGTAGCATAAAATACTTGAGTTATACAAAACAATGTATATGATATCATCTCAATTTTCTAAAGAAAAATAACATGTTTACAGGATATATAAAGAAAAGACTAAAAGACAACCCAATGATATTTTACCAGTGTTTTTATTTCATAGATGATTTTATTTCCTTCTTTACATACGTCTATATTTTCCAAATTTTCTTTAATAAAAATCCACAAATTATTTTATAATCACAAATACTACTTTAAAAGAAAGATGAAACTAAGATAATTCTCACACTGGGGCAACTCAGCATATACTTTTAAATATTTTAGGATGGAGAAAAAATATGATCAAAAAATTTCATCAAAAATAGTCAGACTTGAGGACACAGGGAGTGGGAAGGGTAAGCTGGGACGAAGTGAGAGAGTGGCATGGACATATATACACTACAAACTGTAAATAGATAGCTAGTGGGAAGCAGCCGCATAGCACAGGGAGATCAGCTCGGTGCTTTGTGACCACCTAGAGGGGTGGGATGGGGAGGGTGGGAGGGAGACGCAAGAGGGAGGAGATATGGGGATATACGTATGCATATAGCTGATTCACTTTGTTATACAGCAGAAACTAACACAGTATTGTGAAGCAATTATACTCTAATAAAGGAGTTAAAAAAAAAAGTCAGAAATGACTATGTAGCTATACAAAGAGTTATTTTAGCCAAAATATACACTGGATATATTTTAAGACATGGTGTAAGTTGATGTTTACATGCAAACATCTCAATGACGCCACAAATATTTTTACGGTATGCCAGAAAGAAAAACAAAAACATAAGGGTGCGGAAAAAAATAAAGCCACACACATTTAAAATTATGAATCTCAAATGCAATACACAATAGCTTTAAGTGTTTTCTCTTTCAACACGTATGTGGGGAGCCTTGGTATGTTTACCCCTGACCCAAGATGTCATCATAAAGAATAAGGACATTATTTCACGAAACACCAAAAAAGAAATTCAAAAAGACACCAGGTCCTTTCAATTATTTTAAATATTCTATGGTAAGCAGTCTCAACAGTAAAAGGAAAAGGAAAAATAGTCGGTAATGACTTAGAATGACGTGTAAAAACAATTAATGACAATTTTTTTAAAAGGAAAGAATTTCAAAACAAGAGTTCCAAAGAAGGTGCATCTGAATGTAAGTATTACCCTCAAAAACGCTTTTTAGAGTGTAATTTCTTTTTATTTCAACAGGTTCTTCAAAAACACTAGCAGTGCACTAAGAAACAAAACCCTGCATGCCTTAAACTGGAGCTATAAAACGACGGAATATTACTGAGACCAGCAGCAGTCACTCCACCAGACTGAAATTTAAAACGGGGGGGTGGGATGAATTGGGAGATTGGGATTGACACATATACTCTACTATATATAAACTAGATAATTGATGAGAACCTACCCTATAGCACAGGGAACTCTACTCGGTGCTCTGTGGTGACCTGAATGGGAAGGAAATCTAAACAAGAGGGGATATATGTATACATATAGCTGATTCACTTTGCTGTACAGCAGAAACTAACACAACATTGTAAAGCAACTATACTCCGATATCAATTAATTAAAATAAATGAATACTTTTTTTAAAAAAGAAATTTAAAAGAAAAAATAGCGCTTCCTCCTCTGTTATCAACAAAAATAAACTTATACGCTCATGATATTGTATGGGATATCTAA
This sequence comes from Balaenoptera musculus, assembly GCF_009873245.2. Lineage (NCBI taxonomy): Eukaryota > Metazoa > Chordata > Mammalia > Artiodactyla > Balaenopteridae > Balaenoptera > Balaenoptera musculus. The sequence goes on along the minus strand of NC_045804.1, from coordinate 926,704 downwards.
GAAAAATATCATTCTGTGATATTTTATAAATAGGATGGTAAGAAAACTCTATCATGTTGAAAACACCCAAATTGAAATTAAATTTCAGAAATTCTTAGAAGCCTCCCATTAAAATGAAAGAAGAAAATGAAAGATAAAATTATTGAAATAAATTAATTAGAACCATTAATCTAAGTCCAATAATATTTTTCACAGTTTGCCCATTTAAATAGTGCATTACCATTTACAAGTTACATACATACTCACTGTTCTCATTTGACTTCATAACAACCCTGTTTAAACAAAAATTAAACTAATATTCTTGACTCCCCTGGGTCATATAACTAGAAAATGGTTAAGGCAGATTAAAGACATAATTTTTCAGGTTCCTAATCTAATTGTCTTTCGTCGTACCACACAGATGACCAGTGTTTCATTGGTGTCATAAGCAAAAATAAAATAATAATGATGATTTTTAAATTTTCCAGAATAAAAGTTTTTAAAAGAAAATAATAAAGCAAATTAATGACTACTATTATACATGTGGAGTACACAGGTACCCAGACTACAAAATCTTCCTACTAATCCTGTAAAGTAGACACCTCCCAAGTAAGATGAAGAAACTGAGACTCAGGGAGGATAGGTATCTGCCCATTTTCACGTAGCTGGTAAGGAGGATTTATATCCACATATTCTTGACTCCATAGCCTTTGCTCCTAACCAATAAACACCACTGCCTCTTTAATAATTCTATTTTCAAATGATCAAAGAAAGATAGTACATTGTGTCCCATAGCAGCTCTAGCATAGCTGAATTTAGCAGATCAATTTAAAATAGTAGAAACAGTAAAAATAGTGAAATTAGAAAGATACATTATGAGGAAGTTGAGATAAAGAGAGGATGAAGGGATTCACTGAGGTCAAAGATACTGCTTCTAAAACCTGCCATCCCCCCCAGGCCCTGATAATCAGGAATTGATAGGCCTGATAATCAGGAATTGATAGGCCCTGATAATCAGGAACTGATAGGCCTGATAATCAGGAATTGATAGTCAGGAGAGAGCCCCTCAGCACAATCTGTCCAGCAGGCCTGGAGCCAGGACACACAAAATGGAAGACGGGCATCACAAAGTTGAAGACAACCCTCCCTTACCTGCATCAGTATTTTATATCCGTACCAATGACAACCTCTTCCTACCATGCATCCTTATTCTAACCCGAAAATTCACATTACACAAAATACAAAAATTGTTTAATAAATTAGATATATCAGAAATATCTCGATCCTACCTCCTTCTCATGCATTCGAGACAGTAACTGATCATCCTGGAGACTGCTGGATTTTCTCAGGCTGAATCTGGGAGTCATCTGTTGAATGAGGAAGAGTCATTCAATACTTTTTCAGGCCTGGTTTATCAAAAAGTAAACTCTAAATTGGCTGAAGTTCATGCCAAAATAACACCAATATTGGAGAAAAATAGTGATTTATTCACTTCCAAGTGATAGGATTAATAGGACTATTATGCTTCATAATGTGGACTTGTATTATTTTCTCTAAATAACTTGAGGATTATTTTCTTTTAAAATATCTGACCGTAGGAAAAGTTCAATGCATTTCTCACCTACCAAAGTAACTGGGATAGGCTTCTGTCTCAGGTACCGAGGATTTTCTATCTGAAAATTTTAAAATAAAATAAAGACATTAATATTTGAGTTTTAATTAAACTATAATGAAAATGTTTTCCATATGTCTTAATATTTAGTATGTTTCTTAGAATGGGTATTGCATAATATATTTTTAGTGCCCCACGAACAAATAAAATATAAAGAATAAACTCCTCTGTGCCATAAATGCACCTGCATGACCCTCTCACAGCCTAAGCACCCAGCCTCATCCCCACTTCTCCTCACCTCACATTTCATCCCCCAGGACCCTGAATGATCTACATCACCAGAATACGGTAGCTCTTCCTGTGCCTCTCTACCTCTGTCTACCCCTCTGACCCCTATAAGTACCCTCCTATCATCCTTCAAGTCCCAATTTAATCGCTACACTCCCAGGCAGATTTGATGTATGAATCCTTAACTTTACCTCCATAATAAGACCTGGAATACAAAATTCCTTTCGGATTCCTCCTACATCTACCTTTCTATCCCCCAGCATACCCTATGTTCCAAGGACACCGAACAACTTGCTTTACCTTGAAAGTACTACACTCTCTCCCATATCTGAGTCTTTGCAACCTGTGAAATCATTCTCCCAACTTCTTCATGTGGTTAACTTATTCCAGACTCTCAGTTCAGGAATGTCTCCACCAGGAAATTTAGTTAACTTCCTACTACTGCAGCAGTACCCTGGAGGTTCATCTCCTTTTTGTGATCTAACATCTATCTTCTGCAAAAGATTGTGGACTCTGAAAACAGACTATGCCTGTCTTGTAACACACCTATCCCGACATCCACCACAGGACCCAGTAGGTAGTGGGTGTCCCACAAATATTCAGTAAGAAGGAATAAAGGAAGGGAGGGAGGAAGGACGGAAGAGAAGAAAGAAGGAAAGAAGAAAGAAAAGAAGGAAGGAAGGGGCAAACTGCACCTGATCCCACCCTCTTATCATCTCCTGAAGTACGCTGTGTGTCTCTCATGGCTCTTCTGTTATATTTACGTGTTTATCAGTATGTCTCCACATCTGTCTTTAAGCTCAGTGAGTGCAAGGATGATGACTTCTCAATTTTGTATTCCTGGAAGCTAGCATAATACTTAGCATGTAGCAGGCTTTCAATGAAATATTTATTGAATTAATGTACTATATGATCAATTAGAAACACTGATTGTTATCTCAACTATTTGATCCACAAATGAAGTGATAATTAAAAATCATTATCATGGAATTCCAATCTCTTAACATCATAAACTCACAATTTGCTACATGGATAACCTCAAAATGTACAAGAATATAAATGTAACACTAATTATGACTTCAACCTAGGATAGTGGTTCTTTCCCTGAAGTAAACCATTAGCATCAACTGACAAACTTTTTCAAATATATATTACTGGGCTCCACTCCTCCAAAATCCCACTGTGTTTTCAAAAAGCTTCTCAAATGGTGTATTATAATTAATAATCATGGAAGATGAACAATCCACACTCAATTTGACAATAAAGTTCGGGGTAAAGAATCAATTAATCAAAGAATATAATGGCAATGAAATTAAAAATAGAACTTAATCAAAAAGAATTTTAATATAGGATGAATAAACAACAAGGTCCTACTGTATAGCACAGGGAACTATATTCAGTATCCTTTAATAAACCACAATGGAAAAAAATATGAAAAAGAATATATATATGTATAACTGAGTCACTTTGCTGTATAGCAGAAATTAACACAACATTATAAATCAACTATACTTCAGTAAAATTCAAAAAAAAAATTTTAAGCCTCTACAGCAACAGATAGGATCTGAAGAATAACTATATTTCTGCACCTAGATTAGAAGAAATTTACAAAATAATTTCTTTCACCTGGAGGCTGGTTCCCATAAAGTAATGGCAACTGCCTGAATTTAAATTTCTCTCCCCATCCTCCAAAAATCCATACAGATGAACAAAAAGAGCACTTATTTTTATTAATACCCATCACCCATGCCTACATCGCAACAAGGAGAAAGAGATTACAAAAAATTCGAATAACATATAAGTGGCCAAAGAAAGATCACAAATCAGCAGAATTAGATCCTAAGCCAAACCTGAGTGATAACGTGGAAAAAAAGCAAGTCCTGAGGGTCCTACTAGTGGTGGGACATAAATGTCATCAAATATTGACCTGTAGAAGGAAAGTGGCTTAAGTGGGTCAGACAAAAAGCCTGAGAGATGAGAGTGCTGGAGACAGAGGAGTCAAAGAGGGTCACGGGGTGTGGGCCAGAGAAGGCAGTCTCAGGAAGCAAGCACTTCTGCAGTAGAGGGAGGGCCCTGGAAGGAAGGCTGTCCATGACGAAAAAAGAAAAAGGGGCTACAGAAAAGGGCCCTATGGAAACAAGAAGAAATCAAGGATTCTGAAGACAGGCCAAAATGACAACCACAGAAGGCACCATCTACTAAAGATACTGCAGTTCAGTGGAGCAGGAGAAGGGAGCCTTCCTGAACTAAGAAATAAAGTAAGCTACCCAAGCCACCACTCTCATATGCTCACTGGCTATTGCTTGTTCAGAAAAACCTAATAGAAATAATCATGAACAGAAAAAAGAATCTGATGTCCATAAAAGCTTACTATAAAAAAAATAGAACATCAAAATCAAAACCTGTCAGCAGAAGGAATCACTTTTTTAAAAATCCATGAAACAGGCTTCCCTGGTGGTGCAGCGGTTGAGAATCTGCCTGCCAATGCAGGGGACACGGGTTTGAGCCCTGGTCTGGGAAGATCCCACATGCCGCGGAGCAACTAGGCCCGTGAGCCACAACTACTGAGCCTGCAGGTCTGGAGCTTGTGCTCCGCAACAGGAGAGGCCGCGACAGTGAGAGGCCCGCGCACCTCGATGAAGAGTGGCCCCCCGCTTGCCGCAACTAGAGAAAGCCCTCGCACAGAAACGAAGACCCAAAACAGCCAAAAATAAATATAAATAAATAAATAAATTGGCACTTAAAAAAAAAAAAATCCATGAAACAGAAGAAAACTGTCATACAGCCCCCCTTTTGACTCCCCTGTCTGCAGTGCTCTGATTCATCAGGCTTTTTTGGACAGCCCACTTAAGGTAGGCCACTCTCCTGCAGGTCAATATTTGATGATACTTACATCCACTAGAACAATACATATTCAAGTACAAGTTTTAAATAATTTCAGGAAGTTCATAAAGAACACAACAAATAAAGACAAAAAATAGAAAGATGTTAAGTAGAGGCTGACCAAATAAGAGCTTGGCAAAGTTGCCGGATGCCAATATGTAAAAGTCAGCTGCATTTCTATAAATTAGTAAAAATCATCTAGGAAAAAAGATGATTTTACAAAGACATCATTTATAATCATAAAACAATATATAACTCTTAAAAGTAAATCTAAGAGGGCTTCCCTGGTGGCACAGTGGTTGAGAGTCTGCCTGCCAATGCAGGGCACACGGGTTCGAGCCCTGATCTGGGAGGATCCCACATGCCGCGGAGCAGCTGGGCCCGTGAGCCACAATTACTGAGCCTGCGCGTCTGGAGCCTGGGCTCCGCAATGGGAGAGGCCGCGATAATGAGAGGCCCGCGCACCGCGATGAAGAGTGGCCCTCACTTGCCACAACCTAGAGAAAGTCCTCGCGCAGAAACGAAGACCCAACACAGCCATAAATAAATAAATAAATAAAAATAAAGTCAGACAAGAGAAGTGTCTGATTATTAAAAAAAGAGAGAGAGACCAGCAGTTCTCAAAGCTCTTTGTCTCAGGATCAAAATTATTTAAAAAAAAAAAAAAAAAAGAAAACATTCATAAACCCTTTATGGTGAAAATAATTAAGCTTTTTCTGAAAGACATTAAGACTGAAATAAAAAGAGTTTGAAACCATGTTTTTGGATAGCCTCAATATTATAAAAATGTCAATTCCCCTTAACTAGATCTAGTGACTAAATTTATCCAAACCAAAATCTCAATAGGGTTTTTGGAAAATTTAATAAGCTCATTATAAAATGTATATAAATAAATAAAGGGACAAGGATAGCCAAGACATGCCTGAAGAAAAAAAATCAAGGTGGGTTGCCTTACAAGACATAACAAAACTATAGTAATGAAAATAACTCAAAGGAACTAACTGGAAAGTATCAGAAATTCAAATATATATAAGAATATGATTCATGAAAGATATAGCACTGCAAATTATTGAGAAAATAAGGATACTTTCAATAAGAGGAAGAAAATAAGAGCAGATCCCTTCCTCACACCATGTACAATAAATTCCCAAAGGATTAAGTACTTATAATTAAAAGCAGAACTATAAAAACTTTCAGAAGACAACTGAGAAGAATGACTTCATGGTCTTGGAGTAGAGAAGATTTCTTTAAACAACACATAAAAAAAGTATAAACAAAAAAGAAATAACAAATTTGACCACTTTAAGTAAGAACGTCTCTCTAAAAAAAATACTATAAATAAATTGAAAAGGCAAGCCGTAAACTGGATGGAGATATTTGCACAAACAGTTAGTCTACACAATGTGTAAAGAAGTTCTTTTAAAATAAAAGAAAGAACAACAGTCCATTAGAAAAAAAAAAATGGGAAAAACTTGAGACACATTTCACTGATGAGGAAATCTGAATAACATAAACATGAAAATATGCTCAATCTGTTTAGAAATATGAAACATGTAAAGTAATACCACAAAGAGATGGTATTTTACAGCCACTAGATTGGCATACATTAAAAATTTGACAATAGAAGTGTTCCAGACGTGGAGCACTACTACTCTTGGGTGTATGAATTCGTGCGTTTACTTTGGGAAACATTTATTAAGTAAAGATAATAATAAAATCTACTGAGATATCATACCAGAGAAAGAGGCATCATCTTTAGTAAATAACACTGTACTATATACACACAACTTTTTGAAAAATAGAGGCAGCAAATTTCCAGCAGGCAGCAAAGTACACTCAATAAATATTTATTGTCTGAAGGTATATATATGAAAAGTAAGTAGCCATTCTCTATTTTTGGAATGGAGAAAACCAGCATAGAAAGTAAGTCCTTCAAAGATACATGCATATAAAACCCTAATTCATGAAGCAGAATTAAATATAAGGGGGAAAATAAAGGAAGAGGGAAACAGAGAATTCCCAAAGATGCTCAAGCTCTAATTAAGCTTAAAATTTAAAACCAAAAGCCAAGAAAACCATCTGTGACTTATTTTTACCTGGCTCTACATTTATAAGCAGGGTACAAAATATTGGTTTAGCTAATTACAATGTAGCCTCTCAACTATGCAAAAATAACTCCTATTTCATCCTCTTCATCTTTAAAAGCCATTAAATACAGAAATTAAGGACTCATCCTGTTATCATAAATTTCCTCTCTCAAGTTGACCAAAAAAAAAAGTCTATTCTAATATTTAAAAGCAAGAATGAACACTGTAAACAAGTATAAATCTCCTGTTGTTGTTATTCATTTACAATACATTGAGTTTGTCTCATACCCACTTTTAATATGTAATGAGAACTATGCATAGTAGAGCATGTTCTTTAGTCTATTTGAGGGAAATAAGCAATCTATTTTCTGATTTTATAACAGCAGCCAGACGTGCTTTGAAGTTAAATGTTCCCACTTTGTAATCCACAAGTAACATGGACTTGCAGCAATCTGTAAAGTCTTAACATTTACTTTCTTCATGCTCTTTTAGAAGACTTCTTGTTCCCTCACAATACCTCAAGAAAGAATACCACAATAAGGAATGTCCAAAATGGAAGATAAAAAGAACTTATGTGAAACATTAAAGTCTAGCAAAATATTATACAGAAAGCAAAGCCAAAAATAATTTAGTTCCAATAGCATGAATAAATCACGTGACAGAACATTTCTTGTTTGAAAAACAGAGTCACAATAATAAAATAAATAAAAATTTAAACTAGACATAAATACAGATATCTGAATGCTCTCTAATGAAAACTGGCTTTTAACATTTTATTTTGTTAAGTTTTTTTAGCAGAATTGTTCGGTTACAAAGAGTTCTGTCAGTTTGTTTCTTCAGATTATTCAGGACTTGGTCAACCTGACCTCCTTATAGACTAACTAATGTTGATCAAATAGAGATGCTCCAAGGTTCCAGAAAAATAGAAGGACACTTTATCTGACATTTAAGCTGTCTTAGAGGAAAGGACATTCTCGGGCAATATATTACTAGCAGCACAACTAGAATAAGCGTTTTTAAGTAACAGCATCCGTCAGAACTGCCAAAACTCTTTCTATAGCATAAAATAAATTCAGTCATCAATGTCAAATCAATTATGCTCCAAAATAATGTTTTTAAGTCAATATTTTAGAACTTGAAAAATGTTTTCCACAGAAAAAATACTACAAATGAAGGTTCATTCATTGGTTTACTTACATTTCAACAAACATTTAATGAGCACAAATGAAATACAGATATAGACATCAATCACTGCCACAAGGAAAAGCAAATAAGCCAAAGGAACAGAATGGAAACACACATGTACTGTCACCTGATTTATGAGACAAGTAACACTGCAGCGCAGCAGGAAAAGAATAGTCTGCAATAAATGTGAGTGTCACCTGGATACTTATAAGGGACAAAAACAAATCTTAACTTCCTATCTTACAACATATACTACAATCGGCCCCAGATGGCATGTAGATCTAAACAGAAAAAGTAAAACAATAGAGTTGTTAGAAGAAAATATAGGAGAACATCGTCAGGAACTCAAGATAGTCAAAGACTTTAAACAGGACAGAGAAAGCATTTTTTCATGAGATGAAAATGTGAAAATGAACAGCATTAAAATTTAAAATTTCTGTTCATCAAAGACACCAGTAAGAGAATGAAGGAAAGCAACAAAGTGGAAGAAAATATTTCCAATACTATATTCCAAAAGTAGTCATCCAGAACAGATACAAAGCTCTTACATATTCAGAAGAAAAAGGCAGACAACCCAACAGGAAAACTGGCAAAGTCTTCAGCAAGCACTTCACTCTGAGAGGCTACCCAAACTGTCAGTCAACATATGAAAAGGCATCTAACTCTATCAGTCATCAGGAAAATACATATTAAAAGCACACTTGGCAATGTCACTAACCACTGTCAAGAACGGCTAAGTTTTATAATTAAAAGAAAAACTAACTGACAACACCAAGTATGGAAGAGAAAGTAGAGGGGCAGGAACCGGTACACGCAGCATCCCGATGAGGGTGCAGAGCGGCACAATCACTTTAGAAAACCGTTTGGCAGCATCTACCGTATCCATTAGCTTTGAGCTCCTTGGCTTCCAACTAGCCCACTTTATTTAGCCCAGGACCCCGAGGCTCGGCAGCGTGGGCGCGCCTCTCACCTGGACTCGCCCGCGTGTCCGCTCAGCCGGGGGACAGCTGCGCCCGGTGGCCGAGCACAGTTCTGGACCAGCCCCGGCAGGGCGACCACGGGGAGGACAGCCAGGGGTCCCTCACTCCTTACAGGGGGGGTTCGGGGGCGTCCCCAGCTGCCGAGGGCTTGCAGGTGCCCCCCAGCCCTGGACAGGAAGTTCTCCCCCATGGGCTGTGTCCTCAGTGTGGCCGCCGGACTAGGGCAGGGGTGCTGTCCACCCTCGGGAGCTCCCCGCGGGATCGGGGGGCCTCACTCCCGCTGATCTCCCCCGCTCCATCCTCCGCCGGGTCCCATTTCCTCCACTGCCTGTCCTGGGAGATCTCCCGCACAAATTCTGAAGAGACCTGACCTAAGGGCGTCACCTAAAGCGTCCCCACTGTTTGTTCGCTCCTGATGGGAGCGAGGCTCTCAGTCAGCACCTAGGCCCCGGGTGGGAACGGCTGGGGGGCTGGTGACCCGATGGAAGGCCCGGGAGAGCCCTCCCCCTCCGGGTCCCCCAGCCGTGCTCAGGAAAAAAGAAAAGACTTTTACATAAAGACAGTCATGCATGAAATATATGTTAACAAAGTAAGAAAGCTTCCCAAAAGCTAAAGGTTAAAAAGGTTAAAGAGTAATTAAAAAAATAATACGGGAGGAATTGTATTATTTAATTGCTAGCTTTACTAAGTAAATCTCTACTTGAATTATGCATTCCTAGGGAAAATATTAACACACTCCTAGGAAAAGAAAGAATACAATTGGGGGAGAAATATACTTTTTCAACAATAACTAGAAAATTAAAAATCGAGAACATCTAATGGATCAGAAAGTAGGTGCTGACAGGCATGCCAGCAATATAAAACATGTGCCCCTTAGTACAGAGCACAGAATTAACTAGCCATAACCTGATCATTCAGAGGAAGAAAGAAACAAAAGTGCGTTTGCACATTCTCATACAAAACTAAAGTCAAAGCAAAATCGAAGCTTTTGAATACACTGGGTATTTAAATTATTCCACTGTGATCAAGAGATACAGTTCAACCTGATTAATGCATATGTGCTATAAATATATAAAAATGCAAGACTTTCCTATTTTACACTGTTAGTGCATTCTTCGAACAATAAAAATGTGAAACAAAACCCAAGGCAGTCCTAGTTTTAGGGCATTACCTCAAAATATTTTAGATGTTTTATCTTAATTTTATTATATGAATGAAAATTTTAATCCTCTGAACAGTTAAATAATCGTGAAAAGTACTTTATGTGCTAAGAAATGTACATCAGAAGTTTCAAATGGCTAAGGGCAAAGCCAAGTTTAAAAGGACAGCCCAGAATTTTATTTTTCACTTTGATACTGCGCTCTGGCAAACAGAAGGGGTCTTTCTGAGGGACTTCCTGTGCCCCTCTCCCACACCAGTGACTCAGCACTCCCCTCCAGTGGCGGCTTCTCCTACCCCTTCAAAGGTGACAAGGGTCTTCTTTCGACCTCCTATTGCCCTCTCAGGGTCAATGTTTTCTTCCCCTTCATTAGCATACTCCCCAAACGCCTGGGAGAGTCACACTGCTTCAAGTCCCGCCCGGCCCCTCCCCTCTAACTGTGGCCGCTTCGCAGCCGGCCCCCTCACTCTGAAGTCTCTGAAGACAGAGCTGTCCCAGGCCCTGGACACAGCCGCCGCCTACAGCCGTGCGGCTGTGAGACAAGACGCCAGCCCTGGAGGCTCACTCGTGGAGCTGGAAACCTTGAACTCCCCAATTAATCTTAGCGCCTCTCTTAACCCTACCAGTCTAGAATAACACGTTGAATCCCTTGAAGTGCTTCCCCCATCGGACAATCAATTAACTGACAGAGAGACAACCTTCCCATTTTCCTGGAACCAAACCTTCAGGCGCCCTCCTATTCAGCCCACCAATCAGCCACTAAGCATTCTTTATTCTCTTTGAAATGTGTTTCTTTCCTATCCTTTCCATCTTCACAGAAATCACACCACTGTGGAGTCCACCACAGACACCTAAAGGAGGGTTGGCTCCCTTTCTCCGTGTCTATGCACACCCACTGTGACCTTCTTAATACCACCTAGTCACGTGTCCTAAAGTACTGCTTTCATTAAAGGTCGGTATTAGTTTGGGGCTTCCCTGGTGGCGCAGTGGTTAAGAATCCGCCTGCTTCCCTGGTGGCGCAGTGGTTAAGAATCCGCCTGCCAATGCAGGGGACACGGGTTCAAGCCCTGGTCCGGGAAGATCCCACATGCCGCGGAGCAACTAAGCCCGTGCGCCACAACTACTGAGCCTGAGCTCTAGAGCACACGAGCCACAACTACTGAAGCCCACGCGCCTAGAGCCCATGCTCCCAACAAGAGAAGCCACCACAATGAGAAGCCCGAGCACCAAAACGAAGAGTAGCCCCCGCTCGCCCCAACTAGAGAAAGCCCACGTGCAGCAACAAAGACCCAAAGCAGCCAAAAATAAATAAATAAAAGTATTTTTTAAAAAAGAACATTATTAGTAGGAAGGGTTTTAGGTTTTTTTAAAAAAATAACAACCCCTGATGTCAGTGAAGAAATAAGAAATAGACAGTCCTATATACTTCTGGTTGGAGAACAAATTGGTATACACCTTCTGGAGGGCAATGTACCAAGATCTAACATAACCTAAGAAAGCAACCAAATAGGTATAAAAGGACTCTTTTATGGAATTTTATTGCAGTATTACTTATATTAGCAATAAACTGGGAGCAACCTACATGTCCAAAAATGTCAGAATGTTTAAATAGGTTATGAACTACCTACCCAAAAGAAAAATTAGTGCCACCATTAATATTCATGCTAATAGAACTATTATAAACTTATACCAAATTTAAAACAGCACATAATAAAATAGTAATTATAATATGACCCCAATTTTGTTTAAATCTTAATTTTATAAATACACACAGAAAAAAATGAGGGAAAGATATATATAACAAAATGTTAATACAAATTTTATTCATCTGACTTTATGTGTTTTTCAAATTTTTCAAGTTACAAATTATTTTGATAATAAAGTGGGATTAAAAAATTGATCAAACCCCTTTTCACTTCCTGAAAGCATTTAAATAGCATATATGTAAAGTGGAATGTGGAGGGGAAAAAAAATTAATCTCACTACTGCCTAAAATTTAAAAGCTAAACTTCTCAGTTTAGCATTCAAAGCTCCAATACAACCCAGCCTGATGGCACTGCCCTCTAACCCTACCTGAGTCCCGGTCATGGCCACACCTTTCTTCACGCCTCTTTCTGCCTCTAGTTCCTGCCCCCTCCTCCCTATCCACCCAGAATCATTCACAGCCAGCCTCTGAGCATGAAAACCACTATCCACGATGGCGGCTCATCCTGAGGTCTCCTGGAGAATATTTTTAACCCAACTGACCTTGCTTCTCCAAGTCCTCCTCCTCTCCCCTCCACCTCAGGATTCTACTTTCTATATAACTCATTTTGGTTATACAGTTTGATCATACACTATCTTAAAGTTTATTTAACTGTTTCATGTGTATATCTCTTATTTCACCAACAAGAAAGTCAGCTTGTCGAGGGCAGGGACCATTCATGCTTCTTTGGAATGTTATTTCTCTTTCCTGTTCCCCAAGTCCTTCCCAGTGCTCACACAGTACTCAATGTCTAACAGCCAGTAATAGTCATTGTTTAGAATTAAATTAGTGCAGATGTTTTCCAAATACAACATGATTCTGCCACATCAACATACATACATGAAACAAATACTTTTTTACCCCAAGATTCCAACTATTAAGGCGAGCTTCGATGTCACTGTCATCCAAAGAAAGAGCAGATTTCTTCAAATGAATTTCCTGAAATACAAAAGAGAAAAAGAAAAACAGGATGAAAAAAAAAGACAAGATGGAGGGAAGAAACAAAAGAGGAAATGAAGGAGGGAAAGAAGGGAGTGAGAGAATGAAGGAAGGAAGGGCAGAGGGGAGGGAGGGAGGGAGGGAGAAAACAGGACAAAATATATGTCATTCAGAGTAATGAGAGTTTTGTGTGCCTTTTTTAGTAATGCGATACTACCCTCAGAGGAAAGGATTATGTTACAACTGAGTTAGTTCTCAATTCTAAGTAATGACTGTTTATTACAGCTGCTTAAGGCTATGAGATGCCTTCACAATATATTCACACAGCAACTAGATTTCAAAAAAAAAAAATCAAAAGAATATTTTAAAAAATAATCCAGACTCTTCTCTTTAAGTTCTTTCACAAAAAGTTTTAATTGTGGTATACCACAGTAGCTTTAAAGGTAGGTAGGGGAACACTTGGAAAAATGAATTATTTACTCTCGTTAAAATTAGTTAACAGGGAAGTTTGTATTGCTGTCCAAGAAGCTCTTTGTTCTTAAATTAATTCTCATTCATACACTGTACATAAAGAAAAATAAGCTTTGGATTCACATCATGAAAACATAATTATTTATTATGAAAAAGTAATTCTTTACTTCTTAAAAAAATTAAGGGACTTCCCTGGTGGCGCAGTGGTTAAGAATCTGCCTGCCAATGCAGGGGACACGGGTTCGAGCCCTGGTCCAGGAAGATCCCACATGTCGCGGAGCAACTAAGCCCATGTGCCACAACTACTGAGCCTGCGCTCTAGGGCCTGTGAGCCACAACTACTGAGCCTGCGCACCTAGAGCCCGTACTCTGTAGCAAGAGAAGCCACCACAATGAGAAGCTTGCGCATTGCAACGAAGAGTAGCCCCTGCTTGCCACAACTAGAGAAAGCCTGCGCACAGCAACGAAGACCCAACACACAAAAATAAATAAGTAAAAATAAATAAATTTATAAAAAAGTAAAATAAAATTCCATGCTCTTTTCCCTCCCATATAATTTATTATATTACAAACTTATCAAACCAGATTAAAATTATAATTAACTGAGGAGCACCAAAGACCTGTACCCAGAAATGGACAATGATCTGAAAGCCCTAAAAACTTAGAAAGGTAAGTCTGTGTAAAATAATAATGTATATCCTACAGTACAGCCAAAATATTTTATTTTATTTAAATTTAAATTTAATTTGTTGGTATAGCATTTTCATGCTTTTAGAAAACCTCACTACTAACAAATAAATCTATTTATCTATGGTCATTTAAATTATCTGAAGTGATGAAAAATACATTTAAATGTTCTTCAGACACAGATGTAGAGAACAAATGTATGGACACCAAGGGGGGAAAGCCGTGGCGGGGTGGGGATGGTGGTGTGCTGAATTGGGCGATTGGGATTGACATGTATACACTGATATGTATAAAACTGATGACTAATAAGAACCTGCTGTATAAAAAAATACATAAAATTAAATTAAAAATTAAAAAAAAAATGTTCTTCATATTTTACTGAATCCCCAGATTTCTATTGAACAAAATGTTGGGTTTATTATATACACTATATTAAAATTCATTATTGCCTCTACTATTGGTCCCTTGCTTTTTGAATGTTTGTGTGTGTGTGTGAATGAGAATGTCTTTTAAAATGTACCTCCCTTATTTATTTTGAGTAAATATAATGATTGATAATAAATTCACAAATATCTAAAATGTGCTGCTCTTTATATTAAGATATTTATGAAAGTTCCAAACTGGAACTCTCCATCACTGGAGAAAATGGAAGGAGTTATGTTCAGAGCAAATGTGCTAAAACAGTCATGTATCACATACGACTTGCTTGTAACTAAAAGTCTCATCACCCAAGACAAGCAGAGTTATGCTGCAGGAAGCAGGCAGAGTCCTTCTCTTTATCAAGCTGACTGGAATGCTCATTAGCTCCACAGTCAAACCAAATCTATGTTAAGTAGTTAAATGCAAGAGAAGTATTCATATTTCAAGATAGGAACAGTTCACCTTCATCAGGAAGGCAGTGTTCCCTACTTCACTACAAACTAATCCCAATTTCTTAAGTGTATGACCATTGTGTGTCTAATCATTTTTAGATATATACTGAGTAAAAGGGGAAAAATAACTAAAAAACAAACCTTTTCAAAGTTATTCTTCAATGCACAGGAAAAATGATAGACTGATTAACACGATGCCTCAGAATCTTTGAGAAAGCAGAAGGAACGCTATGGAATAGACCAAATACACCACTTTCTTTGAAACCAGTATATTCACCAAAACCTTCAGACTTTATTGTTTGTAAGTAATCGTTGGAATTTAACAATATGAAACTAAAAATATGTGGAGATATTTTAAAACAAGAAGCAAACAAACAAAAAAACCAAAGTAGAATCTGATCTTACACAACTCTTTGGGGTAATAATCTGTCCATCTTCTCTGTAGATTGGACTCATAGACTGTGATCTGGTTTGGAGCTTTGCAATGCATTGTTCCCTATTAAGAGATCAAAACAGTCACAATCAGAATTGGGGGAATTCAGAGGACACAGGGGTATTCAAATCTAGGATTACAATTTTTTTTTTCTTTTGGAAATGAGATGACTGTTTATATTAACAATGACATTTCAATAGCAAAGAAAAAAGAATACGAATAATAACCACTTGTATTTATTAAACTATAAATAAAATGTCACCTAAATGCCACATGCTTGCTTACAAACAAATGCTACTGTTAAGTGGGACTATAATAAACCACATGTATTTCCCCTTTTCCTAAGTGTAGGAAGAGAAAAATTGAAGCATACATTCTCAGAGAAGATAATTGTTTTAAAAGGTTAGCAAGTTTTGTTGGATTCATGTTTCACATCATGATGAAGTCTTAAAATATATGAAATAACAAAACTTTCACATAGCTGAAAGTCTGAATTAATTTGAAGCCATCTCAGAAACCACAGATAAATCAAAGTCCTAAATTTAAAAATATGCCGTGTTAATTTAGGTAAAACATGATAAGTACAGCATAAATAGGAAAATAGTTTAAGCTTCCAGATGAATTAGAACAAAAAGATTTTTCTCCAATATAAAATATAGTACAAAAAATGCCATTCTCAATATTCTACTTTAGCCTAGAGTCTCCCATATATTTTTTTCTTTTTTAAAAAAGAGCTCTATTGAGGTATAATTGACATACAAAGAACTGAACATATTTAATGTGTGCAATTTGATGAGTTTGAACATACTACGCAAACACCTGTGATACCATCACCACAATCAAGGTAACAGACATATCCAATACTTCCCAGAGTTTCCCTGTGACCCTTTGTTTTTGTTTTTGTTTTGTTGTAAGAACACTTAATATGAGGTCTATCCTTTTAACAAATTTTGAAGAGCACAATACTACATTGTTAACTAGGCACTATGCTGAAGATATGGAAACAACCCAAGTATCCATCAACAGAGAAATGGATAGAGCAAAAGTGGTATACGCATACAATGTGATATTGTTAACTCTTTAACTGAATTATGTGGATGGCACTTGGTGCAATCATCTTCCTGTACTGCCATATTTTTATATTACCAGGGATAACGGATAAATTACTTTAACCATTATCCTAGGGAATCTAGTTTCCTAAGAAAATATTTGACTTCCCTTCATGTCCACTTCCCTCCCATATATTTCTATTCGAGCTACTTCAATGAAAGTTCCATGATTACAAATATCTAGTCTCTGAATGGTTACTTCAAGAGACACAAAATGAAAACTAACCATTATTTAATGAATTAAAGCCACTGACTTTCAACCACTAGACATATTAGGATTTCCTTCACAAGTTGTGGGTCATACTAAGTATTCTCAAAAGACAGAACAGTAGCTCAAAAAGACAAGATTAAAATTAATGTGTTTTTTGGTAGTTAACACTGACAGAATAACATTCCTTAGACTAGTTACTAAGTAATTTAGAATGTCTGAAAGTTATTTTAAAGAGAGCTGTGGATTTTTTTTATACCCCTACTCAGTAGTCCAGATATCCAAATACTTAAAAATAAATGAGAAAAGGAGATAAAGTAATATTTTAAGAATAATCTCATCAGCCAGTGTGCTTGAGCTGATATAAAGCATTTAAAACTTAGTATGTGGGAAGCGACACCCTGATATATCACACTAAGTAGTGGCCTGTTCTTCTTTAAGAATAGATTAAACAATCATAAAAAGAGCGATATTTAAAAATTGAAAAATGCTTAAATATTAAAAGTAATTCTTCTCATAGAAAATATTAATAAAAAAGAGGACCGAAACATTTATCTATTTATTACACAGGGTGCATACATAAAACAACACACCCTTTTAAGTCACATGCAGCTGTCTTCCGTACCGATCTACCTCTTTCCCTTCACAGTAAATTTTCAAAATAAGTTATTGAATCTATGTCCTATCCTGCCATGTCCTTTCCAATCAACTACAATCTGACTTCCACTCATCCTGAAAGTGCTGTAAGTAAAGTCAGCATTGATCTCCTAGGCGCCCAAGCAAATGAGCCGTGATCTGTTCTTACCCTGGCTGCTCTCACTAAAACATTAGGGGTGGTGCTTTAAAGATGCCACATTTACTGGCTCCACAGAACCATTCTTTCCCGGTTCCTATCCGGTCCTTTAGAAATCTCCTTCACAGCTTTTTCACTAGCTTTTCTTTCTCTACCCATCTCATACATGCTATAATCCCTGGGGTTCTGTGTCTAACCATATTTATTTTCCTTTTATGTGCTTTCCCTGGTCAATCCAATATACTATTAGTTTTTCAAATAATAAGGAGAAGCTCTGATTACCAATCTACATCTCCAGCCCAAACTGCTCTCTTGGCCTCCAACCCCATTGCAAACACAAACTGAATAGCCCTACCTCCAATTCAACATGCCCAAAACTAAATTCATTCTATTTCCCCTGAAACATGCTCCAGTGCAGGCCAAGTAAAGCAGAGGCATTGCCGAAGTCAGCTTCTTGTGAAGGCAGTTGAGCCAACTAAAGAAGGAGGTCAGTATCATTGCTAAAATCCAGCTGGCACAAGAAGCACAGGGCATTAAGCACAGAAGTTTCATCTCTTGCCACTGATAATGACTCCAGCTGGAAACACAATTAACTGGAACTCTAAGGAGGTACAAAGACGGCTCAAATTCACAGTGACGGGGCTGGAGGTCAGGGTGAACAGGGAGACAGAGAGTAGGGGGCAAAGCTTAACCCTGTGTTATCCTTTAGGAAGAACAGCAGGTGCTGCCTGCCACAGAGAATAAATAGCAAGTCATGGAGCTTATAAAGACAGCCTACAGTTGGTACGGGGGACACAATTACAGCGAGGTCAGGATTACGGAGCTTTTGCCAGTGAGGAGGAGGGACTGCGGCTCAGTTCACGTGTGGGTGTCAAGCTAGCCCAGAAAGCAGGGTCTCAGTGTATAAGTAAGATTCCCTGACGTGCAAGTGCCTCTTTCCTCCTCTTGAGGAGTAAAACTAGAGGAAATATAAGTTTTTCCCTTTCGCTTTTTCCTAAAGCTAAAATATTTCAACGGCAATCCAGAAACATTCTCCCAGCATCTTTGCTGATTCCAAATACTACAGAGACACAGACTTGTCACTGTAAAAATAAAGAGATAAGTAATGAGACATATAATAAGCTTTAAAAGCCTAAAAAAAGACTGACTGAATTTCTTCCTGCAAAAGAAACTTATATATATATGGAAAATTTCTAAAATG
The DNA here is from genome assembly GCF_009873245.2 of Balaenoptera musculus. Taxonomy (NCBI): domain Eukaryota; kingdom Metazoa; phylum Chordata; class Mammalia; order Artiodactyla; family Balaenopteridae; genus Balaenoptera; species Balaenoptera musculus. The sequence continues at coordinate 908,074 of NC_045804.1, read as the reverse complement.
TCTTTTTAATTTGTGTCCTCAATGTGATTCAAGTAGACATTTCAGATATAAAAAGGAAATAAACAATCTGTGATCATAAAAATGTGCTTAAAAATGAAAAACATGATTACCAAATTTTAAAACCACAATGTAAGAAGAGAATGGCAGATAAAATATAGCATAAAATCAAATCAGCAAACTAGAAAATTACTTCAAGAAATATTCTGAGAACACACAAAAAAATTAAAATTAAAAAAATTTAAAAAATATATAATAAATAAAAATTCAACAGATAAGGAAGATAAATTCAAAATCTCTCACATCAAAATAATATGAATTCCAGAAGGCATAAATAAAACAGAAACTGGGAAAACAATAATTAAAGAAATAGTAGTGACAATGCCAGTCAAGACTACATTGGAGAAAAACCTAAAGGAATAACCTAGAACATCTCTTTTAGCTTGGACAAAAATGCAATGCCCAAAACAACCCCCAAAAATGTAACGTCATGCTATTGTCAAAAAGACCACAAATAAATGTTGGTGAGGATGTGGAAAAAAGGAAAACCTAGCACCCTGTTAGTGGGTATGTAAATTGGTGGAGCCACTGTGGAAAACAGTAAGGACAGTCCTCAAAAAAACTAAAAATAGAACTACCATATGATCCAGCAATTCCACTCCTGGGTATATATGCAGAGAAAATGAAAACACTAATTCAAAAAGATACATGCACCCCAATGTTCACAGCAGCACTATTCACAGTAGCCAAGACATGGAAGCAACCTAGGTGGTCCATCAACAGATGAATGGATGAAGGTGTGGTACATATATACAATGGAATACTACTCAGCTATAAAAAAGAATAAAATTTTGCCCTTTGCAACAACATGGATGGACCTAAAATGTATTATGCTAAGTGAAATAAGTCAGACAGAGAAAGGCAAACACTGAATGTTATCATTTATATGTGAAATCTAAAAAATAAAGCAAACAAATATAACAAAACAGAAGCAGACTCACAAGCTAATTGTTACCAGTAGCGAGACGGGTAGGGGGAGGGACAAGATAGGAGGAGGGGATTAAGAGGTACAAACTACTCTGTATAAAATAAATAAGATACAAGGATATGTTGTACAGCACAGGGAATACAGCCAATATTTTATAATAACTTTAAATGCAATATAATCTATAAAAATACTGAATCACTAGTTGTATGCCTGAAACTAATATAATATCGTAAATCAACTATACTTTAATTTTAAAAAATGTAATGTCATAAAAAGGACAGGAACTGAAGGTCTGCCAGGCTCTGGTTTCAGAGACAGCTAGAAAGAGCAGGAAGTATGACTCTGGACAAGTAGGAGAGAATCAAAGTTCCTCTAAGTAGAAGGACAAAGTCAAACTCATCAAGAAACCAGAAGCAGGGATGGAGTTCCTTGTTCTTGAGAAGAAGCTGAAAATCAGTGCTGGTGACCACTTCGGAAAGCTCTGGCTTATAAGAAGCTTTGTGCCCGGGAAAGGCAAGGAACAGAGACATGGCCTCAAAGCCAAGGAACTAAACTCGTCGTATGAAAGGACAGAGTTCAAAGTGAAAAGAGGGGGACTTCCATGGTGGCACAGTGGTTAAGAATCCGCCTGCCAATGCAGGGGACACGGGTTTGATCCCTGGTCCGGGAAGATCCCACACGCCACGGAGCAACTAAGCCCGTGTGCCACAACTACTGAGCCTGCGTGCTACAACTACTGAGCCCATGCTCCACAACAAGAGAAGCCACCGAAATGAGCAGCCCCCACTCGCCGAAACTAGAGAAAGCCCGCGTGCAGCAATGAAGACCCAATGCAACCAAAAATCATTTTTAAAAAATAAATTAAAAAAAAAAAAAAAGTAAAAAGAGGCATTTGGTTCCCCAAACTCCTATAAACAGGAGGCAGGCTGAGAAAACTACTCAGCTTAAAACAAATCATTGCTTCTGTTAAAAAGAAAAAGAAAAAGATAATTCAGAAGGAAAAGTCAAGAACCCAAAAGACAGAGCAGAGAACCACGAAGAACACTTCCAGGAAGCAGCACTAAGCCCTAATCAAGAAACTGGCAACCAACACCTGCTAGATTTCAGAATTTCTATAGAACTGTCATTGGTTTGTGTCTCCCATTTTCCCTGTTTTTTAAATGGGAATTCTCCAGTGCCTCTCTCACCACTGGGAGAGGGGGAGGGTATGTTGGGGGCAGTGGTCGGGGGAGATAACTTACAACTTTAGTTCACAGTTGTTTAGAATGGAAGAAGCCACACCAGGAAAGTCTCACCTACACCTAGATATGATTTTTTATTAGGTTTATTGAGGTATAATTTATATACTGTAAAGCCATACCCATTTAAAATGTAGAGTTTTGACAAATGTATATACCTCTGTAACCAGTACAATGAAGATACAGATTCTTTCCATCACACCCAGAAGTTCTCTTGGCCTCCTTGGCAATCAATCTACTCCCTCCCACAAACCCAGGCAACCTGCATTTTGCAGAATCTCTTATATATGGAATCAAACAGAATGCACTTTTTATGCCTGGCTCCTCTCACTAAGGAAGAGAGATTCAGCCATGTTGTTGCATGTATCAAAAGTTCATTTCTTTTTATTGATTAGAAGTATTCCATTATATGCATGAACCTTAATTTCCTTTTTGATTCATGTACTGATGGACACTTGTCTCCACATTTGGCTATTATGAATAAAGCTGCTATGGACATTCGAGAATTTATGTGGACATACATTTTCATTTCTCTTGACATGTAGGAATAGAATTGTGAGGTCATACGGTAAATTACCTAAAACTTTGTAAGAAACTGGTAAACTGTTTTCCAAAGTGGTGGTGCCACTTTATATTCCCATTAACACTGTATGAGACTTCCAGTTTCATCTCATTGTCACCATACTTGGTTTTGTCTTTATCATTTTAGCCACTCTAATGGGTGTATAGTGGTATCACATTGTGCTTTGTAATTTTCATTTCCCTGATAAAGGATGATGTTGTCCATCTTTTCATGTGTGTACATTAGCCATTTATTTATATATACATTTAGTGAAGTGTCTGTAAAATCTTTTGCACATTAATTGGGTTGTTGTCTACTTTTCCTTGAGTCGCACATATTCTAGACACAAGTCATTTATCAGATATATGTATTTAGAATATTTTCTCTATATGTGGGGAGCACCATCTATCCATGATATAATACCCTTTGTATATTTTCTGGATACAATATGCTAATTAAGAATTTTTAAATCTATATTCATGCAGGAATATTGGTATGTAGTTTTACATTCTGGTAATGTCTGTCTTCTTTTGAAAACAAAGTAATACAGACTTACCAACGTGAGTTGGGAAGCAGTCCCTCTTTCTCTATTTCCTGAAAAAAATTCATGTAGGATGATATCATTTCTTCCATAAAAGCCTGATAGAATTCACCAAGGAAGCCATCTGGGCTTGCAGATTTCTTTATAGGAAGGTAGTTAATTATAAAATAAATTTCTTTGGTAACTATAGGGATACTCAGATTCCCCATTTCTTCTTGTCTTTTAAGGAATTCTTCTATTTCATCCAAATTTTCACTGATACAAAGTTGTTTATAATAGCCTCATTATATTCTTTTTTTTTTTTTTTGGCCATGCCATGTGGCTTGCAGGATCTTAATTCCCTGACCAGGGATCGAACCCAGGCCCCTGGCAGTGAAAGTGAGGAGTCCTAACCACTGGACCACGAGGGAATTCCCACCTCATCATATTCTGAATGTCTGTAGGATCTGTGTGGAGCCTCCTCTTTCATTCATTCCTGACATTGCTAATTTGTGTTTTCTCTCCCATTTTTAAATTTTTAACTGTGGTAAAATGCATGGAACATAAAATTTACCATCTTAACCACTTTTAAGTGTTAAGAGTGGTTGGAAGTACAATCACAGTGTTGTGCAACCACCATCACCATCCACCTCTAGAGTTTTTCCACCTTCCCAAGACTGAAACACTCTACCTATTAAACAATACCTTCCCTTTCTCCTCTCCTCTCAGCCCCTGGCAAACACCATTCCACTTTCTGCCTCTATGAATTTATACTTCATATAAGTGGAATCATACAGTATTTTTCATTCTGTGACTGGCTTATCTGCCTTAGCGTAATATCTTCAAGGTTCACCCATGTTGTAACATGTGTCAGAATTTCCTTCCTTTTTAAGGCTCAATAATATTCCATTGTATTATATGCCACATTTTTATGCATTCACCCATTGATGGACACCTGGGATGCTTCCATCTTTTGGCTACTGAAAATAATGATGCTATGTACAAGGGTATACAAATATCTGTTCGGGCCCCTGTTTTCAATTATTTTGGATATATACACGGAAGTGGGATTTCTGTATGATACAGTAATTTTTTTTTAATTTTTTTGATGAGCTGCTGATGGTGTTCAACCACACCTACACTATTTTACATTCCCACCAACTGTACACAGGGGTCCAACTTCTCCACATCCTTGCCAAACACTTGTTTTGTTTGTTTGTTTGATAGTAGCCGTCCTAATAGATGGTATCTCATTATGGTTTTGACTTGCATTTCCAGAATGATTACTGATCATTTTTTTGGAGAAATGTCTATTCAAGTCCTTTGTCCACTTTTTAATCAGGTTGTTTGTTTTTGTTGTTGTTGAATTTTGGGGTTCTTCACATACTCTGGATATTAACCCTTTTTCAGGTAGGTGATTTGCAAATATTTTCTCCCATTCCACGGGTTGCCTTTTCACTCTGCTGATTGCGTCCTTTGATGCACAAAAGTTTTTAATTTTGACATGGTCCAATTTATCTACAACTTTTTTTGGTTGTTGCTTGTGCTTTTGGTATCATATCCAATAAATCAATGCCAAATCCATCGTCATGAAGCTTTCCCCCGATATTTTCTTTTAAGAGTTCTGTAGTTGTAGCTTTTACCTTTAGGTATTTGTATCCATTCTGCGTTAATTTTTATATATAATAAAAAGTAAGAGTCCAACTTCATTCTTTTGCATGTGAATATCCAGTTTTGCCACACCATTTGTTGAAAAGACTGTCCTTTTCGTATTGAATGGTCTTGGCGCCCCTGTCAAAAATCATTTGACCATATATGCAAGGGCTTATCTCTGGGCTCTCTATTCTAATCTATTAGTCTCTATGTCTGTCTTTATGCCAGTACCAGACTTTTTATTAATTTATCCAATCATTTATTTGTTCATTCATTCATATTCATTTAACAAATAACTGAGTTATTAACTGTGCTCCATGGTGCAGTGACAGGCCGTAGGAATGTAATTGGGAGCAAGACAGAGTCTCTCTCCTCAAGGAGCTTTGTGAAGAGGAACTGCAGACTGATATCAGAACAGACTACACCCCTTCTATAGTTTGTTAAAGATCATTCCCAACAGTCTTTGCATCATCTTCATAAAACATGAAGTCATAAGGGGAAAAAAACGCTTTATTGATTGCTACCTAGAGGTACCTAAGTACCGTGGCCTCTATATCATTATTACTGACAAATTGTGGTGCCTCCCTTACCAAATTTAGTCAGTGTATTATGTGTTAACGGGCACACTCACATTTACAGTGGTGTCTGTCCTTTGTATAGAGGTTGGTTTGGGTACATTTCCTCTTTGTTTCAACACATACCGAGTACAAAGAACATCTAGAATCTCCATAGGTGTGTGTGGACTTATATATATTTTTGGTGCTCTCTCCAAGTATTTTTAGCATCCCAGTGTAGCCAAGCAAGAAACTTATTTAATTCAAAAACTGCTAGTTATTTTTTATTTAAAATGCAAAAAAAAATATGTTCTTTCATTACAAAAGGTAAATAAAACTGGCAACAGATCTAGCTTCCCACGTTTCCCAGCACAAACACCAAACGTGAAAGTGAACTGTAGGGTTGTGTACAGTTCTCTCTTTCCTTCATGTGTCTTAGACTAGCATCAGCATTGACTGTCCTGCAAAATAGCCTTGTTTCCCAGAAACAGGAAGACTACTATACCTGGGTTGGGAAATCTATCCTTGCCAGATCCAAAATAATAATGATAGAAAAGTAGATTAAAAATATTTACATGGTTGTAACATTTCTGATGGGTTTTTTTCAACTCTAGCAATTTTATTTATTTATTTATTTATTTATTTATGGCTGTGTTGGGTTTTCATTTCTGCGCGAGGGCTTTCTCTAGTTGTGGCAAGCGGGCGCCACTCTTCATCGCGGTGCGCAGGCCTCTCACTATCGCGGCCTCTCTTGTTGCGGAGCACAGGCTCCAGACATGCAAGCTCAGTAATTGTGGCTCATGGGACCAGCTGCCCCGCGGCATGTGGGATCTTCCCAGACCAGGGCTCGAACCCGTGTCCCCTGCATTGGCAGGCAGATTCTCAACCGCTGGGCCACCAGGGAAGCCCCAACTCTAGCAATTTTATAGCCACTTTTTACCTCTTCTTCTTTCCACACCTCTTTAATCTCTATTATGAGGTGCTAGCTACTAGAAGGGAGGTAAGATTAAAACTGCACACTGGTGCAGAAAGCTCACTCTATCCTTTGAGGATAGCACGACACTGTTTAGATTACATGGCACTGTAGGAAGTTTTGAAATTAGAAAATGTTAGAATTCCAGTTTTGCTTTTCTTTTCCAAGACTGTTTTAGTTATTCAGTGTCACTTGAGATTCCATATGACTTTTAGGAAGTATTTTTCCTTTTCTGAAAAGAAAAAAAAAAGCCACTGGAATTTTGATAGGGATTGTATTGGGTTGGCCAAAACGTTCATTCGGGTTTCCCATGTTACCCAACCCAATATTATTCAATATATCACTTTGGGTTGTATTGTACATCTTAACAATATTAAGTCTTCCAATCCATGAACACATGTCTTTCCATTTAGTGGTGTCTTTTTAAATTCCTCTCAACAATATTTTGTAGTGTTTTTAGTGTACAAGTCCTTGGTTAAGTTTATTCCTAAGTATTTTATTCTTTTTGACACTGTTGTAAATGGAACTGTCTTCTTAATTTCCTTTTCAGATTGTCCACTGTTAGTGTATAAGATTGTGACTGATTTTAATTTGTTGGTTTTGTATCCTGCTACTTTGTTGAATTTATTAGTTCTAATAGTTTTTTGTGGAATATTTAGTTTTCTGTATATAAGATCATATCATTTGTGAACAGAGATCATTTTTCTTCTTTCTTTTCAATTTCGATGACTTTTCTTTTTCTTGCCTCACTGCTCTGGTTAGGACTTCCAGTACTGTGTTGAATAGAAGTGATGAGAGTGGGCATCCCTGTCTTATTACTGCTCTTAAAGGTAAAACTTTTGCTTTCACTCTTAAGTATGCTGTTAGCTGTGGGCTTTTCATATACGGCCTTTATTATTTTGAGGTAGTTCCCTTCTATTCGTAGTTTGTCAAGTATTTTTATCATGAAAGGGTGTTAGATTTTGTCACATGCTTTTTCTGCATCAATTGAGATGATCACGTGTTTCTTTTCCATCATTCTGTTAATGTGTACTATAATGATTGTTTCATTTGTCAAATTTTCCTTGCATTCCAGGAATATATCCCACTTTGTCATGGTGTATAATCCTTTTAATGTGCTGTTGAATTGTTTGCTAGTATTTTTTTCAGGGTTTTTTCATCAATATTCATCAGGAATATTGGTTTGTAGTTTTCTTTTCTTGTAGTGTCTTTGTCTGGCTTTGGTATCACGGTAATGCTGGCCTCATACCATGAATCTGGAAGTATTCCCTCCTCTTCAATTTTGGAAGAGTTTAAGGAGGATTGGTGTTAACTATTCTTTAAATGTTTGATAGAATTCACCAGTGAAGCTATCTGGTCCTAGGCTTTTCTTTGTTGGAAGGTTTTTGAATACTGCTTCAATCTCCTTACTAGTTATAGGTCTGTTCTAGAAATAGAAATAGATTTTCTATTTCTTCATGATTCAGTCTTGGTAGACTGTGTCTCTAGGAAATTATCCACTTCATCTAGGTTACCCAATGTGTTGGTTTACAACTGCTCATTGTACTCACTTATAATACTTTTTATTTCTGTAAAATCAGTTTAATATCTCTTCTTTCATGTCTGATTTCAGTTGTCTTTTTTTCCTAGTGGTTTCCATGATTTTCTCTAATGTTTTCCTATTTTGTTTTATTTCCTTTCTTCTACTAGCTTCAGAGTTTGTTCTTTTCTTAGTTCCTTAAGATGTAGATTTAGGTTGTTGATGTCAGATTTTTCTTTTTTAATGTAAGATTTTACAACTATAAATTCCCCTCATAGCACTGCTTTCACTGCATCCCATAAGTTTTGGTATGCTGTGTTTTCATTTGTCTCAAGATATTTTCTGATTTCCCTCTTCTTTTTTGACTTCTTGACTATGAGTGTGTTATTTAATTTCCACATATTTATGAATTTTCCAGTTTTACTATTGATTCCTAGTTTCCCTACATTTTGATCAGAAAAGATACTCTGTATGATTTCAATCTTTTAAAATATATTGAAACTGGTTTTGTGGACTATCAAATGGTTTTATCCTGGAGAATATTCCATGTGCACTTGAGAAAAATGTATTCTACTGCTGTTGGATGGAATGCTCTCTATATATCAGTTTGGTCAAATTGGTCTGCAGTGTTGTTCAAGTCCTCTGTTTCTTTATGATCTCCTGATTGTTCTAACCATCACTGAATGTGTGGTACTGAAGTTTTCTTACCACTATTGTAGAGCTATTTCTCCCTCCATTCTGTTGATGTTTGACTCATATATTTAAGACTTCTGATGTTTGGTGCATGTATGTTTATAACTGTTATATCTTCTTGGTCCACTGACCCTTTTATCATTATATAAGTTCATTCTTTGTCTCTTGTAACAGGTTATTACTTAATCTATTTCTTATAATACAAATCCACTCCTGCCCTCTTTTGGTTACTATTTGCATGGAATATCTTTTCCATCCTTTCACTTTCAACTTGGATGTGTCCTTAGAGCTAAAGTGAGTCCCTATGCTCAACATCACTAATTATTAGCATATAGTTGGATATCATTTTATTCAACTGCCTTTGTAATCCTATAAAAAATTAAAAGTGGAGTTATAAACCAGAATTACCATTCTACAGGTTTTTATATTTGCCAATGTATTTCTTTCTTTTTATTTCATGAGTCTAACTAGAATTTATCAATTTTATTTAACTTTAAAAAAAAACCAAAGTTTGCCTCCATTGACTTTATTGTTTTCCTTTATTGTTTCCTGTTGCATTGATTTCCACTCTTATCTATTTTATTTCCTTTATTCTGCTTACATTGGATTCACTCAGCTCTTATTCTTCCATCTTCCAAAGGGAGAAGCTGTGACCACTGATTTTGGATTTTTCTTCTTTTCTAACACAAGCATTAAAAACTAAATTTCCCTTCAAGCTGCATCTCATAAATTTTGATATGTTGTATTTTCTTTATCATTTGATTCAAAATTTCTATAAACCCTTGTGATTTCTTTCGTGACAAATAGGTTATTTAGAAGTCAGTTTTTTTAATTTATAAACGTTTGACGGTTTTTCTGGATGTACTATAATTGTTTCTTTCTTATTAAATTCCGATGAGATCAGAAAACATGCTCTGTGTGACGTCCATCCTTTGAGACCAACTGAATTTCTTTTACAACCCAGATATGACTTATCTGGATGAACATACCATGTGCACTTGAAGAATGTGTAATCTGCACTTATTGGATGGGGTATCTCTTAGATGTCAACTAGGTTGAGGTAGCTCAGAGTATTGTTCAAATCTTCTATATCCTTGCTGATTCTTTGGTCATGTTGCTCCATAATTCCTAAGAAAGGGATGTTAAAATCTGCAACAGTAGCTGCAGATTTGCCTATTTCTCTCTTTAGCTCTTGTTACTTTTTGCTACACGTATTTTTTTTAAAAACAGATCTTTATTGGAGTATAATTGCTTCACAATACTGTGTTAGTTTCTGTTGTACAACAAAGTGAATCAGCCATATGCATACATATATCCCCATAGCTCCTCCCTCTTGCATCTCCCTCCCACCCTCCCTATCCCACACTTCTAGGTCATTGCAAAGCACTGAGCTGATCTCCCTGTGCTATGCTGCGGCTTCCCACTAGCTAACTATTTTACATTTGGTAGTGTATATATGTCGATGCTGCTCTTACTTCGTCCCAGCTTCCCCCTCCCCCTGCCATGTCCTCATGTTCATTCTCTATGTCTATGTCTTTATTCCTGCCCTGTCACTAGGTTCATCAGTACCATTTTTTTTTTTAGATTCCATATATATGTGTTAGCATACGGTATTTGTTTGTCTCTTTCTGACTTACTTCACCCTGTATGACAGACTCTAGGTCCACCCACCTCACTACAAATAACTCAATTTCGTTTCTTTTTATGGCTGAGTAATATTCCATTATATATATGTGCCACATCTTCTTTATCCATTCATCTGTCAATGGACATTTAGGTTGCTTCCATGTCCTGGCTATTGTAAATAGTGCTGCAATGAACATTGTGGTACGTGTCTCTTTCTGAATTATGGTTTTCTCAAGATATAAGCCCAGTAGTGGGATTGCTGGGTCATATGATAGTTCTATTTTTAACGGAGCTGGAGGAATCAGGCTCCCCAACTTCAGACTATACTACAAAGCTACAGTAATCAAGACCGTATGGTACTAGCACAAAAACAGAAATACAGATCAATGGAACAGGATAGAAAGCCCAGAGATAAGCCCACTCACATGTGGGCACCTAATTTACGACAAAGAAGGTGAGAACATACAATGGAGAAAAGACAGTGTCTTCAATAAGTGGTGCTGGGAAAACTGGACAGCTACATGTAAAAGAATGAAATTAGAACACTACCTAACACCATACACAAAAATAAACTCAAAATGGATTAAAGACCTAAATATAAGACCAGATACTACAAAACTCTTAGAGGAAAACAAAGGAAAAGCATTCTTTGACATAAACCACAGCAAGATCTTTTTTGACCCACCTCCTAGAGTAATGGAAATAAAAATAAAAATAAACAAATGGAACCTAATAAAACTTCAAACCTTTTGCACAGCAAAGGAAACCATAAACAAGACGAAAAGACAACCCTCAGAATGGGAGAAAATATTTGCAAATGAAACAACAGACAAAGGATTAATCTCCAAAATATACAAGCAACTCATGGAGCTCAATATCAAAAAAACAAACAATCCAGTTAAAAAATGGGCGGAAAACCTAAATAGACATTTCACCAAGGAAGACATACAGACGGCCAAGAGGCACATGAAAAGATGCTCAACATCACTAATTATTAGAGAAATGCAAATCAAAACTACAATGAGGTATCACCTCACACTGGTCAGAATGGCCATCATCAAAAAATCTAGAAACAATAAATTCTGGAAAGGGTGTGGTGAAAAGGGAACCCTCCTGTACTGTTGGTAGGAATGTAAATTGATACAACCACTATGGAGAACAGTATGGAGGTTCCTTTGCTACATGTATTTGTGAAGCTCTATTATTTGATGCATACACACTTATAACTGTTATGTCATGCTTATGAATTGACCCCTATATCATTACAAAATGATTCTATTCATCTCTGGTAATTCTCCTTGTCTTAAAGTCTATTTTATCTGATATTTAATATGGCCATTCCAGCTTTCTTATGTTTGTTGTTCCCATTACACATCTCTTTACATCCTTTTAGTTTTAATTTACTTGTCCTTGTATGTAATGTATGTCTCTTACAGACAACACACAGTTTGTTCGTGCTTTTTTATCCAATCTAACAACTGCTGCCTTTAGATTAGAGTGTTGAGTCCATTTACATTTAACATAATCACTGATATGGTTCTATTTAGTCTGCCATTTTGCTATTGGTTTTACATTTGTCCCATCTTTCTTTGTTCCTGTTCTTTCTCCCCTACCTCCTTTGACTATTGTGTTCATTGTGTTCAGTGTTCATTGACTATTTCATTGTATTCCATTTTAATCCCTCTAGTTATATTTCTTTCTAGCTATATGCCTTTCTATTATGTTTTTAGTACTTGTTCGAGGTATGTGCTAGGCTAGCAGTCCCCAACCTTTTTGGCACCAGGGACCGGTTTTGTGGAGGGCAATTTTTCCATGGACAGCAGGGTGGAGGGGAATGGTTCAGGTGGTAATGTGACCAATGCGGAGCAGCAGATGAAGTTTCGCTCGCTTGTCCGCCACTCACCTCCTGCTGTGCGGCCCAGGTCCTAACAGGCTGCGGACCGTTACCAGTCCGTAGCCTGGGGGTTGGGGACCCCTGTGCTAGGCAATATCTAATATGCCTCCCAGTTACCCCCACATCCCTTGTGTAATGCCCTTTTCTTGAGTGTGGACTGAACCTAGTGACTTACTTCTAATAACCAGAATCTGGCAAAAGTGATGGATTATCACTTCGAAAACTACCTTACGAAAAGACTCTGGCTTCCATCTTGCTTACTTCCTCTGATGGAAGCCAGCTGCCTTACTGTGGGCTGTCCTACAGAGAAGTCCAGAAGCAAGTAACTGGATGAGGTCTCTGGATGACAGCCATAGAAGACTGAGGGCCCCAAACCAAGAGCCCACATATAACTGAATCCTATTAAACATATAAGTGAGAACAGAAATGGATTATTCCCTCAATTAAACCTTCAACTGAGACCACAGTCTCAGCCAATACTTTGATTTCAGCTTTATAAGAGAACCTGAGCCAGAAAACTCAGCTATGCTCATGAAATAAATGTTTGTTGTTTTAAGCTGCTAAGATTTGGAATAATTTGTTACACAGCAATAGATAACTAATAATGATTTGGGTACATGGAAGTGAGGTGCTGCCTAAAAATTCGCAACTGTCTTTTGAACCAGGTAGTGGTCAGAGTCTAGAAGGATTTTCAGTAGTGTGCCAGAGAAATACAAAATTGACTTTAACAGGCTGTTAGTAGAAATCTGGAATTTGAGGACATTGCCAGCAAGGGCTCAAAAGGAAGTGAGAAATCCTTTTTATACAGTGGTAGAAAGCCACACCATCATCTTCAATAACACGAAAAATAGAAAACATGCCTAATGAATTGGGTGAGTGCTATAGCTAAGTAGATTTCCAAGCAAAGTATGTCTTGCTGCTTACAGTAAAATGCAAGAGGAGAGTAATAAGTTAAGTGAAGGACAATTAAAGAAAAAGGAACTGGGGCTTCATGGTTTTAAAAATTCTTAGTCTCTCCAAAAGGCAAAATATGAGCAATTAAGAAATGGCACCCAAGCTAAGTTTGTGCACTGCCTAGAGATTAAGCCAACAGTATAAATCAAAAAACCTTTTGTTAAGATCAAAAAGATCAGGGCTTCCCTGGTGGCACAGTGGTTAAGAATCAGCCTGCCAATGCAGGGGGCATGGGTTCGAACCCTGGTCCAGGAAGATCCCACATGCCGCAGAGCAACTAAGCCCGTGCGCCACAACTACTGAGCCTGCACTCTACAGTCCACGAGCCACAACTACTGAAGACTGTGCACCTAGAGCCCGTGCTCCGCAACAAGAGAAGCCACCGCAACGAGAAGCCCGTGCACTGCAACGAAGAGTAGCCCCAGCTCGCCGCAACTAGAGAAAGCCCTCACGCAGCAACGAAGACCCAACGCAGCCAAAAATAAAATAAATAAATTTATTTTTAAAAAAAAAAGATCAAAAAGATCAAAGGTGGTACATCAGAGTACATTCACACATAAAGACCTTTAAAAAGATTAAGGGTGTGCATCTCAAACAACAGGGCTTCTGAAAAACTTAAGGACACTGTCCTTCAATCTTCTGAGAAGTAACCCAACCTAAAAAGAGATTAGTATATGTGGCTTTTGTCTAATGGAGTGAACACACATAGGATTCATAGGAGGTCTACAAAGGTTTTGAGAAAATTATATCAGCAAAATCACTGCCCTTGGACTGAAAGGGACAGAGTACAAAATGAAAAGGGATCATTGGACACCCAAAATTCTTCTGGAAGGAAGCAGACTAAGAAAACTACTCACCTGCAAACACAAACTACCCAACCGCAAACACATACTATTTTTCATGAAAAAGAAAGGATAACTCAGAAAATGGAATCAAAAACCTAGTGGGAGGAGCCAGGAGACATGGAGTATTATACCCAGATCTTGAGCCCTAATTAAGGAACTTCCAAAATTTGCCCAGCTGGATTTCAGAATTGCTATGGACTTCTTTGTACCTCCTATTATTCTCCTTTTTAGAAATGTCTATAGTAATTATTGTATGTTGGGCGTGTGGGGAGCAGCTAACTATTGGAATAGACATTTCTCCGGAGACACAAATGGCCAGTGAGCATGTGAAAAGATGCTCAGCATCATTAGTCGTGAGGAAAAATGTGAGTTAAAACCACAATGAGATACCACTAACATGCTCATTACAATGGCCAAAATCTAAAACACAGAAAATACCAAGAGTTGAGGATGTGAAGAAACTGGAACACTCACATTGCTAATGGGGATGTAAAATGGTACTATTTTGGAAAATGGTTTGATTCCCTAAAAAAGTTAAAAATACACTTACCACACAACCCACTGCTGGATATCTGCACAAAAGAAATGAAAAACACATGTCCAAACAAAAAAACGTATATGAATGTCCATAGCAGCATGATTCAGAATAATTAAAAACTGGTAACAATCCAAATATCTATTAACTAGTCAGTGGATAAACAAATGTAATATATTCATCAATGAAATACCATTCAGGAATAAAAAGGAATGAATTACTGACACATGCCACATGAACTTCAAAAACAATAACCAGATGCATAAGACTACATAATTCATGATTCCACTCATATGAAACTTCTAGAAAAGGCAAAACTATAGTGACAGAGAGCAGAGCATTGCTTGCCTGGGGCTTGGAGTAATTCCATATTATAAAGATATTAATTCTTCCCAAATTGATCTACAGACTCAATGCATTCTCAATCAAAATCTCAACAGGGGCATGTGTGTTTGTGTTATTAAAACTGGCAAGATAATTCTAGAATTTATATGGGAATGCAAAGGACCAAAAAGAGTCAAGGCAGTCTTAAAGAAGAAGAAACCTGGAGGGCATGCACTACACTACCAAAAATCAAGACTTATTTTAAAGCCACAGTAACTAAGGCAGTGTAGTATTAGTACACAGACAAAGAGACCATCGGAGGAGACAAGGGTCCAGAAACCCACACAAGTAAGACTTTCTGGTTTACAATAATGGTGTCAACTATAGTAGTGGGGAAAAATAGCTTTTTTAAATGATACTGGGTCAAATGGCTATCATTTATCCACAGGAGGGGTAGGGGGATGACCCCTACATCACTTCATACATAAGAATCAACTCCAGATATAGCACATATCCAAATGAGAAAGGTAAAATTAGGAAGCTTCTAGAAGGTATCCCCATGATATTGAGACAGGCAAGGTAAGAAATCTTAAACAGGACACACGCAAAAAAGAATATCAGAGATGACTGACTAAAAATAATATTATAATTAAATATTGTTCAACAGAACATACCAGTGAATGTGGGAGAAGACATTTGCCATATATGTATCAAAGAATTTGTTTCCAGAATATATAAAGAGTTGCAAAAAATCAATGGAGAAAAGACTGACAAACCATTTTTATCAAAATGGTAACAAACAGGAACTTCACAAAAGAAGATACCCAAATGGTCAACAAGCATAGAAAAGTGTGCTCAATATCATTAGTCATGAGGGAAAATGCAAATTAAAACTCACATCCACCAGCCTAGAATTGCTAAAGCTAAGAGAAACTGACCAACCAAGTACTGGTAAAGATGAGGAGCCACAGACTTTGAAAGTCTTACTGGTGGAAATGTAAATTGCTATAACCATTTTGGAAAACTCTTTGGCAGTATCTACCGTAATTACACTTCCAAGTCAACACAGTATACATATGTGCACTAAGACGTGTGAAAGAATGTTCACAGGATTATTTGTAATAGCTAAAAGCTGGGAAAGCCCCAAACATCCAACAATGGCAGAATGGACATAAAAATGTGATATATTCACACAGTAATAAAATAAAAAGAAAAATTCATTGCTAAATGCAACAACACGGATCAATCTCACTACATAATGTTGAACAGAAGAAGCTGGAAAAAAAGTGAAACCAAAAACTAATCTATGTTGATATAATGCAGAATAGTGGTCACCTTTTTATGAACCAAAAACTAATCTATGTTGATATAATGCAGAATAGTGGTCACCTTTTGCGGGGACGATAAATGATTGGGAGGGAGCGAGAGAGAGGTTTCTGGAGAGCTGGTCATGTTCTCTATCTTGATCTAAGCAAAGAAATGATCAACACAAAATGCAGAGCGCTGGCCTTTCAGGACAAGGGGGAGGAGGCACGGCCGAAGGTCTCCTGGAGTAGTGATGTGCTATCTCTTGGCTGGGTTAGCAGCGTAGGGATGTTTATTTTCTAACTGCTCTTTAAACTGTGCCTGTCATTTTCATACACTTTTTACATATATGCTATGCTTCACAGAGGTAAAACTTCTTAAGAGTAATACAACTACTGCCTTATAAATCAGAAAACTAAAATGAGAACTAACTTTAGATTTCACATCTTTGCATTCATCTGAGCAGCAAGTAATACTGTTACATACCATCTGCAGAATAGTTTTCTTACGGTATTGCTAAATATCAATGAAACATAAAAATAATTAGCAACAATTAATACCGCAGTAAAGTATCAAATAACACGGAAAGTAAGAAAATGAAAGTAACTTCCACGGATCCACAACATATTTATTTTAATATTTCAAAGGGAACTTTATTAGGAATAAAAAGAAAAACAGAACTAAATTTTAAATAAAAGAGAAGCTTGACAAAACCAAAAAATGACCAGAGATTCATAAACATTTTAAGACTTCATATTTTTCCCCATTTCCTACTTTAAAATAACACATTTGATTTTAAAATTAAAAACCAGCTTTAAAAGTCACTCATTTAAATCAACGTTTATATCTCTGGTTTAATAGTATCAACACTCGAGAGTATTTTAATTCCCTTTAAGTTTTACAACACACATAAGCTTACTGTCATCCTTTTTTGTTTAAAAGAACAATCAGAACTAAACTGTTCAATATTATGATCTCACAAAAAGAAACTTGCTTGTGAAACAAAGAGATACTTATTACAAAGCCCCACTCATTAAAAAATTTTAAAAAGGAAGAAGTGACTAAATTTGTCAAAAATCTGACTCAATGAAAAAAAAAAAGTCTAAAAGAAATGCAAGGCCATTATTTTCAAAGCTATTCCATCTCAGTTACAAATTGTTGTCACTAGGCCGTGCCTTGGTAAATACCTAAGAATGATATTTAATTAGCACATCACTGTTGAAAATTAATGAGCAGCTAAGTGGTCCCATGAGTGTGTGAAACATACTGTTCTATTGAGGACCCTAAGAAACAGTTTCCACCCCTTGTTTATGAAGCAGTCTTACCCCTAGAGCTCAAGGTTAAACGTCTACCTAACAAGTGTCCATTCTGGCAAAAAGACCAAGTTAATCCTATTTGTTCCTCACTAAACGTTCTCTCCAAACACAATGATGAAAAAGATTGACTTTTCTTTCATTAATTTCAGAAAAATGATTAATTTTTCTTTCTTCCAAAAAGACTTGTTGGGGAGAGGTCCTCTTAAACCTTAGACTGACCAACAGGAAGCTACTAGATACTGATCACGGGCGATCCTCACCAAAGAAGGGAGATACCCACGAAGTGCAGTAAGCACACAGCACAGGTCTCTCCCGGGGGCAGAGGCAGTTTAGATGCACCAACACTCACCTCCCACTTCCCACCTAGACAGCAGCTCTCCACCTGGCAGGAAGACCCAGGACTAGAACTCCAAGCCCCACTTGATAGCCCCTAATCACATATGGCTACTTGAACTAATTAAAACCCAAAATTCAATTCCTCAGCCACAGAAGCCACACTGCAAGTGCTCAGCAGTCACATGTGAATAGTGCCTGCGATACCGGACAGCACAGCTGCAGAACATTCCCACCACTGCGGGGTGTTCTATTATACTGCTGCAGAATATACGTAGCATACGTATGGAATGAAGATACGTAATGTACTACTGCAGAATGTATCTTTGCCTAATCAACAGGGCAATTCTTAAATAAAATGAATGTACTTCTTGTGAATAATATTTAAGGATGTTTTACTACGTGTAACCCTAACCATAATTATTTATGCCAATGGGCATAAAGAATCCCTAGGAAAGAAAGGTAATGATAAGCTCCCCCCCATAAATTCATCCAACAATTTAGAAGCAGGAGCTATTTATAGGGCAGTGCCATTTACATATAGAAATGGAGTTTAACAAATTTAAAAGATTCTATCTACTATAGTTGTTTGAGTATACAGACTAAAAATTAAATCAATATTTTTAAAGTGAAAAATGTTTTTTCACACAGATCAACATACTCAACCATAAGTACATTTTTTCATTATACTTGGTCACCATCTGCTGGCGATGTTCTTAAACTGCACCAGCACATGAAACGCGGGCTGTACTGGGAGACATTTTTAAAGGACACAGTCTCAGCTCTTCGCCACAATGCATTCCTGGAAAACCACATCATAAAGAGGCTCATTGTAAAGCAAATCATATTTTCCACAAGGGCAGGACTATAATTAGATTCTTCATGCCAAACTAAAATCTGGCATCAACCCATGGAAAGATCTCATTAAAGCAAGATGCAGAAATTATAGTCCTCTATACTCATTTAAAATAGGATAATTATTCTCCAAGTCCTTTCTTAAAGGTATGAACATATTTGTTATTTGAAGGACACAACATAAATCAAAAGATAAAACTTTAATTTATATAAAGTTAACCTAAATCTAATATGGTAAAAGTAGTATATAATAAATAATAATTCTGCTTGCATGCTCCTAGAATTCTTAAGCAATCTGGATGATGACCTTTATAAAGTGGCATCTGAGGAAATGTAAACAACTGCTGCCTTCTTTTTCAGCAGTGAAGTCCTCTAAAATAAGCAGCACTGTCTCTCCTCCACCGTGAAGCAGTGTTTAAAGGTCTGCATTGATTCCACATCTCTCCTCTTTGCTTTCTCCTAACTCATAACTCTTAACCAAAGTTTCCAGTAGAAATAATAAGGGGTATTACATCATTCTTTTTCATCTTCCCCTACCCAGAACCTAACTACACTCTGGTGATAAGCTACCAGACCACATCATACTTGACTGAAAAGTTATAAAAATAATTACAAGCCATTAAAAAGAAGCTTCAAAACATTTTTCACAGTACAGGAGGACAAGAATAAAACCTATTATCTTTGTGTCTGTCTTTGTGATAATGCACAGAAAAAAGCACACAGAGATGACAAGAACTGAAGTCTAATATCACTTAGGCAGCTTCTAACACACGCTGTGATAAAATGTTTAAAAAACAGGGCCAGCCACACTGTGTTCCCTCTATCCTGGAAAAGGGGGCTTGCTGAGTTATCTAAATAAAGACTGATTCAAAGCCTCTTTTATTTTATTTTTACTTTATTTATATTTTTATTTCTTTGGCCGCGCTGTGTGGCTTTCGAGATCTTAGTTTCCTGACCAGGGATTGAACCCGGGGCCCTGGCAGTGGACGCACTGAGTCCTAACCACCGGACCACCAAGGAACTCCCAAAAGCCTCTTCTAAAATACTATTACCTCTCTTTATTCTGAGAGTGTGCAGGATTCATACTTACAATCAGAACTTTTCTGCATAGCCATTAATTTCTTTCTCTCAGGAACACAGAATGACTTTTAGGAACTGAAAATAATTAATGACCAATGGATCTTAAGACAATACCCTTTGGGAAGATTAGATAACGAGAGAAGCAAAAGAGCAGTCACTCTAACAAGCAAGCCCCTGTGTGGCCTGTTAAAGTAACCATCCCCGCACCACTGATGATGGCGTTAGCAACAGCCAGCACTTTGACAGGTCCCGTGTCAGAGGCTCGACGTGCAGTATTCACTTCACCCACACGACTCTGACGTTAGTACTACCCCCATCTCCATCTTACAGGTGACGAAACTGGGGTTTAGAGAAAGTAAGTAACTTGCCTGAGGACACATGGTTGCCAAGTGTCAGAAGTGATATTTGAGCAAAGGCAAACTGCCTCATTTCAACTCAACCTAGAAATAACCAAGAACAAAGGTATAGTCGCCCAAGATTGCTAACACAGCTCAAGTGGAGAAAAAATGGATTATAGTGAAGTTTCCATATTTGCTGCATAAAGTACTCATGCCTACATGGAACACCAGAAAGAATATGGGGTCTGGAATCACAAAGACCTAGATTCCAACACTGAATCCATCACTGGGAAAGTTTATTGACCTTACTGAAGCTGTTACCTCATCAATAAATACAAAGGGCAATTTTGCCAACCTCACAGAATTACAGAGAGGATGAAATCAGATAACTTACAGAAGATTTCTAGAAGAGTATTTAGCATACAGTAGGTGCTCCATAAACATACAACTTGCCTCACTTGGTTCCTATTTTAACGAACCAGAAATACAAGTGAAATCCACAAACACTGAGATTATTTATTGGGAAAATTTCATTCTTATGTTTAAATCTGTATATTTGCTATATATGGTTAGATTTATTAATGTGCATCACTATTGTAAATAGTGTGTATGCCCAAGCATTTTAATAGGATAGTATTTTGGAACGCAACTTGACACTATCAAAAAAGTATGATTATTAAAAATAACAGAGACACGTGTCCAAAAAGTTTTGAACTTTTCACACCAGATTACTCCCACTCCCTAAAGGTAAAACAGTTTCGTACGTGGCACCCAGAAATATTCCATGCAGGCGTACCCATACGTATCCATAAATCCTCTTTAAAATACATACACACACACACACACACACACACACACACACGAATGGAAGCTTACTACACTTTCATGTACTTCTTTTGAACTTTATAAACCTTAGAGATCATTCCACACTAGCCCATATATTTTTGTTACCATTGCACAAGACGCGGAACCTACAACTAATCCCACCAACAGCTCGCCCATTAAATGTTTTCCTGTGCTCAGCCACGGCATCAGTAATAGCCCCCACACACACAGGCGCATGACGATACATGGACCAGAATGCCAACTAAGGCGTTCTCTATAACACTGAAGAATCAAAAGCAACGAGACGGGTAAGGTACAGTAAACCTACGCTACGGATTATTACCTGTGATGAAAAAGATTACACAGGTTACATGACACAGGATTAAGACACAGTTAAGTGGCAAAAGAACACTACATGTAGTACAAGCCAACTTATCATTTTTAATTACATACGTGTGGGTATGTGTGTACTATGGAATGATACACACCAAACTGTTGATGCCAACTACCTCTCGTGAGGGAAGCGAAGTAAGAACATGGAGAGAAGGGCTCTTTTTACTCTTCATAGTTCTACATTGAGACTTTTACAAAGAGCATGTACCATACACAGACTGTATAATTTTCTAAAATGAGGATAAAAACTATATCAGTCATCTACTGCTGCATAACCAATTACCACAGACGTAACAGCTTTAAACAACACATACATTTTCTCATAGTTTCTGTGGGTCAGAAGTGCAGGTGCAGCCGAGCTGAGTCCTCTGCTTAAGGCCACACAAGGCTGCTGCAATCAGGGTTTCCCCAGAGCTGGGTTCTCATCTGGAGACTCAATGAGGGAAGAATCTGCTTCCCCACTGTCACGGTTGTCAGCAGCTTCCGTTCCTTCTGGGTTTGGGATTCACGGCAGCCTGCTTCTTCAAGCCAGCAAGGAAAAGACAGCAAGCCTCTAGAGCCAGTCTGCCAGCAGGGCAGAGTCCTATGTATCGCAATGTATTCATGGAAGTGACAGCCCATCACCACTGCCATATTCTATTGGCTAGAAGCCACTCACAGGTCCTGCCCACACTCAAGGAGGAGGGACTGTACAAGGCTGTCAACACCCAGAGCAGGATCTCGGGGCCCCCTGAAACTCTGTGTACCACAAAGACAGTTAGGATCTTTACCGTCTCTCAATGGTAAGCACCTGAAAGATGACCGGGAAGTACTTTACATGGATATATCTCACGGTTGTCTAAGTGAAATTAACCAAACTGCACAGGGAGGAGATCTATGTCTACGGTCTCATTAGTAACATTTTGTAAAACCATGCTCCAAATTCAAATATAATTCAAGTATTTCATTGTCAAGAAAAGCAGCAGCTATTTGACATTAAATCCAATAAAATATCTCTAATAAAATGGCAAGGCAATTTGGAAAGTGGTTTTTCTAAAATAAACCATGGGTAATAACATAAGCTTACACCAAGAACTATGAAAAAGGAAAGCAAAGGATAAAACCAGGACAGGACTAGTTATGTGTTGAAACTGTCTGAAGTGAAATGCTAAGTTTACTAGTGTGCCATGTGTATTTGGTGGAAAAAAGCATGATGATAAGCCTGATAGAATATGTCCTCATAATACTTCTAATGTGTCTAGAATGAGGCTACATGCCATATCCTACAGGAAGAATAAAGGTAAAGGAAAGGTGCCATCTCTATTGAATAGGGAGTCCTAACAAAGAGGCTTCAAAAGGACTCTGCATCTTTAATAATATAAAAAGGCTAGGACACAAACAGCATAATCTAAAATGCCATTAGAAATACTTCACATACAAAAAGGTCTAAGTAAAGCAGGATTTTATAAAGTGATCAAAAAAGAAACACTAAGGGGGAAAATCTTTTAAGATTAAAGGGGACGTTCAAAGGACAAGTTGAAGTGGTTGTAACATTTATGAGGCAGCCTTAAACTTCAGTTCTAAGTAACAATCAATTATTCACTACAGAAACATACATGTGTCAAATATTATAAGCCTCTTAAACTTTTTAAACAATGTCTTGCAGAACGGAGGAGATGTATTAGGTCAACACGAGCAGATTCTAACTTTTTCAGCAGCACAGTATGACCACTCAGAGCAAAGGAACAACTTCAGAAAAAAATATGAAGACAGACCATCAATAGATTCCACCACCACTACTGATCTGATCTCACACATTTTGTATTTGGTCTTAAATCAATTGTATTGCCTTTAGATGAAGTAAATGTTAGTTTTATTTTTAAGTGCCTTCATGTACGTAAAATTACAAATATCTGTTAATTAATGTATGTGCAAATTCAAATTTTTAAATAGATCAAGTTAAATTAAGAGAAGCATGTAAGTAAAGATACCCCTGAGTTTTGTTTTTGCAGCCCTACTTGGCCTTGGCCTTAGTGAAATTCTAGCACTCGACTAGAAAGAGACTTGCCTTTTCCAGTTGCTTCATTGTCTTTACTAATTGCATTGTTAAAAATATAAAAAGGTTAGGACACAAACAGGGCATCTCTGTAGCCTATAACCATACATCTCTTAACTTCTTACAAAATTTATCCTTCCCTCAACTTTTTCTAACAGTACTTTTTGCAAATCCTTGTGAGTCATTCTCTCTGCCACAATATGCCTGTCTCAGAGGGGTTGTGTCCAGAATAAATTCAATGTGTGGCAGTGCCTAACAGCCCATTCACTGACTCGTGTACGCACTCACCAAAAACTAAGACTCATGCCGTTTGTCACAGGTGCCCGCCCAGGGCCAGGCACTGGAAATACCGTGCAGACAGGAAGAACACTGTCCCTGCCACAGTCTCTGTAAAGAGACCACAATCTCCTTACACCCCCGCTTACTGCTACAAGGCTAACAAAAATTCCACAGTCACACCTCTTCTGCTTCTGAATCTCCTAGGAAGGCAAAAATTAGTATTTAACACCACCTGCTATGGACTCATCTATTCATTCCTTTTCACTCTTCCGAAACATGTCCTTAATTATACCACCTCTTCCTGTTCCATATTAATTTGTTTCCCCTTTCTAATAAAAAAATTTCATATGGACTGGATCTCTTGCTTTATGTTCACCTGTTCTTTTCCACCATAATACCTGAGGTCTGAAAAACATAACCAGACTATATCAACTATGAAGACATTGCAAATTATTAATAAGATTTCTGTATCTTTCAAGGAATAAACTAAAGAAAATTATAGCAGAAAAGAGAGATTACATTGTTAACCTAATCAAATTCCAAAAATTAAAATTACCAAGAGAATGGTGAGGAGTGACGTATGAATTGACACTGTCCAATATTTTAACATTTCAGGGAACAGTGCCAAAGGTAAAACTCAAAATCTGATAAAAGTCCAATTTAAATCTATCCGTCCTAAAGGCCAAAAGTTATACTAGAGCAACAATTGTTTTATTGTGTACTTAAAAAACTCAGAAGTTCACTTTTATTTGTTCTAAAAATCCTATTTAAGCTTAGTACTCTAGTAAGAAAGCACAGTTTAATAGGGTTTATGTTTGCATTCATTATTTTATTAAATCAAAACGAATACTGTTCAATGAGGGGGAAAGGAGAAAAATTCAAGCATAAGCTTCAAGATGGATATGGAGGATGTTATATTTGGTTGAAGTCAGTGAAATGTTCTTAATTCATGCTTGTCATAAAGGAAAACAGAGAATTGTGTCATTTAAAGATTTTCAGGCACCACTTTCCAAGCAATGGAATAGATAAAAATATTTAACATATATCCAAAAAGCAGCTAAAAACATAATATAATCTTGAATATACAATAAATGGAAAAGCAAAACTGTTATTTTACCTATACAACATGCCTTCATAGCCCTCAACTTCACAGCAAAAATATAAAGTAAACCAACTACTTACCATTAAAAAAAAACATGGAAAAATGGCATGTATTAACCAGTTCCAAAGACAGGCTAAATAATGAAACACACTTGAAACCCCAAGTTCATGGCGTACCTGTGGACATGGGTCGGCGACTGTACCAAAGAGCAATCTTCTCCAGAAGAAAGCGTCCGTGATTCGCTGAATCTGCGCTCACCGTTCCCCAGCTCACCCATCACCCAGTCTGGTAATCCTTCTGGGCTGGACCCTTTGGCTTGTGCTGGATTTGGTTCATCAAAATAGATGGACTGATTTTTAAAAATTAGAAAAATTATTCTTTCAAAATGTACTATATGAGATAATCAGTTAAGATTTCCATCAAGTTTAGTGACAACCTTTCAAATACTCAAATTCAATTACATAAAAATATATAAAAATGTATCATTCAATGAAATATTAAAATACATAAAATGGATAACTTATTTACATTTTAGTTGTGCTGTATAAGAAATCTGATAAATGATAAAATTACATGACAGATACATCTAATAATAATGATTTATATTACAAAAGGAATATTAGCTGTATGAAAAGATAAGTGAAAAGTTCTTTTTAAATCTTGTGCTCTCCTATTTCTTTCTGTGATCATTAACTACTCTGCACACACACACACACACACACACACACACACACACACATCAGTAGGCAGAGAAACCAAAATCAATAAAAATCAGAAATAAAAATTAGGAATCTCTTCATCTAGGAACAACAGACTTGAATACCTAGAATTTAGTTGCCACAAGCTAGCTGAAAAATCCAAGACAGGTCTCTAGGCCTTTACATGATTAACATTTGTAAAATAAAGCCCTTTCCTACAATTCCATAAAATGAGTGTGAAAGGGAAAGCATGATACAATACACTCATATTTCAACATCTGAATCTGTTTCAGAAAATGTTCTACCTTCGGTCATTAAGAATAGATGGACCGGGACTTCCCTGGTGGCGCAGTGGTTAAGAATCCGCCTGCCAATACAGGGGACACAGGTTCGAGCCCTGGTCCGGGAAGACCCCACATGCCGCGGAGCAACTAAGCCCGTGTGCCACAACTACTGAGCCTGCGCTCTAGAGCCCGCGAGCCACAACTACTGAGCCCGCGTGCCACAACTACTAAAGCCCGTGCACCTACAGCCCATGCTCTGCAACAAAAGAAGCCACCACAATGAGAAGCCCGCACACCGCAACGAAGAGTAGCCCCTGCTCGCTCCAACTAGAGAAAGCCCACGCGCAGCAACGAAGACCCAACACAGCCAAAAATAAATAAATAAATTTTAAAAAAAACTTTAAAAAGTCATTCAATCCAACCTCTCATTACATTAAATAATACATATAGAAAAGCTTAATAAACTAGAATTTACTGACATCCATAAATTATTACATAATCCAGTGAAAATTAGTGGGAAATTAAGGCTCAATATTTAAAAATTCATTTTAATTTTTTTAGAAATATTGTAGAATACTGCAGGATGACTAAATCAATTAAGTATGGTTCCATTAGAGCTCAATATCTGATTTCCATTCAAGGTGGGAAAAAACTGAATCAGGGAGCAAAAAACTAGTTTTAGCTAACATATTATCTAGGACTTGTAACTTAATAATATGACCATTCCCAAATGGGACGATAAATTGACACTTCTAGAGGAACAAACTAACGCATCTTTTGGTCAAAGACACCTACCATGTACGAAGGTAAAGTCTTCAGCGTCCCTGGCTCAGGGCGGTGGGTGAAAGGACCCTCGAGAGCCCCTCGCCTGAGCATGTGCAGTAAGAGCTTTGCGTACAGATTCCGATTCCTCCTGCCTGTGACTCCCGCTCCTGTTCCTGAAGGCTCACACAGTTTTCTAATCCAAAGTGCACACCTCTGCCGCTCTAGAAATACACAGGGGCTGTTAGAGACTTGAGTTCTCAGAAAATAAAACATTACATTAAAGACCCATAAAACATCCGCTCTAGCCTGCAGCAGGGGTTGGCGGACAGCGAATACTTTAGGTTTTGCAGCCGTATGACATCTTCCCAACTCTGCCGCTGCAGCATGAAAGCAGCCACACACCATTCACACCACACGTCACCGAATGGTTATGGCTGTTTTCTAATAAAACTTTACAAAAAAGGCAGCAGACTGGATGTGGCCCAGGGGCTACAGTTTGCCAACCCCTGGTCTAGAGTTTAACTTTATCAATTAACTAGTAATAAGATCTCAGGATTGCTACCAAATAAATCTCTGAGACAAAAATGTTGCTGTAAAACCATCTCTAAAATAATTTTAGTTGTGTTGAAAACTCTTTCTGTAATTCTCATTATACAAACCAAGAGAAAGAGAACGCAACCTTATTTAGCATTTTAAACCTAATCTAAAATTGAATCTCAAATGTTTTATTTATTAAAACTGGTAATCTTCAGGGATTTGTGGATGATTTATTTAGGAATTTCTTTTAACCTCTCTAAAAATAACTGAGGGTTACATATTTACATGTAATTTTGAAAAATAATTATCCCTTTAAAAGCTACCTTAAAAATGTAGCACAGTTTAATCCACATATAATGACCTATTGACTATCTTATCTTACCTCAACACAGAATTGTTTTTAGGTCTCAGGAAAACCATTTTGACATTAATCTTTTATCAGTCTAACTCAATTTGAAGATTATATATCTAACACAAATCACAAATCTGCTTCAATCTCTTAGTTTCTAAAGGTCATATTCATTTATTGTTTTACCTACAAAAATCCCTGGGCAGATTTACCACTTTGCTCATGCTGGATTTATCACTACAGGTATGAAAGGTAGTCTCTAAATAACTTTTGTATTTTTAGCTTTGAAAATTATATAGTCACGAAACAAACTTCTTGAAATATCAGACATACTTTGGGCAAAAAGAAAATACAAACTAAAACTGATAAACTTAAGCAAACAGTTTGTCAAACTATGTATTTTTATATGCCCTGCAGCAAACTGAAATCCATATAATAGTTGATGAATAGATCTTAGTACAACAACTTGGCTAATGAAAAAAATTAATTCCTCTATTTAAAATAATGGGGAACACCATTATCAAAAGTAGAATGTAACTATAATGAAATTTAAGTTATTATGAATGTTCAGGTTCTTGACTGGGATGTGAGTTTCTGAGCATTCACTATGAATTAATTACATAAAAGAGGGTCAGGGATGTACCAATACATACTGACAATGAGTCATGAACCAAAGATTACAATTAATCCAATTCTATGTACCCCAAATCCTTTTTTAAAAGAAGATGAGGGACTTCCCTGGTGGCGCAGTGGTTAAGAATCCGCCTGCCAATGCAGGGGACACGGGTTCGAGCCCTGGTCTGGGAAGATCCCACATGCCACGGAGCAACTAAGCCCGTGCGCCACAACTACTGAGCCTGTGCTCTAGAGCCCACGAGTCACAACTACTGAAGCCCACGCACCTAGCGCCCGTGCTCCGCAACCAGAGAAGCCACCGCAATGAGAAGTCACCCCAAGAAGCCCACGCACCACAAGGAAGAGTAGCTCCCACTCACCCCAACTACAGAAAGCCCACGTGCAGCAAAACGACCCAATGCAGCCAAAAATAAATTAATTATTTTTTAAAATTGATACTGCATCTTAAAAAAAAAAAAAAGAAGATGAAATATGAGGATAGTTTGAAGTACATTTATAATGAGAGATTTTAATATACATTTATTCTAATCAGCAGATCTAAGACAAGAAGGAAGAAAAGGCAGTGAGTATCAGAAGAGGACACGGTATAGAAATATCATTAAATACTAATTCAACTAATCATGAATGAGCCACGGGACAGGAAATGTTCATTTTAAGAAAAGCAGAGGAAGAAAGAAGAGGTTACCATCCAACAAGGCAAGAGAAGAAGGCAGAGGAAGAGGCGTGAAGGGAAGACCACGCCAAGCCACCCTCGACTCGGACAGGCTGCAGGCCCTGTCTGGTACGACGGGTGACCACAGAATGCGTTAACTCATACACTACGCTCCCTTTTCCCAACGCAGCTCCCTGGAATAAAGATCTAATATTGAGCTGGCTCCTCATGTTGAATATGAAGTTGACTCAGATACCTCACAGAAACAGGGAACTTGGACAGCACTGGGGTAAAAGCCAGTCTCCTGGTCCCACTCCGAACCCTCCTCGCAAAAGCTCCCAAATCAGATTTACCTTTACGGCCAGCCTTGCGCCTACTATGACTCAGAGAATCTTCCTCGCTCCTCAAACTCTCTTCAACTGCTCTCTGATAAACCTTAAATTACCTGAACATCTTTTACTTGAGACAAAGACTCACAGAGGAGAACAGGTTAGGAATTGCAGACAAGCTGGCAACAAAAACTCATTCACACTTGATTTTATTCAGTCAACCAATGAGCATGTAAGACGAACAGCTTCTTTTCTGCTTTGATAAACAAAAGGGTCAGAGACAGGTGGACAGCAGGCTCCTGAAACAGGAACCATCTTCATGGTAGGAGGAAAAAGACGCAGGAAAAAACAGTTTCAGCTAACTTTAAAGACCCATGCAATTTAAGCTCATGACGTGTGAGAAGTGGTCTCACAGTAATAATACCTTTCCACAGTTCAGTAGGACATCATGACTAAATTTGTTTACCCTCCAACAGCTCAAGGTAAACAATCCTTTATCAGCTTAAGATGAAAACTGTTATTAAATGAATCTACTTTTCATTTTGAACGTTCATGGATTCGACTAAATAATACAAAGAAAAAAATTAATTTTAAGAACGTAATTTTCAAACATAATCTTACCTGACCTATGGGGTAATTTTAGAACAAAGGGCTTCATATCTACCACAAAGTGATCAAATTCCGCATCCAGCTTCTCCCATTTTTCTTCTTCACTTCCCATTTCCATAATGCAGCCTGTAAAAGATTTAAAATTAAAATATTAAGATCTGTATGCTGAAAACTACAGAACTCATGAAACAGATCAAAGGAAACTCAGTAGTATTAAATACCCCCAAATTGATCTATAGATTTAATGCAATTCCAATCAAAATCCCAGCAGTATTCTTTGTAGATATACACAAGCTGATTCTAAAATTTACGTGGAAAGTTAAAGGAATTAGAATAGCAGAAACAATTCTGAAAAAGAAGAACAAGTTTGGAAGACTCACATTACCTGATTTAAGATGCACTATAAAACTACAGTAGTCAAGACAATGTGGTATTGGTGAAAGGATAAGACACACAGACCAATGGAACAAACTAGAGAGTCCAGAAATTGACCAACACAAATGTGGACAACTGACCCTCGACAAAGGTACAATTCATGGAGAAATGATAGTTTTTACAACAAATGATGCTGTAACTATTGGGGATCCATATGCATAAATAAATTTAAACAAACAACCTCACTCTGTATACAAAAATTAACTCAAAATAAATAACAGACCTAAGTGTAAAATGTAAAACTATAAAACTCTTAGAAGAAAACATAGACGAAAGTCTTCATGACTTGGGGTTAGTCAAGGATTTCTTAGACATAACACTAAAAGCACTACCTGTAAAAGAAAAAATTGATATTGGACTGTATCAAAATGAAAAATTTCTGTTCTGCAAAGAACTCTTTCCAGGAGTTGAAAAGATAAGCTACAGCCTGGGAGAAAATACTGCAAATCATTTACCTCAGAAAGGACCTATATCAAGAATACATAAGTAACTTTTAAAACTAAACCATAAGAAAACGAACAACCCAATAAAAGTAATCAGCAAAAAAAAGTAGTTCCTTTACCAAAGAAGATATACAGTTGAGAAGTAAGCACGTGAAAAAGATGCTTCACATCATTAGTCATTAGAGAAATGCACATTAAAACCACAGTGAGATATCACTACCTGCCTGTTAGGACAGCTGAAATTAAAAAGGCAAACGCCAGCAAAGCTGCTGCGGGCGCAGAACGAGAGGGCTTCTCACGCGCTGCTGGGGGGAACACAACGCGGTGCAGCCGCTCCGGAGGACAGGCTAGCCACTGCCCACCCGGGCACACATACCCCTAGCGGGGGAGCCAGAAACCCCCTCTTGGGCATTTATTCAGGAGAAGCAAAATCTCTATTCGCACAGAAACCCGGATGTAATGTTTCTAGCAGCTTTCTTCTTCTGTAGCCACCAAACCCTGGAAACACCCACGTGTCCCTCCCCCGGGAAATGGATAAACCGCCGTGGCCTCGCCACACAACGAAACAGCGCTCGGGCAGAGGGAGGAAGGAAGCGCCCACGGGCCCCGCCACAGGGGGGAGCGTCCACGCGCGACGACGCGATGCGCAAGGCGCCGTTCCCGGAGGGCCGCGTGCCGGACGGCGACACCCGCTCGTACGGCATCCCCGAAAAGGCAAAAGCCGCAGGCACACGGAACAGCTCGGCGGCGCTCTGGGTTAGCACTGGGGCGCACGGAGGGCACACGGGGCGCTGCGATCGTCCCGCGCGCCTTCTGCGCCCGAGGTCATCAAAACCCATTCTGAGTCTGTGTAAAACTTCATCACACTGCACGCCAAGAAAGCGATTTTAAGCGTACGTAAATGTAAAATGTTTAACTTCCACCAAAAAACGTAAAATACTGGTCCTCGTACTTCTTCCTAATCAGGAAGAAAACCACTTAACATGAAGGGGGTGGACCCCCAAACTCAGGCACAGAGCTTCTGACAAAATGTCTTCCGTTAAAAATATACCCAACAGCCCACATGTTCCTCTCAGGTTCGAAATGCCTTGGTAAGGATGCGCACCATCTCCACGCCATGCACGGTCCCCAAGCTGTCATGTGTCCGGTTTACAAACCACATGTTTGGGGAAAGGCTCCGGTGTGCCCCGTCGGCGGCCCTGCTCCACAGACGCCCTCCCTCTGCTCAGCGGGCCCCTAACGTTCCCCGGGGCGCCCACCTCAACACCAGCAGCCCCTGCGCGGACGGCTCTGTCCCCGGCCCCTGTGCGTCCGCCCGCCGGCCGTCCCTCGCAGCCCGCGGCTCCCTCGGGGACCGGCGCGCCCCGCCGGGGGTCTTCCCCCCGCTCCGGCGGGCACCGCCCCCAGCCACGGCTCTCGCAAGCCCGCCCCCAACGCCCCTCTCATGAGGCCCCCGCCGGCGGACCGGACGCAGCGCTCCCCCCGCATCGCTGCCGCCCAACAAAATCCCCTCCGGCCGATCGGGCTCGTTTCCTCCCTATTCCGCACGGCAGCGACCGCTCGACACCGTCCTTCGCTCCTCAGCTGAAGGTCTGCTGGAGGAAACGGGCACCGCCCTGAGGTCCCACCGGAATCCTCCGTTTTCTCCCATTTCGCCCTCCGCAAGGCAGCCCTGAAACTTTTACCAGCCCTCTCCAAGCCCCTAAGCCGTTCCAGCTCCCCTGACCCTCCACGTGGGAAGCTCACCTCCTCCTGGGAGGAACAAGGCCTGCTCTTCCCTCCACCTCCCAACTCGCCTCCTCGGGAGCACATCCTCACGTGCTCGGCCCCGCGTCGGAAGCGCTGAGCGTCCGCCCTGCCGCCCAGACCTCCATCGCTGTCAGGGGCCTCGTCGCTGTTTCACACCGACTCCTTCCCCTCCGCCGTCCCCATTCGCTAAGCCCCGTGAGCCAACACAGCAACAAACGCTCCGAAATGTCTCAGAACCTGCCCGTGGGCCTCTTCTCACCGCCGCCCTCTCAGAGCAAGCCCTCCCCACCGCCGAGGCACCCGAACTCTCCCTGCTGCAGACCTCACTGGCACCAGAGATGTCCCAAGTACAAAGCTCCGCTCATCACTTCCTGTCTCCACCGCCCACTGCCACGGGACAGGATCCAAACCCGAAGTTAGGCCTGCCAGGGCCTTTGCCTTCTGAGCTCCCTACACACACGCGCACAGATGACCATGCCCCACCGGTGAACTCCCTGCCTTTCTACAAACACTCCAAGCCCTTCCTTACAGGATCACACAGGCGGTCCCCCTGCATGGAGACATCAGCAAATGCAGCTCAGACATCACTTCAGAGTAGAGCTTGCCCCACACATCCCAGACTCATCTCTCCATCTCAGTGTGTACTGCTCACATCTGCGCCACGGCATTCATCACGCTGTTACCTTTTTCTTACACATCTGTGTACTATTCACAGGTCTGCCACCATCTGTGAGATGCTCCTGAAAGGCAGGGACCGTGACTGACACATCTTAGTAGGTACCCAGCACATTCCACGGCACATAATAGAAGCTGAAGAATCGACTGGTAAATAAAAGCTAACTAAAGGGATTAATGTCCTACTTTTACATGACTAATACAGGCAAACCTCAGAAATATTGCAGGTTCAGTTCCAGACCACGGCAATGAAGCAAATATCGCAATAAAGCGAGTCACACGAATACTGTGCTTTCCCAGTGCACATAAAAGGTATGTTTATGCTATACTGTAGTCTATTAAGTGTTCAATAGCATTATGCTAAAAAAATGTACATACCTACCTTAATTAAAAATTACTTTATTACTAAAATAAAAGTTATCCATCATCTGAGCCTTCAGCAATTCATAATCTTTTTGGGGGTGGAGGGTTTGAAATATTGCGAGAATTACCAAAATGTGACCCAGAGACACAAAATGAGCAAACGCTGTTGGAACATGGCACTGGTAAACTTGCTCAAGGCAGGGCTGCCACAAACCTTCAATCTGTAAAAAACGCAAAAGCGTAATAAAGCAAAGCGCAATAAAACAAGGTATGCCTGTGGTTGTTTTTTTTTTAAAAAAAAAATTATGTTCTGAGTACCAAATAGGTCCTCTAGAATAGAAATACTATTGCCCTTAATTCTATTTACCAAAACTGGTCGTTGTACCTTCTGCATTACAGTAGAAGAAACATATTTCAAATTCAAGACTTGGTTAAGATAAATTTTATTTAAGTGCATTTTCTGATTGGTTAGTTGGCTTGGTGTTATTTGGTTGCTAGGTTTTGTTTTGCATTCCTACAATAACTAGCTGCATTCATACATAACTCCATCAGTTATGTACCTGGTAACAGAAGGCTATGATACCACTGCTGGATGTTAGATCATAAAGCTGAAAAGCAACTATTCAAGTGGATGAACAAACAAATGGAAACTCATAAACCCAGAATTTTAAGCACAGCTTTGACCTGGAAGTGTACTTCCAGGCTTTAACAGTTCATCCTGCCCACGTACTCTAACATATGCCTGAGAGCACCCGTAGCTAGGGCTAAAACAAAAAGATTCCTAATAATCACTAATTCTCAACAAATCTTTGACACAGGCAGGAGATGTTAGTGTTTAGAGGAAATGAAAACTCAGTAAAAAGACCCAAAGTCGTGAAATTAAACATAAAGCTCAGACTAAAATTCTGAAACCATTAGCTCTCAGATCCATCATATCTGACCTCTTGGCCATTTAAATATGAATCAGCAATATCTCCAAATAATAAGGAAGTTGGAGAAAAATAAAAGACAATCATAATTGCTATAATAACATGCAATACTGGAGTACACATTTTTTTTAAAAGCACAATAAAAAATCAGTGTGACACTTGGTAAAAGCTAAAACTCAGCTTTTCCTTATCCCTTATTTATTCTCCAACAAAATGAAAAAAAATTAAGTTATCGTTCCAAACTTTCAAGGAATTCTTGCTACACAAATTACATCTTATAAGTAGGTTATATCTACTTAGTCCCAGCTAATCAAAAAGTTTTATTACGATTTATTAGAACTGCAGATTTAAATTATTAGAATTAAAAACTAAGGAAAGCTGTATCTTTGACTTAGGTTTAAAATACTTAGAGCGTGACTTCCAGTCACATAAATTAGTGCAAACGCAAAAAAGAAGTAAACTGGGTGAGTCTTGCTTATAGCGATGATACAGTTGGATCATGTCTTTCATGTCTTTTATCTAACTCACCGGCACTGTCTCTTTTTAAACCTGTGTCTATGTGGACAGCTACAAAACGGGCTCAGACCTCCTCAAGGTGCTGAGCAGTCACAGGGGTCAGCAAAGCAAAAGCGGGCCGCAAACACTAAAGGTCCTGGGAAAGCAGCCACACCGCTCAGCAAGGAACCCACCCCACATACATCAGGCCCCAAATAAACACACCCCTCAAAGTTGCATAAAGTCAATTTTGTTCAACCAAGCCATACTTTAAACAGATGGCGGGCCATTACACAAAACTTGAAAACCGTCCTCCGGTACATGAAGCTGGTTTACAGGTGCCTGTTTCACCCGGCTCGCCCTTCTGGGTGTTTGGACAGTTACCGAGCACTGACCGCGCCCCGGCATCACCCTGGAGACGGGGGAGCACGCCGAGGCCTCGGGGGGCCAGTGACGGCCCGGGGGCCCCAGAAACGGGCGGCTGGGCCGCAGCCTGAGCCCTGCGGGGCGGCTCGTGCCCCCGCACCGGCCTTTTCTATCCCGTGTCCACGCCCCTGTAAAGAGGGAGGGCGCACGACCCTCACTCAGCACACAGGCCGCTCGCATGGACGTCCCTCGTCCCTCGAACACTCGGACCCGGGACACTGGGTCGTGCCCGGCGGGCCGGCGGCGGGCCGGGCCTCCCGGGGGCCGCCCCCCCACCCCGAGGGCCCAGGACGCCGTCCGGCTCCGGGGGGAAGTGCTCCCGCCGGCCTGAGACCAGGGCCGCGACCCGGGTGAGGTGAGGCGGGGCGGCGGTGAGCGCGGACCCGGGCCGAGGCCCCGCCGCGTCCGCGCGCACACGTCTCACGGGCGCGACCCCGTCAGGTGCCCGAACCCCGACATGCTGACCCGCCCCAACTTTCTCAGAGCCTCCCCGCCCTCCTCGGCCCGGACTCCAGTCCGCCCGCTAAGCAGCGGCCGCCCGCGCCCAGAGGCCCCCGCGGCGCGCGCCCCACAGGCCTGGAGAGAGGCCCGGGCCCGCCCACGGAGCGACCGCTCCCCGCGCAAAATTCCACCCGAGAACCCGCGTGTGGGGACCCCGGAGGGAAAATCGGAAAAACGAGAACCTGGCGCCCCTACGTGCAAGCTTTCCGAGCGGCCGCCGCCGTCGCCGCCGTCGCCGTCGCCGCCACAAAAAGGTTTCAAATCCGTGCGGGCGCAGCGGTCGCAGCCTCACAGCAGGCCCAGAGGGTGGGGGGAGCCGGCTGGGCGGCGGGACGGGGGGAGGTGCTCAGCTCACAGGCCCCGCCCCCTTCCCCACGCCTCCGGCCGCGGCCGCGCGCGGCGCCGTTGCCATGGCGACGCTCGGGTCCTCTGCTGCCCCGCCCAGCCGGCCGGGGGCGGGGACTTCCGCACTCGCGTTTCCCCGGCCCCCAGGCCGCGCGGCGCCGTTGCCCTGGCGACTCTCCGGGCCTCTGCTGCCCCTGCCTAGCAGGTCGGGAGCAGGCACGTCGGCGCTCGCGTTTCCCCGCCCCGCTGCGCCGGGCGGCGTTGTCATGGCGACGTCTTGGCCCTCAGCGCAGCCTCCGGCTCGCTTTCCAGCCTGGCGGCCCCTAGACCAATCCCAGGCCTAGACTCCCGGGATGACCCGACCACGCACTGGACACTGCTGCCTTCGGGCATCCCACTCGGACAGTAGCTTGTGAAAACTTTAGGGGCTGTAGAGAAAGAACGGGTAAAGAGCAAAGAACATGGGGTTGTAGTAGGATATTCACAGAGGGTGGACAGACGACATTGAAAGAATCTAAAGAACTGAGAATTTACTGCCCGGTATCTCACAACCCAGAGGTGAATACCGTTGAATTAAAGGAGAAAATGAACACTGCTTTTTTTTTTGCATTCATAACTATCCAAGATCTAAAAAAACTTACCCCAAATTCCGAAGATGCTGAAATAATATGAAAAGGCTTTGTGTTTACCAATTTTGGATAGAATAACAAGATCAAGAGGAAAATGTATTTTTGCTGCTCCCAGGAAGTCTCATCCACCTCGGGGCGGTCTCCGTGTCTGCATTGCTATGTTGTGGTTTTCTTGGGTCTTCTGTTACATTTCTGGAAAGGCTCTGAACTATATATATATTTTAAAATACCGAACAGAAACAAAATTTAAATTGTAAAAACACTCACTTAAATGAAATTCAGTTTACCACTGTTTTTCATGTAATTTCACACAGGATTCCTTCTGCAATATCTGCAATACACGCAGTGTGATGCCAAATCTAACATAAACACAGCTTGAAGCGTCTTTTCAATTTTCCAAAAGAAAATAGAAGATTCATTCATTTGTAACTAGTTACTTTCA
Organism: Balaenoptera musculus; assembly: GCF_009873245.2. NCBI lineage: Eukaryota > Metazoa > Chordata > Mammalia > Artiodactyla > Balaenopteridae > Balaenoptera > Balaenoptera musculus. The sequence continues at coordinate 871,047 of NC_045804.1, read as the reverse complement.
AGCTTCCAGAGGGAAGTCATATTCTTTCCAAGGTGCTTTTTCAAACCCTCCCACTGGAAGTAACAGTTTTTCCCACCAATGGTTTTTCATGGTTTCAGTGACAAATTATGAAAGCTAAGGAAAAGAAGAGGTATGAAATACTTTTAGGAATGTTTAGTTTCTCAAAAGCATATTTGAACATGTTTATAGCTAAAGAATGATGGGTAATTCAGTCATTTGCACAGAGAATCTGGGGTGCAAAACCCACACATGCAATTGCAGGAATTTGACCACCCAATGAAGAGGTTCAAAACCATGCTGCTGGAAGAAAATGAAATGAATTTTACAAATGACGTCTAAATGAAGACTAGCAGAAAAGCAGAAGAAGAAAAAAGGGGATTGAGGGGAAAAATGTAACAAAGTCCAGTTCATCTAAGAAAAAATTGCAGCAGAAAAAAAAATACATGACTTACAAGGTTAAAAAAGTTAAGAAGGTAAATTTCTTAAAATAATTCTAACGAAGACCCAACACAGCCATAAATAAATTAATTAATTAATTAATTAATTTAAAAAAAATAATTTCTATATTTAGGTGAAAGTAAGAAGAGAAAATCTCCTTTTACATTTTCAAGAACTAGGAGGTTGTCACTATATATATATATATATATATATATATATATACACACACACATATATATTAAAAAATTAAGATATGCACATAGGATTTTTATAGTTATTTATGTAATACATATGTAGCTGGGATGCCAACTGGAACCTGAGCTGTGTTGACCATTGGATTCAAGCTTATGTGTCATGTTTAGAGAACAGGTAGACGATGTCCATTGGAAATCTCCTTCCATGACAACCAAGGAAACTTCTAGAAAGTAACTCACCCTAGGTGACAGTAAGCAGATCTGGTTCAATAACAGTACACAAGCATTGAATGGACAGGTGGTTCCACATAAAGTACTAGCCATGGGTTGACTTCCAGCTCTCCTCCTTTGCTTGTAACAGAGTGATTCCCGATCTTTTAAGGTGAAGATTTTCCTTTGAGAATCTTAAAAAGCTGTACCTCTCCGGCCCCCCGTACTTCACCACCACTAAATGCCCACATGCCCAAAAATATGAGTACAAATCAAAGGGTTCCCCAAATTTCTCAAGTCCATCCATGGAACCTAGGTTAAGAACTTCTGCCCTATGGATTCTATATCCATTTAAACATTGAGAACAGAAGCTATAGCAGCACTCTTGTCCTTAATTTCTGAAGATATTATGGACAAACTCAATACAGACATCACTGCGCTCAACTCTTGGTTCCAGCGACCTCAGGGCAGGCATTAGTAAAAAGCAGCAGCAGCAGGGATGCCTTCAGCGAGCATCAGAGGCAAGAAATGAGAAAAATATCCTCACAGCTACACACACTCGGAGAAAAACAGATGATGCCCACCGTCTGGTGGTTTAGGAAGATGCAGAGCGCACGTGAGCCCCACCCTGGGAATACTTGGGAGGAAATATCTGGAATCGGAGCCGCTTCAGGGACCCCAAGGGTGAAGACAGATAAATACTCTGTTGTAAATGTTCCACTGTAGCCAGCCCCAAGCTTGTGTGGCCTGAAAAATACTGTTTCACACGAAGGTCTTATGGCCACAAACCTATGGCAACCAATTAATATGACTTCTATGTCTAGTTATTTCATAAAGGATAATAATTTGTCACCTCAATATATATTTATTGAACGTCTAGTATGTGTAGATTGTTTTAACGGAATGTTTCTTCTACCACGAATGTTCCGACAGCTCAACCTAAGCGTCACTTTCTCAGAGAGGCCATCAGTGCTTCTCAAACCACCCCTTATTCTCTTTCAAAGCCCCCTGCTCTTTATCTTCACTGCCTTTATCGAAATTTGTAATCAAATATTAACTGATATTAAAGATCTTTTTAAAATGTCTATAGGACTTCCCTGGTGGTCCAGTGGTAAAGAATCTGCCTTATAATGCAGGGGACGTGGGTTCGATCCCTGGTCAGGGAAGTAAGATCCCACATGCCACAGGGCAAATAAACCTGCGTGCCACAACTACTGAACTCGCGCACCTCAGCTAGAGCCCCCGTGCCGCAAACTACAGGGCCCACGCGCTCTGGAGCCCACACGCCACAGCTAGAGAGAGAAAACCCGCCGCCATAACTAGAGAGAAGCCCGTGCGCTGCAACGGAAGATCCCACATGCCTCGACGCAGATCCCGCGTGCCGCAACTGGGACCCAACGCAGCCAAAAATAAAAGTAAATAAATAAATAATAAATAAATCTAAAAAATTTTTTAAAAATAAAATGTCTATAGGATCCATCAGGACAAGGACCATATCTGCTGGGTTTTACCATGGCAGACCTAGAGTTCCTAGCACTGAGAGGCAATCCATACATGTTTATTGAACCAAAGAGTTAACGCAGATGGGTCTCTCGTGCTTCTCTCTGTACCTGGAGTAGAATATGGCCGCCCCATAGCTCCCTGCTATGGGAGAGTCCAAATTTCTTTCTAAGCGAGTGAGTCTGACTGATCTAATGTGAATCAGGAGACCACACTTAGTCGGATCAGGTAAGGTCAGGAGACTGGGCATCCCAGCATATAAACGTGACTTTGTCAGCTCACTCTTGTGCTTAGGGGACAGTAGCGGGGGTTCTTTTCTCAGAGAAGGGGATGGATGAGTTACCTCAAATGGTTCCAACTATAACAGAGCTTCAAGAGTTGGGAGGACAGAGATGAGTTTCTTCCCTCCAAAAGTTTACAGTATAGTAGGAGGTAGTAACACAAATACCGAATAACCATATTTAGAGTCAGATTATGCCACCTGGTTTAAAATAATATGTTACGGGAATAGAGAGGAGATTAAGAAAACACATTACTGTGATTATAAAGTTACCATATGGAAATATATACTGAACCTTGTTTTATCTTTGGTTTTAAAAAGGTATTGAAATTGAAACATTATTTCCATTGGAAATGTTATTTCCTATCAGCCACAAATGACTTAAATAAAAATAGAAGGTTTGTTTCAAAAACAAATTAATGGTTTACCTCAATATTTAAAAATCAAATGGTAACATAGTTGATAATGATAGGATAAACATGACCCTGAAAACAATTTTTCTTTCCCAGGTGGGAAGTTAATTATGCTATACTTCTCAAGTTGAAAGGGATCTATTTTATTTTCAAAATATAAACTTAAAATTAAGAATTAGTCTAGATAATACTGAGCAATGTGAAGTCAATGATTCTCTACATAAAACTTGGGACAATGTGACTTTTACTAATTAGAAAGATAATTTTTCATAGATATTTTGAGCTAGGCCTGCATTTTGTTGTAAGTATTAAATCTGATTATCCATATATTTCAAAATCCTGTTCTATAAAACTATAGTAACTGTAGCAGAGACTAGAGGTTACCTCCATTTTGTTTAAGCTACTGTTATCTGAATTTTCTGTTTATATAAAGTCAAATTTAAACCTGATACAGTAATTTACTTCTCTCAACTTTAAATTATATGCATATAAAACATGTTTCCTAAAGGCATTCTTTCATACCTTAATTTCAATACCAAATGTATAAGTCTACAGTAATAAATGTATTACTAATATTACTCACAGAAAATGAGTTACGAAATAGTTTACAAGCCATTCTACCAATTTACACACGTACCATACACACAGACAAGGGAAAACAACTTGTAAGGATGTGAATCAAAGGTGGACAAGGATTCTCTAGGAAATGAAATTAAAGATGATTTAAGTCCCGTCAATTTTACTTCCTAGATACCCTCAAATCTCTCCAAAAAATAGCTCTATTTTTAGAAGACGTTGACTTAGGCATAAAATTATGAAATTCACCATAGTCTTCTCCTCTCAAACATTTTGGGTTGTTTTTTTTTTCATAAATTTATTTATTTATTTTTGGCTGTGTTGGGTCTTCGTTGCTGCACGGGCTTTCTCTAGTTGCAGCGAGCGGGGGCTACTCTTTGTTGCGGTGCGTGGGCTTCTCACTGCAGTGGCTTGTCTTGTTGCAGACCACGGGCTCTAGGCGCGCGGGCTTCAGTATTCGTGGCACGCGGGCTCAGTAGCTGTGGCTCGCGGGCGCTAGAGCACAGGCTCAGTAGTTGTGGCGCACGGGTTTAGTTGTTCCATGGCATGTGGGATCTTCCCGTACCAGGGATCGAGCCCGTGTCCCCTGCATTGGCAGGCAGATCCTTAACCGCTGCGCCACCAGGGAAACCCTCTCAAACATTTTGGAATCGAGGTTTCAATAGCTTCAGTGTGAAGTTATCCAGTAGTTTGAAGGATTGTGAATAATAAACACATTGCAAAGCAAGTACAAGACACAAAAACAAATGTTAGTGACTTTGGATCACTGAGGTGGATTATCAGGCAGTTATTTCCCCTTACTATCAAGAATAATCAAGAGTTAACTGTAAAGAGAAACAAAATTTTTCTTCCTCAGATGAGATTTTTGAATTGCGTATTTTTTTCAGGTTATAAAAGTTTTGATGATATTATACGGAAATTGGAAAACACTGAAAGGTTTAAAGAAGAAATAAAAATTAATTCTACCATTAAGGAATAGCCACTATTAACAACTATAAATATATTCTCAAATCTTATACATATATATATGATCGCTTTAGTGTCTATTTTTGCATCATTTGGATATAACATAATTTGCTTAATTATTTTCCTGTGATTGGATATATGTTATTAGCAATTTTTGGCTCTTATATAATACTGCAATAATTATCTTTTAATATATACATCTCAGTTGAAGTTTCAACTATCTCCATAAAAGATATTCCTACAGGCATGAATGAAATTAAAGCTTTTGATCAGTACTGCCAAATTGCTTCCTGGAAGTGTTTTGCAAATTTGCAGTTCCACTCAAACGGTCCCTGAGAGTGGATGTCTCACATTAACAATTTTTCTAATCTGTGCTAATTGTATATATAAAAATAGTATCTCTTTTTAATTTGTGTTTTCCGCTATTAGAAAAGCTGAAATATTTGAACATCTCTATTAGTCCTTTTTTAAAATTCTTCCACAAAGTGTCCTCTAGTCCTTTGCCCATTTTGGGGGGAAATTTCACATGTTATACATATCTTCCATATCTTAATCTATTGTTTCAAAATCAGCAAATGGCTCTGTACACAGTACTGATGCCTAAGCTGATATTCTAAACAACCAAATTTCAGTCAGTGATTCACCATTTTGCATTATTAAGATTCTCTGTATCATTACATTGAAATACATGAATGACTCAGTCATCTAAATGGAAAGCAATTTATAAATACAAAGAATGAGTATTATTATTGTTATGTAAAGACATTAGAGATAAATAACAAAATAATCCTGTAGCCAGTAAAGTCCTTAAATTGGGTAGGAAATTCAGAACTTTCTATTTATAGGTCACAGAAGAATAAATTATACCACAAATAGATGTAGTTTAAGGAGTGTAGAAACCAAGAATTATGGGGCATATTTTCTTTTCATCACCACTAGAAAACAGAGTTACAACCTGTAACACAATGATTCTGGATTCCTTTATTTTGCCAGAACTAAGCTGAATTCACTGCTCCATCCCTACCTCCGTGGATTAGTCTATTCTGCCTTCCCAGGCAATTGATCTGTGCCAGAGACTATTAACAGAGATAAACTGGCTATTCTTCCCCCCTCCCTTTCAATAACACAAACAGTCCCCCACTTACAGTGGTTCAACTTAAGATTTTTCAGTTTATATGATGGTGCGAAAGCAATACATATTTAGTAGAAACCGAACTTTGAATGTTGCATTTTGCTTTTGTCCCAGGTAGTGGTCTGAGGTCAGACGCTCTCCGGTGATGCTGGGCAGTGTGGCAGCCAGGGCTCCCAGTCAGCCACGCGATCAGCAGGACAAATAACCCCTCCACTCCGACCATTCTGTACCCAAACCATTCTGTTTTTCACTTTCAGTGCAGTACTCAATAACTTACATGAGATACTTGACACTTTATTATAAAATAGGCTTTGTGTTAGATGATTTTGGCCAACCGTAGGCTAATGTAAGTGTTCTGAGCACGTTTAATGTAGGCTAGGCTAAGCTACGATGAGCAGTCGGTTGGGTGTATTAAATGCATTTTCAAATTACAATGTGTTTATCGGGAGGTAACCCCATTGGACGTCGAGGAAGATTTGTAGACATATTGCTCTAGCCAGCGTTCATGCAAATAGCAACCACCTACTAGGCCACTTCCTAGCCTCACCTATACACAAATCTCTCCACCACCCTGTTTCAGCACCCCTCCCTAGGCTGGAAAGTTCCAGCTTTAGAATTCAGTTATTTCCAGGAAGCCACTGGGAAATGCGTCACTTCACTAGCAGTGTAAAAAAAGGGAGGAAAGACACAGTCCTGAAGTTTGGCTCTCTAGCTCCGTCACTTGTGTAAACCAACTTACATAACCTCCGTGAGCTTCAGTGTCTTTACCATCCTTATGGGATGATTGGGAAGATGGGGTTAACACAGGTGAGCTAGATGGGAAGTGCTTCCCGGTGCCTGACGCGGGAAACGTCAATCTTTTCCTTCTAAACTGTCATGAACTTTCAGAAGTGGCAGGTGCCACTAGGAAGCAGCATTAGCACACAAAGAACTAGGTACGCTGCACACACACACACTCATGTAAACACATTCACACACGCATGCTCACATGCACATACGGGCACAAGGAGCACACACTCGTACACACACTTATGTACACACATCACACATTCGCACACACGTGCACACATACTCGTGCTCACATTTACAAAGAACACACACTCTAACAGCATACACATTCACGTACACATGTGCACACCAACCACACACACTCTCACATGTGCAGACATATACTCACACCCATATGCACAAACCCCAAGCTCTCCTTCCTTCCTTCCTTCCTTTCTTCCTTCTTTCTTTCTTTCTTTCTCTCTTTCTTTCTCTTTCTTTTAAATCTTCTATTTCAGTGTTAAGGTGGGGAATGACCCTCGGGCTAGTAGATGGGAAATTTTACTGATAAATACTTACCATTGAGTTTGGGGACTCAGAAATCAGATCCTACATATTGAAAGATTGGTCAATGTCTTAGAAATGAGAGAGTTCATTTTCTATAACTTCTTGAAGAAACATGTTAGAGCACGAAATAAAAGTGACGACCTGGATCCCTTTGTGTTTAGAAGCCCATCTGCCATAATAGCTTACAGGGTTCCATGGGTCTGCAGTTGCTGGTTAAGCAACATTACATAGCATGGGAAGACCACATTCAGCCTTGTTAAAATGTAGGTTGCTAACCATCAATTTGTGATTATAATTTCACTCTTTCTGCACCGGGCTGCCTGTGGGGGAGAAGAATAATACTTTCTGGTATCTCAGCCAGCAGGGAAGGTCACTGCACTCTGGCTGGGGAGGGTACGGCTGAATTTTGATAACAGGCAACCTGGTGATCTAAGCATTTAAGAAGAAAAACATTTCAAATAGAGAGGGTACTTGTGGGACTAAATGGACCACATAATCACTAAATAGAGGTGCTGCAGTTGGGCAGTTTCTTCTGATGGGCTCCTCTAATCCAAATTGCCTCTTCAGAATGAAAAATAGCAGATTTTTCTTTCTGTGAAAATATCATTAGAGGAATCAGTACTATGGCCTAAGTTCTAAAGTCTACTCTGATTGATTTTCAGGGATCCAAGCCTATCCAGTGGCCTGAAATGCCTTCAAAGAAAAAAATGATGCAAAAAGCCATCCTCAACAAACTTGCCATATTCCAGGAGTTTTTTATGGAATAGTCTATTAAAAGTTCAATCTGGAGATTCCCTATAAAAAGTTCCAGCAAAACAGATTTGGATACAGCGGCAACTAACACAACAATGTAAAGCAGTTATACTCCAATAAAGATGTTTAAAAAAAAGACAAGGAATTAAAAAAAAAAACAACCAGATTTGAAAGAACATATATGGTCAGATAAATATTCAGGAGTGAAATTTCTGGGTCATTTGGTAGTTCCATTTTTAGTTAGTTAGTTTTTTTTTTTTTTGGCCACACCGCACGGCATGTGGGATCTTAGTTCCCCAGCCAGGGATCGAACCCACACTCCCTGCACTGGAAGTGCAGAGTCTTAACCACTGGACTGCCAGGGAAGTCCCTATTTTTAGTTTTTTGAGAAACGTCCATGCCATTTTCCACAGTGGCTGCCCCAATTTACATTCCCACCAACAGTGTAGGAGAGTTCCCTTTTCTCCCCATCCCCACCAACATTTGTTATTTGTGGTCTTTTTGATGATGGCCATTCTGACAGGTGTGAGGTGATATCTCATTGTGGTTTTAATTTGCATTTCTCTGATAATTAATGATGTTGATCATCTTTTCATGTGCCCGTTGGCCATCTGTATGTCTTCTTTGGAATAATGTCTATTCAGGTCTTCTGCGCACTTTTTAATCGGGTGGTTTGTTTTTTTGATGTTGAGTTGTATGAACTGTTCATATATTTTGGCTATTAAACCCTTATCAATCATATAATTTGCAAATATTTTATCCTATTCAGTAGGTCTTCTTTTTGATTTGTTGATGGTTTCCTTTGCTGTGCAAAAACGTTTAAGTTTAATTACTTCCCATTTGTTTATTTTTGTTTTTATTTCCTTTGCTTTAGAAGAAAGATTCAAAAAAATATTGCTATGATTTCTGTCAAAGAGTGTTCTACATATGTTTTCTTCATTAATTGGAAAAGATACATGCACCGCAGTGTTCATAGCAGCACTAACAATAGCCAAGACATGGAAGCAACCGAAGTGCTTGTGTATTGTATACACACAATTGTATACAATAATCAGCCATAAAAAAGAATAAAATTTTGCAATTCGCAACAACATGGATGGACCTGGAGAGCATTATGCTGAGTGAAACAAGTCAGACAGAGAGAGACAAATACTGTATGATATCACTTATATGTGGAATCTAAAAAATGAAACAAATGAATAAATATAACAAAGCAGAAACAGACTTAACAGATATAGAGAACAAAGTAATGAATGCCAGTGGGGAGAGGGAAGGAGGGAAGGGAAAGATAGGGGTAGGGAATTAGAGGTACAAACTACTGTGCATAAAATAAATAAGCTACAAGGATATATTGCACAGCACAGTGAATATAGCCAATATTTTACAATATCTTTTTAAATGGAGTATAATCTATAAAAATATTGAATCACTATATTGTACACCTGAAACTAATACAATACTGTAAGTCAAGTATACTTCAATTAAAAAAAAAAAACTTCACTTACAGGTTTAAAAGTCTATATATTTTAAGTTTTTGAAACAATAAATTTAATTAGGAAAGTATCTGCAGCAAAAGGGAGGATAATAGAACAATATATTCTCTCCTTTTCTGGAGCAAACCCAGCGATCCAGTTTGGGGCAGGGGAAAGGCTCTAAAATTTTTACTGCTTTCTTTCCATTCCTAGAGCTGTGAGGTAAGATGAGGAGGAGGTCCATTTTTAAATGAATAGGTGATGAGTTAAAGAAAACAGTGGTTCTAAAACTTAGTGCTAAAAGAGGAAATCCAGGGTGGATGGTTTTTTGTTCAGCAAAATGCCTAAATAGGGCTTTTTGGTTTAGAAAGGGGAGTAACCGCCCACTCTCAAAGCTGACCCTCAATAATGACATGGAGAAAGATAAAGGAGGGGGGGAAGCAGAAGAAGAAGAAGAAGAGAAGGGGAAGGAGGGGGCAGGGATGGAGGGGGAAGCAAGAGAGGTTGAGACAGAGGAAGAGGGAAGAATATCGAAGGAAAGGATTGCGAAAGAAAAAGTAAAGCTGTTTTTTAAAGTTAAGTAATGGGCATTTGGAGCTCTTGAATGACGTCCTGGGAAGTGGGGGGCACACTGATTTCTGTAAAGGGGGGAGGAGTAGAAAAGCATCTTGGAGAAGAGATCGGACCACACCACGTGAAAGCAGGTGAATCCTGAGGAAGACGCATCCGGGAGGAAATACCTCTGCGGAGACAAAGTTTACGAGTCGTGATGGGCAGTACAGAGTGGAGATGGCAAAGTAAACAACTCTTCCTGGGACTTTTATAAAAAGGGATACAGAAATGGAGCAGTAGCTAGAAAAAGATGTGAGGTAACAGTAAGGTTTTCTTTTAAAAACAGTGGTAATATTATTGCATATTTATATGCTGATAGAAATGCTTCAATAGAAAGGGAAAAAAATAAACATGGAAGATCATTCATCAGAGGAGCAAAATCCTTAAGTAGGAGACAGAAGACGGGATCCCGGACATGAGGTTCGCCCTTAGATCGTATCTCAGAGAAACGAGACGGAGGGCAGAGACCCTGGTACAGACACGGCTGAGATGGTAGACTTGGTCATGGGAAGATTGAAAAGGGTCTTTTCTATTTTCTCTGCGAAACAAGGAGCATGGTCATCGGCTGAGAGTGAGGACAGGGACGATGGCTTGAGAAGGTCTGAGAAGAGAAACAGCCGCGTTGGGGAGCTGGGGAGAGAACAAACTAGTGAAATGCGGTAGGATTGCCAGGCACAGTTGAGAGCGTATGTGAAGCCCATGTTCATGAATCAAAGTGGGACCTATTAGCATAATTGTGAGGTTTTCTTTTTTTCCAGCAACGTTCAGCTGCTCTGGTGCAGGCACAGGAAAGGCAGCTAGAGGCTGGGGTGGGGTTTGCCAGCAGGTACTACAGAAGGAGAAAAGGCCAAGGAAGTTAAACATAAACAAAGGAGCAATGTCAGTGATGGGTCATGGAATTCTGGTGGGTAAGGAAAGCTATTTAGGCATTTTGTAAACCAAACTTTAAGGGTTCAGATCCACTTCTATTGGCCTGAAAGTCGATGCATTCTTTATGGTGATGCTTCTCAAACTTAAGAATGCAAAGAATTATCTGGGGACTTTGTTATAAATGCAGATTTGGGGGCCATTCTCGGAAATTCCGGACACAGCATTTTTTTCCTTTGTAATAATTACCAGGCGATACTGATGCCGGGGTCTGTGGACCATTCTAAGAAAACTGTTGCATCGCAGTTGTTTTAGGTGAAAGCGTTTAGGAGTAGAATTAGGGAGAAGGTAACTGGGTTACCTAGGTAATTGTTTACACTTTCCATTTCACAGCCATGCAAGCACAATGTTCCAAATATTTGGGTTTCTTAACCAGATAATTAAAAGTAAGCTACCATGGAGTAACACTGCAATAGCTGATGCAATAAATTCAGTCACTTTATTTTTCCATTTCCATTAGGTTCCTTGGACAAACACATACAAGTATGACATTTAATTTTGAATCAGAAAACCAACTTAGCATGGTTTTACATCAGATGCTTCTGTTTTCCAGAAAGCGAAAGAACTGTGCTCTGTTTGGGGAGAAAAAAAATAAACATTTAAAGAGAAACAGTCATCTCTTAAATCTGTTAAATAGCCAAGCCAAGTCAAATACATTTTATAAACATGTAGAATAAATCTAATTATGTGAATGAAGCACTCAGTGTGAGGTTTAAGTGATTCGAGAAAAATCGGAAATGATAAGGCACTCGTTTCCAAGAGAGAAAATGAAAGGTTATGTATAATTCTGACAGTCAAGATTAAAAGAAAAAAAGCTGTATCAGCCCTTTATTTATTCGCCAATGCACCAATAGTGCTGCATCTGTCTGAAGACTGTAAAAGAGAACAGCCTGAAGAAGTGCATTAACAAAGCTCTGTTTGGTTTTTTTTAATTATCTTCTGCTAATATTTTTTCTGCTGATCTGTGCTAGGATTACTGTGCTTTGTCAACTTTAGTATTTAATGTCTCACTAGGGCTCTGCTATGTTTTGAACAATAACAATTTATCCAGGGCATTTCTAACTATTTGTAATTATAGTGATAATAACCGTCATTATTATCATTGTGTACTTACTCCATGTCATGTATAATATTTCTAATCATCAAACCTATGAGGTGGGTATTATTTGCTAGTTATCATTTCCTTCTCTCTCTCTGGCCGGCCACTTCTCAGACCCCTCTCTCCTCTAATCTGCTCCCAACTCTCTCCTCTACCAGCTGATACAGGGCTGTCAACATTCTTGAAGCATTTCTAAACCTAGAGGCAATAATAGCTTCAGTCTCTGGCTGGTTCCTCCTTTGTAGAAACTAAGGTATGTAGACCTTAAACCTGAAACTAATGCTCTGTGATGACCTAGAGGGGTGGGATGTGGGGGGAGGGCGGCAGGGAGGCTTAAGAGGGAAGGGATGTATGTATACGTATAGCTGATTCACTTTGTTCTACAGCAGAAACTAACCCAACATTGTAAAACAATTATACTCCAATAAAAAAAAGTTACTGTAGGCAATGTTAAAAGAAAATCACATTCTTGGAGAAGATATTTTCATAGCTTGTAATTAAAAAAAAAAAAGTTTTGTGTTCAGAATTTATTTTAAAAAATAAAATTTCAATTAAAAAAAAAAACCTGAAACTAATGGCTTAAATGCTGGCCATTATACACTTCTTTATCACCCACAAACACAATATCACCTTCCTTAAAATGTTTTGCTCTAACGAATACTTTGCTCTAATGGGTACTTTTCAAACTCTAGGAATTGCCAAAGGAAGGAAAGAAATGTTAGAAGATCTATAAACCAATGACCATTGACATGAGTTACTTTGTAGTTTGGGGTGAGTTCTTTATCATTTGGGACCAAGAGGTGGTCAATTATTATTCAATATTCCATTCAATATTATTATTAGTATTCAAGCATAATCTGGAATTATACACGATGGCATAATTTAACACTCATCAAATAAAACCACAACCCTGAGTTTTAAGGAAAAGAATAGGAAAGGAAAATGTGGGGAAACTCAATGCAGCTTATTGCTTCATCTTGCTATTTCCTCCTGCCCCACTCTCTTTTAAAAAAATCCAGTGGCCACATTAACATGGCTTCTTTTAGTCATCAGGTAATAAAAGTACTGATTATGGTGAGGGGCAAGCGGAAGTGCTAGCTAAACGTTCCAGTGTTGAACTCACCCTTGAAGCATTTGGGGATTTGAATGTTGCCGTCTATGCACTGGGCATCCTCTGTATAGCTACACTTCTTCTCCTTATTTTTGCAGAAGAAAGAAATTTTTTGGCCATGCAGCATTCCATTCTTAAATTTGTCTTGGATATTTACTTTCTCTCCTTCATATATCACAGTAGCTCTTTTAACAGATAATTTACAAGACGCTGAAAGAGACAATATTTGTAGTCAAGACAGGACTTCATTTACTCTTTCTTAAAGAAAATGTAGCATTTGAACCAGGAGATGTTCAGACCTGAAACAAAGTGCTCGAGACAAGAAGCTTCTAAGATAGTGGGTAACATCAGTATAATTGCTAACTGTTGTTCCTTATCAATAGAACCTTTAATCATGGCTTCCAAGATCGCCTTTTCTTCCCCTGGAGTAGCCACATAAGAAGGTCAGAGCAGAAGCGTCAGATACTAGCCTTCTGTGCAAAAGAACTTCTATCAGATACTGCCATTTCAGGTAAGCCTCCCCGCCCCACTCAGCTCCCATTTATTGAGTTGCTGCACCACCCACCAGCCACTGTGAGTGTTGGCTCATTACAGCTCATAAATGCTCCTTTCTCTGAAAAATGGCCTTCAGCCATAAGAGAGCCACCTCTTCAAGGAGAGTATGCACTTCGGTCCACAACCCCAGGGTCAGGGAAGGGAGCAGCCCGCAGCCTATGACAGGCTGACAAGGGGAGCAAAATAAGCAGGTCCCCTTGCCTCTCGATGGGATCGACTCCCATGGTCCAGAGCTCGCAGGGGACTAAACTGAAGTTAGGCTCTAGCTGAGACCACATCCTCGGTCAAAATATGGTCCCTGGGTTGACAGCGTCAGTACCACCTGGGAACCTGGTAGAAATGCTAGTTCTCAGGTCCTACTGCAGATCCAGCAAATCAGAGACTCTGTTTAAACAAACCCTCTGGGAGATTCTGATGCACAGTGAGGTTTGAGAACCAGTGTCCAGCTCCGTCCCACCTGCCTCACACTCTTTTTCCTGAGACTCACTTAATAAACCAACTGCATTTGAATCCCTGTCTCAGGCTCTGCTTCTAGGGGACCCCAACCTAGTCATATGTCATTTTGCCTGTTGTGCCTAATTGCCTTTTCTATTTAAACTGTCCAACCCGGACTTCCCTGGTGGTGCAGTCGTTAAGAATCCGCCTGCCAATGCAGGGGACACGGGTTTGAACCCTGGTCCGGGAAGATCCCACGTGCTGCGGAGCAACTAAGCCCGTGCGCCACAACTACTGAAACCCACATGCCACAACTACTGAAACCCACATGCCACAACTACTGAAACCCACATGCCTAGAGCCCATGCTCTAGGCATGTCCGCAACAAGAGAAGCCACGGCACTGAGAAGCCCACGCACCATAATGAAGAGTAACCCCCACTCATGCAACTAGAGAAAGCCCGCACACAGCTTCAAAGACCCAACACAGCCAAAAATAAAATAAATAAATTATTTTTAAAAAACAAAACTGTCCAGCCCACAGCAACTTGAGCAGAAATACAGTGCAAAGTTGGTGTTCTTTGCATAAGCATGACACGGACCAGATCAAGGATAGACACCTAACTCAAAAGCAACCAGCATCTCAGGGAAAAGATGCCAGTGAGTGATGAATCCTTTAGTTGAGAGGTCCTGGTGTAGAATCAAGCCAGGTTCAAGGTGAGTAAGCAGAGAAACAGAGATATGAGGGAGACTGTGAGGCCAATGAGACATGGAAAGAGTAGCAATAGTTCCCAACTTTCAGTTGCAGTCCTCAGGAGGACCAGCTGTGCTTCATTTCCTCACATTCAATGTCCATACGCTTGCCTGTTGCCTGTTTATAATTCGTCACCATTTCCTGGAACTAGCTGGAACGTGTGGTTGGGTTTTGCCACAGTGAGAAGGGTCTTGACTAGAACAAAGCAAAAAAGGATGCCCATGGGCCAAGACTTAAAAGCAATTACAGGAAACCCACACAATCTTCCACCATATTATCAAGGCTTACAACAGATATGTTTATTTCATGCAGTTCAATCTCAAACAGGATTGCTAAGCGTGAAGTTTCCCCATGCTCATATAAATCCCAGTAGCTGTGAATCAAGTCAGAGAAACAAAGTAGAAAATGACTGGAACAAGAAAATGGCAAGGAAAGGTGATCCACTTGATGAACTGGGAGGCAGTTTAAGAACTTACCCATGTTTCTTACCTTTACAGCTTGGCTGTGCAGACCAGTGTCCGAATTTGCCACATTCTACTTCTTTTGGCCCATCCAAGGCATATGTATCATGGCAACCATATGTGGCTTTATCCTTGTAATAAAGTACTTGCTTTGCAGGATAGTTCACAAATCCATTGTCTGGTCTTGATGGGAACGGGCATTTTACTTCTAAAAAGTTTAAGCAGTAAGACGTATTAGTATAAATAGCTTGGGGTCCAGTGGTTATGGAATATCTACGCACTTGTCTCTCTTATACCACTGAGTCACTGGGTGTTCCTGTGACTAGAACACAATTTCTGGGGACCTTGGTGCTTAATTCTATCCCCTTTATCTTATCCTCGTGAGACTCTGGATATTAAAATAGAAACAACAACACTTTGAAAGTAAATTAATGAGTTACCAAGTGCTTTGGGCTTTCACATAATCACAAGGTAGTATTTATTGCAAACTTCATCTGCACACAGTCTAAGATGGTGGGTTTGAAAGACGGAAAAAGTCTGACTCTTTTAACCAACAGACCATGAAATTAAAACACAGGGATTCCTTCTATGTACACTAGAACAGCATTATTAGGATTTTAAATGTTAAATCTAATTCTTATGACTGTCTTCAGACTATACAAGAAGCCAGCATGAAATATGAAGGAGAAAAATGAAGGCTTCCCGGCCTTCTTTAGATCCTCAGCGGTAGAGGCCCAAACCCGTATCCCTATTTACCCCAGTAAAGAAAGCCAAGCTGGAGGGAGGAGCACAGAGCTCTTGGGAGGCAGTCTAATGAGATGGTTCAAGAGTACCAAATCCAGTGTTGGACTGCTTGGATCAGTTTTGGCTTCCACAAATTGAGTGCAAAAGAATCTATGAGTCTATAATAACGCTAAAAAGAAATAGTTCATGGAGGAAAAACTCTTCCCTGCAGAAGAATTCCAGCTAATAAATATAGAAGGAAAGATAAACTTAGAAAGCCACCATTTTGTAACCACCAATGTCTCAGTTGACTGAGTTCAAGGATTATCAGTGGATGCTAAAATGACTGCTAGAGAATGAATATTCTCACCGTCTCAAACTATCACCCACAGGTTGCTTACTAATTCAACGAGAAAGAGATGCCTTTACCAAGAGAAGAGGGGCATACCCCACCTGACCAAGGGATCAAATTAAGCATGACAGTGATCGACTGACACCATGTGCCTTCTGATGTGATGGAGTGTATTCTTAAAAAAAATGTATTTAAATCAAATCCAATCATGAGTGAATAATCAACCAAATTCACATTGTGGAGACTTCTACAATACTACTAGCATGTACTCTTCAAAAATGTCAGTGAAAGACAACCGAAAAGGCAGGGGATAATTCTTAACTAAAGGAGACCAAAGAGCTAAGACAACTAGATAGAATATGTGATTCATGATTAGATTTCACATAGAACAAAACACGTGTATAAAGGATACTTCTGGATCGGCTAGGGTAATTTGCATATGAAATAAATATTGTTAATTGTATATAATATAATTGTTTAAATTATTATTGTTAATAATTCCAAATATGTTAAATGTCTTGGGTACAGTGATAACATATGACAATGTTGTTCTTAGGACATTCATGCTGCTGAAGTATTCATGGGTAAGTGTCATGATGTGTACAACTTATTTTCACGTGATTCAGGGGGAAAAAAGTATGTCTATAGAGAGAAAGAGAGAGAATGTCACAACATGCTGACGGCTGATATATCTATGTAAATGGCTGAAAAAAAGAAAAAAAAAAAGAACCCACTGCTTAGAACTTGGGAGAATTAAATGAGATGACACATATATAGGAGGAGACCAGTGCCTGGCCCAGAGTTTAGTCCCCCAAAAGGTGCTAGGTATTAGAAGTAGTAGTAGTTTCCCTATGCTAAAAAGCACTTATGTTTGAATCATTCAGTAGATATCTGTAACACCCACTGCGGGAGAAGGTAACAGTCCTTAGTATAACTCCTGGTGTGCATGATAAATTCTACTTGTTATGCAGTTGACAAATTCAAAGAGTAATGATGAGTCAAATTAAAGGAGAAAGAATTTTCATATATATTTTTAAATCAAGTATTCTTGTGATTCTTAGATTCAGGTAAAGACTACAAAAGCTTATATCAATCTGACTGCAACCTAGTTTTTCACCTCAGTCTCTTAGGACTCCCCAGTTTAATCCAGCCTCACAGTAATACTCAGCTGTCCATGCACACACCCTGTTCCTTCACACCCCCCCTGGCTTCCCCCATCCTGCGCCCTTGTGTGGTATGCTATGCTGTTCCCCCATTCTCCACTCCTCCCCCAAGCCCTTCCTCTGGGAAGCTTTCCCAGGCAGCTCCAGACGGTCCATTGCATCAAAGCTCATCGTACTGAGCTCAGAAGTCAGGTTTCATTCATCTGGTATTCTCGGTGCCTGGCAGGTGGCAGATGCCGATAAACATTTGTTACACAAGGTCATTTGAAACACTCCATGATAGAGAAATTTTCAATCCTCTTCAAAAAAGAGATTCCACACTCCCGTGATTATTCTGTCTTATCATTGCACTCACCCTTACATTCTGGTAATTCTGTCCAGTTTCCATGTTCTGTGCAGGTAATGGTGTCGTTCCCAAACATTGCGTGCTGTGGCAAGCATTCAAAGACTGCCTTGCTTCCATACAGGGAGTTGTTCCCAGACAATGGCTGATAAACACTAAGTTTTGCAAACTTAGGTATGGGTGGTGGAGGGCAGGTTGTAGCTGAAAAAAGAAGGGACTATCATTTTAATGAAAATAGTTGAGTCTTTTAAAAGTACTCTTTACAGAACAACAAAAAAGAAATCCAGAGATTAACTTGGGAAAATGCAAACTTTGATCAAATGCCAGGGTAAACACAGTCAACTGGAGAAGCCAAATAAGAAAATATGATCTGGAAATCAGATGTCTGAACCAGTCAAAAAACTAAAAGATGAAGGAAATTTAAGTCTTGCCACCACTGATTTGCCTGTTAGAAGACCACGTGGCTTATGATACCATACGTCTTGGATCCAAACGCTACCTTGGAAGACGTTCCTGGGAGTCAGAATTGGCGAAGGACTTTGCTGAGGGAGCCTCCTGCAATAGTTGCTGATGACAACAAGTCATTTGTGACATCTTGGTCCTAGTTCAGGTTTGTTTGTTCCTGTTGAATACCTCCTGCTTTTGTACTCTGTCTCTATGGAGCTTACACAAGGAGCTTCACACAGAGACTCAGAAGTGGGTTGCCATCCTGACCTAACTAATCTGGAGTTTCAGGGTTAGAGTCAGGGTCAGGGTCAGAGTTTGTCATTCCAAAGTGGTTGTTTCATCTTCCAGAGTAAGATATCAGGATGAACGGTCCCCAGAAAGGTGACCAACCATCTCATGGAGCTGGGACTGAGGGGTTTCCAGGGTGTAGATCTTATAGTGGTAAAACCAGGAAAGTCCCAGGCAAATCAGCTGGTCACCCTCCCTATAACTGGGACCCACAAACTCACGAGCACAGACAGGAAGTTTCTGACTCCATTCTCCCTCCTTAGTGCATTGAGCAGAATTAGCTCCTTTCAGATAAAACCTGCAAAGGGAAAATGTAATCCACTAAATTATAAAATAATCCACCCATGGCATCTCAAATGTCTTTTCTGTTAAGCATTGCTGCAGATTAATACTATTGGCTTCTCGGGACTCCCCTGGTGGCACAGTGGTTAAGAATCTGCCTGACAATGCAGGGGACACGGGTTCAAGCCCTGGTCTGGGAAGATCCCACATGCCACGGAGCAACTAAGCCCGTGCACCACAACTACTGAGCCTGTGCTCTAGAGCCCGTGAGCCACAACTACTGAGCCCACATGCCACAACTACTGAAGCCCGCACGCCTAGAGCCCGTGCTCCACAACGAGAGAAGCCACCGCAATGAGAAGCCCGCGCACCACAACGAAGAGTAACCCCTGCTCACCACAACTAGAGAAAGCCCGCGTGCAGCAACGAAGACCCAAAAAAAAAAAATACTCTTGGCTTCTTTTCCACCTTATAATACTGTTTTCCTGAGAGGCTTAACATTCCTCTAAGGCTCATCAAGTCTCCCAGCCTACGGCTGCAGGGAACTGCTGAAGAATGGGAAGGTTCCAAGTGGGTATGGAAGCCAACCCTACCCAGTCCCCAAACCCCTTGTCTCCAAGCAGCTGGTCAGGTTAACTGCTTCCAAGCAAAGAACCACCTCTTTTTGAGGATCACAAAAGTGAATCAAACTGAATAATCTCTAATATTCCTTTTCTGAGAGCCTGCGGCCCCAAATGTTTAAAAACAATGCAGTCTATTTCCATTGCAAATGTACCGTTGTCCCTGAAGCCAGTTTGTTCAAGGTCATTCATCATGAAGCCTACCAGTCAATTGGTGTTTCAGATGAAAGGACTGCTTCTCTCTTTCACACACAGTATTTCTTAATCTCTAAGCACAAACAAGGCTCCTCAGGGAAATTTTGCCCTGCTCTACAGCCGATGAGCTATGGCCAGTGTCACTGATGGTGTATTTGCTCATAAGGCAGGTAAGTCATATGACCAGCCAGAAGTGCTTTCCTCTGGGGGTGCTGTGAGGAGGAAGATTATGTTCTACATCTATACACTCAGCCTTCTCCATGGAATTCTCTTCCCCGAGGTCACAGTCGATGAAATTAGCCTCATAACTAAAGCCCAAGTTCGATTACTAAAATATTTTAACGCTCATGCCAAGATTTGGCCCAGAGATCATAAAGAATTATCACCCAGTTTCAATAATTTCAATGTACTCCTCAAATAAGTAACTAATCAGGAGCAGAAAAATTAGAACGTTGACTTCATATTTCACTAGCTGTTGTATTCTCCACCCCTTACCCCGCCCTCAACACCACTGTGGATTTGTATTCAGTGATTTGTACTCAGCAAGTCCAGCCTAAAGACTAGAAACAGACCAGCCTTGATGATTAGTTTAAGGGCGCAGGAATGGGCTGCATCTGTGAGCCAGAAGTCCTTACCCGGTATTGCAAGAAAAACTGATCGTGTTGGGATATTCAAAAGTTGTATAGCGTACAGTTCCGTTTTCTAAGATTCCAGCAAAAGGACATACTCTGGCTGTGATTTAAAGATATAAAGGTCAATTTCCATTTATAGAATTTACTATTAAAATAAAAATGTATAAACTCATTTCTATCCTTTGATCCAGTAACTCTCCTGGTAACTATTCTAAGAAGATAACTCAAAATAAGTCAAATGATATATGCACTAAGGCACCCATTGTATTGTTTGCCACGCAGCACGCGGGATCTTAGTTCCCCGACCAGGGATCGAACCCTCACCCCCTGCAGTGGAAGTGCAGAGTCTTAACCACTGGACCGCCAGGGAATTCCCTGTATTGTTACTTCTAATGACAAAAACCAAACAGTCTAAATGTTCACTATCATGGTATTATTTTAATTAATGGTAATTAAAGGGTAAATCCACCTGAACTATGATACGGCCAATAAAATATGGATTATGAAGACTACAGAGATATAGTCCATGTTTCTGATATGCTAGTGAAAATAGAAAAACACAAAACGGTATCAACTCACTGCAACGAGGAAAACATACATGCGGAAAATAGCTTGAAAAAGAAAGTTGTTAGTGTTCCAAAGTTTTGGCTGATTTCCGGAAAAATTTTCCCTAATGATGTTACAGTGGTTTTTCATTAGCAATTACGTTTTGTCTTTTTTAATCAAAAAGCATATTAAAATCACTGTATGAACATGTATAGTTTTCACAAATGGTGCCACCCATACAACCAAAATAACCAGAGCTTGGATAGGTCCATATAGTTATTTTTACTGCTTGACTTCTACATAAAATTGCCAGAAATTCTCTCAGGTGGATTGCTCAGTAGTCGACTGTGAAAAAATAATGCCAGCATGATATCACAGAACCACGTTCTGAAGAATAAATAAAAGCAAACCATCGGGAATTCCCTGGTGGTCCAGTGGTTAGGACTCAGCGCTTTCATTGCTGAGGGCGAGGGTTCAATCCCTGGTCGGGGAACTAAGATCCCACAAGCTGAGCCACGTGGCCAAAAAATAAAAAAGCAACCATCTACCATAAAGTCAGATATCTGTGAATGTATATATACATATATAATTGTTCTATTACATATGATATATTATTACATATAATATTCCTGTACGTTATTAATTTAATATATTTATATTTTATTATAAATATAATTTGTGATATAATCTCCACTTCTCTCTTCACTTCGGCAGCGTTTTCCTCCCCTTTTATCGTACCAAGTCTCTTTTTAAAATCTCCCCTTGATCCAGGCTGTGCTGCAAATAGCATTTACTGTCCTTAGCCTCTTCTCCTGAGGAACTCCCCACAGACCCTCCTGTTTCCTCACAGCCCTCCACCCCACAGTTCTGCTGGCTTTCTGTACCGCGGGCATGACAAGGTAGGTCACCTCCCCAAAATGTCCAGAACATGAATGACGGGGAGAATGCGTGAGATGGAAGCTGACTTACGCGCACATCTCAGAGTGTTGATGGGCCAGAGTCCTGTGAGCGGGCAGATAAACCTCCGGATCCCTCCCCGGGACACGTAGCCTGGCTGGCAGGTGTACACTATCTCCTCCCCGGGGGCGTAGGATGTTTTCAATGGAACAACTCTGGCAAATGGTAACTCATCTGGCTTGGGACAGGCTGAAATAGAGCACAAAGCAGTTGGCTGAGAAATCTGCATTTGCATTTTTAAGTTCAGCTAGCACACACAAATGAAAAATATTTCATGCTACCAATAATATGCATGCTGAGTTCTGTACCAAATACTTGACTTATGCAATACCTCATCTAATCTCCTCACCAAATTTTGAAGGGTGCTATTGTCATCCCCATTTCACAGGTCCGTATCCTGAGGCTTAAACAAGGTAAATATCTCACGCAGGAACTTTAGGCATGGCTATATCAAAGAACAAGCACCAATCCACTCTCTCAAGCATCCACCCTAAAGAGAATTTAACTAATCATTATGGATCCCTGGCATATACAAGGGGGATGGATATATGACTTATTATTTTCAGAAGCAAAGAGTACTTACTTCGTCCTGCAAGAGCAACATGGCAGAGAAAACTTGAGAACAAGATGAGCACGGGAGGAATCATTGCGGATGGTTCACACTGGCACTACCAAAGTGGCTTTCCTCTACTGAAAAGAGAGCTGTAAATATAAAAGTGCTTAAATATTAACCATTTTGGGGTGTACTTTTATCTCTGTAAATAGAAGATAAAGGATCATGGTTTGAAAGGAGCTCCAAGACCTACATTCTTTAATCATTTACTTTTCACTTTGGCGGGTCTGTTGTGAAATCTTCGGTAGATGGTCTCTGTCTTCGCGACATTTGTGTTAATGGCACACAACAGCTCGGTCTTGCCTCTGATACAATCCTGGTAGTTCCAGATTGCCCGGCCTCTGGTCCAGACCTCTTGCTCTCCATCCTTGGTTTGTGTAATGGTGGATGGAAAACGCAAAGGCTGAATTACCTGCTCCACCCCCAGCCTTGGCATGCAAACTGAGGACCAGCGCTTATTTTCAGGTCTCTTCACCTCTAAAATGATGTTCCAGGTTCCAGATACCTGAGCTAAAGAACATCTTCACAGCAGTATCTAAGATTATAAAGCCTAAAACACTGAGGTCATCATCTTCTCTCACAAACTGACTGCTTCCTCTCTTACCTGCAGCAAATAACACAACCCTCCTGGTAGCCAGTTCCCAGCCTTAGCACTAGCCTTGCCTTCTCCATCTCCTCCCGCACCAGATCAATGCAAAGTCCTGACCATCCGTTCTGAAGACTTCTTAGGTCTGTCGAGCCAGATTCTAGATCTGTTTGAGGGATTGGGAAGTCGACGTGAAATTACAAGTTAGGACACTAAGAAGTACAGAAGTCGAGTAGGAGAGGATGGGCCAGTGCCGATGAAGCTGTTTAAAAGGGCTCAGAGCAGACCATCCAGGACCCCGTAGTTCTCCTACATATCATTTGCTCTGAGGGACTGAAGATACAAATGGACAATGGCTAGACAACATGTAAAAACAGAACTCTGACCCACAATCTCTAGCAATCGGCCAAACTTAGACCCAACCAGAGAAAACCAAGTGTGTTCCTCTAATCAATCACATAGGACACCCGGCTTCCAGTCAGTCCACATCCAGCTTCCCCAAACCAACACCCTCCCATCAGGGCATACTTGAGGCTTTCCCTCTTCGTCTGCAGTAAAGTTTTCCCATCCTTTAACTGATTTGGGGTGTCTGCCAAGCACAAATGATGATGGATAACTGCCTTCCGATAGCAAGCTCTGAATAAATAGCCTTTGCTTGTTCTCATTTGGGTGATGGTGTTTTATATCCACAGGTCTAAAGTTCCTTGAGACACATCAGTTCGAGAAATGTTCTTGTCAGACAGCGATTCTTAATGATGCTGCTAATGAACATGATGTTCCGTGATAAGGAGAACAGTGTCCTGCCACTAACATAAAATAAGGCTGGTCCTTCCCCTTTGTGATTAAATCACAGTCTTCACACACACACACACACACACACACACACACATACACACACACGCGTGTGCACACGCACACACCACCTTCCTTTTCTAAGGAGAAGGATTTATGCTTGATTGCTCTCAAGCTCTGTGTTATTGTGGAGAATTCCCTTGATGGGTGGTAAAAAGAGAAAACGAATGAAAAGGGACCAAGGTGCCCTATGTAATAAAGACGTGAGGTAGGTGGCGGAATAGAGAGAAAGCCACGGGCTGCACAGCAGGAAAAGAAAATCTGGAGGAGTTTGAAATTGAGAAGAGAACAGTTTTGGCAGCAGCTGCAAACTGAACGATAGACATTGGGAGGACCAGTGATGAGGAGGGGGGTTTTTAATGATGCTTGCTGATGGGTGTACTTCCTCACATGAGGGAACTTTCTGGAGAGGGTGGAAACAGTCTATATTTTATTTTAGGTGGTTGCTACTTGGGTACATGAAATTATCAAAACTCTTCCACTAAACATTTAAGAACTGTGCATTTCGTTATATATTAATTATACCTCAGTTTAAAAACAATGCACTGACTTCCCTGGTGGCGCAGTGGTTAAGAATCCGTCTGCCAATGCAGGAGACATGGGTTCGAGTTCTGGTCCAGGAAGATCCCACATGCCGCGGAGCAACTAAGCCCGTGAGCCACAACTACTGAGCTTGCGTCTATAGCCCTCGAGCCACAGCTACTGAAGCCTGAGCACCACAACTACTGAAGCCCACATGCGTAGAGCCCGTGCTCCGCAACGAAGAGTAGCCCCCGCTCGTGGCAACTAGAGAAAGCTTGCGCGCAGCAACAAAAGACCCAACGCAGCCAAAAAAATTAAAATATATATATATATATATTAAAAAAATGCATGTCTCTCTCCCTCCCTCCCTCCTTTCCTTTTATTCTTCCTCCCTTCCTCCCTTCCTCTTTCCTTCCTTCCTTCCTAATTCCATTCCAAATTCATGGGGTGGACCTGAGTGGAGCATTCAGGGTGGCCCTTGTGAGAATGGCAGCCCAGTGGTGTCACGGGAGTGGCATATACAATGGATTGAGCAAACAAGCACATATCTTGAGGCTAATGGGAGTCAGTTTCCTTACTGATGAAAAGAAGTAGCAATACGGAAAGAACGGAAGCCCAAATAAACCCTGTGGTGGTGTATTGCAAGTGGATATATCAGTACAAACTTTACTTACATAGAGACAGATCCAGAAATAAATATAGATAAGAAGGTGCTTGCATGTGTGTACGTGTGTACATCTGTATACATGTAATTCCTAGCTCTGTCGACTAAGATAGCCTGGGGATGGCAGTACACCCAGTAGCAATGAGCACACCTAGTGCCTAGACCTTGGTTTCTAAATACAACTCTCCACTGAAAGGTGCCAGGGCTCCTTGGAAAATTGGCTAGTTCTAGGAATGGGGCAGGGTAAGTGCAAGATAAGCCTGGAACATCAAGGGGTGAAGAACAACGCAGGTGATGCTCAGAGAATGGCAGGCACCTGTTAGAAAGACCTCCGAAGTCATTTGGAGGGACTCTCATTAGTCAAATATGGGACAATTTGAGTGTAAAATAAATAATCATAGTAACAAATTAAATCCATTGACCAAAACAGGAATCAACAAGTCTACATTGATAGCAATAAACACATTAATAGATGGGAAGATAAGAAAGTTCTTCCTGACAGTAGAATGCCAACTAATTAATACAGTAGGAATATGGAATTAGAAAATCACAATTTGGAATTCATCATAGAAATATTTAATTCTGGCAAAAAAAAATCAATGGATGTTAAAACTAGGGGTGTTAGTAGGATGTGAAATGAGATGCTCAAATAGTCTTAAAAGTGTCACCACATAAATTAATAATTCATTACAAAGAGAGGAGAAAGGAATAAACTTATAGTGGAGGAACCTGGCAGATACCACTTGAATCAAGTAATCAAAATTAACACCACGATTAATGGGACAAATTGACACTGTGTGCCCACCACGCTCCCCCGCAATAGGATGCAATGAGAAGAACATAGCATCTCTTCTGAGATATTCCTGCCCCAAACCTAATAACCCGGGTTGTGTCGTGAGAAACTTGAAGGACACCATGCAAAACAACTGCCCTGTAATCTTCAAAAAGGCAAAGGCCATGAAAGGAAATAAAGACTGAGGGAGCCTGGGAGTCAGGAGAAGTGGCTGGACCACATGGTGCTCTCGCTATCAGAGCCTGAGGGGACATTTGGTGAAATTCGAAGGGGGTCTCTGGGTTAAGAGTACATGCAAGTTTTTTGTTCTATTCTTGGAACTTTTCTGTATGTTTGAAATTGTTTAAAAATATAACTAAAAACAGGAAAGAATGCATGTCCTTTTGGTGGTTTCCTTGAGAGTACTTTTAAAAAGATACTGGTCTTAACTGGACCATATGAGGCCTCAACTTTTATTTACATCACTGCCTAAAAATCAATGCAGTGGATAGAACTTTCTCAGTTTTAGGTTTATGTATATATTCTATTAATATAAAATATATACTATATATATTAATATATAATACATGAGATTATTATATAAACTTTTTTTTGGAATCATCGACAACCAGCTCCTATTTGCCAGCTATAGAACTTTGAAAAATGATGCAAAAAATAGTAGTAGCAGGAAAATGAAGAAACAACTAAATCAAACTTAGTGTGACGGCTTTAAGGGAGAGTCAAGTGTTTGTGGTTTTTAAAATTTTTTGGCTAGTAAAATTTTCCCTTCTTTGTAAAATTAGATACAAACATAATGGATGGTAATCTGCACAATTTATAAATTATAATTATTATTAGTCCTGAGTGCTTTGCCACTTGAACATGTCTGAGAATTACAAAATGTTCCCAGAACCCTCACAAACACACACATGGGTCTAATGAAAAATCTTTGTGATGAGCCTTAAGATGAGATGCAATCATTCATCTTCCAGGTTGTGATGTATTTTCACCTATAACTTCAGCACCAGCTGGTGGTTGTGTAGTCTGGTCTATCTTCCTCTCCACATGGTGCAAGTCACACCCCAGTAACAATAATATAATAACCAAAGAGCTGGCTGATAATCAATGTTAAATGACATTTTAAAGACACATTTAAACTTGCCATTAAAGTTTAATTTGGCAGGGCAAATGGAAAAACCATTAAGATAAAAATCCAAGGAATTTTGACGAATCAAGTGCCTGTTTTGTATTGTTGGGGTTTATAATCATCACTAAAGAGTAGCCAACCCTTGGATTTAATGTTGCACTTAGGATATTATGTTTTATTAACCATGAACAAGGATACAGAACCACATAGACACTTAGGTTGAAGAATACATGACAACATTTGTTTCACAAGAGACATAGGACCTTGTACTTAAAATTCTTAATGACTGGGGAGGGGGGTAAAATAGGTGAAGGGGATTAAGAGGTACAAACCTCCACTTATAAAACAAACAATCCACGGGGATACAGCGTAAGAAATATGGTCAACAATATTGTGATGACTTTGTACGGGGACAGACAGCTACTAGACTTACTGTGATGATCGTTTCACAATGTGTGCAAATATCAAATCATACGTGATACACCTGAAACTAGCATAATATCATACATCAACTATATTACAATCTTTTAAAATGGGGAAAAATTCTTACTGACTTTATATCCTTTCCTGCTCTACTTTGTAAATTCACTAGAGAGACCTAGACTCAGAGTCCAAGGTTTTGCAGTCCTGAAATCCCATTGCATCACATGTTCAAAAACTTTCTTATTTACTTCACAAGCAGAGACTTTGACCATAACATTAAACATTTAGCAATGGTTTAGATTTTTGAAAAAAACAAAAAACACTTTGAATGTTGTCTCTTTCTGGATTGGGATTCTAGCTAATATCCACCAGTAAGCTCTCAGTGGAAAGATGCAAATGCCTTTGCTCCTATGACAGCAAAGTCTATCAGGAGCTGTGAACACATTTGCAGAGGGGATAAAGGAACGTGTCACGGGGCTTAATGGGCATGATTATATACGTCTAGAAATGCACAGTCAGCCTAAGTCTGCACTCAGACATCTTTGTGCAGATTCTGGGATCCCCTACTTGCAAATAGCTTTCACCTGGTAGAAACTAATACGTTTATATACTGCAATTTCTATTTTTATCTAGAGCAGTTATTCTTAACTTTGGATGCACAGTATAATCTCTCAGACTGTTTTTTTAAAAAAATAGAAAAATTCAACAGAATTTCTGAGGGAAGGGTCCAGGCATTGGGCTTCTTTAAAGTCCCCAGGTAATTATGACTGCAGTGGGGGGCTAAGACCCATTGATTCAGCATGTCAGTATTTACCTAAGTTCAACTGATAAGGTTCCACCACATAATTCTCTCTCTTGCCAATGTGAGATTACTTTTTATACTTTCTATAGTGTGTGATTCCTTGATCTCTTGTGAATTACTTCCCGGGTTCCACATATTCATTCATTCTTTTGCAAACATTTCCTAAGCCCTTGTTAAGCTGTACTTGCTGGCTGACATTGGAATTTCAGAAATACACAAGACTTGACTGTTGCCTGTAAGGATCACAGTTTACTAGGACTGAGATACGGTGCTACAAATGAAAAAATGAAAGTCCAAGGTTCTTAATTTCCTTAGAAGCATCTGCCGACATTTCACAGAGGATATATCGCTCGGATTATGTCCTAAAGAACCTTGAGTTTAGCGGTTCAGAGGGCATGAGGTGGAGTGGGGTGAGATGGTAAGGATGTAGGTGTTCAGGCAGCTGTCAAAGCAAGAAGGCGTAAGACAGCAGGATGTGTCCCCAACAGCAGCAATACAGCCGAATGTTGCTGGAGCAGAACATTTCAGGTGAGGAATAGTGGGAAGTGAGGCTGGGAGGGGGTAGGACCTGGATGACGAAAGCTCTTTATATGCCATGTTTAAGAGTTTGCAGTGAAAGGGAGGACCAAAGTCAAGTGTGTATTTCAGAAAGAATATTAACAGCAGCATATACGACAGATTGGGGTAAGTGGGCAGAGTGGGAGAGAAAGGGACTGAATAAAGAAAACCCTTGGTACGTCTCACACTGATCCTATCTTCCATTCTCACTTTCCAAACCAACCTTGCACAACGTTGCATGTTAGTGAGCGAGAGACATTTTTATGCAATTGCCCACGTGTACACCTGGCCGTGATGACACGGGAGATGTGCTGCTCTCCTGGAGCATGCTTTGGAGAGAAGGCTTTTATTTCCCAAATCATGGCCTGCGATGCCAGAAGAGTGGA
The DNA here is from genome assembly GCF_009873245.2 of Balaenoptera musculus. NCBI lineage: Eukaryota > Metazoa > Chordata > Mammalia > Artiodactyla > Balaenopteridae > Balaenoptera > Balaenoptera musculus. The sequence goes on along the minus strand of NC_045804.1, from coordinate 841,952 downwards.
ATTCTAGCCAAGGACTGAGGATATTACTCAGAAACTGGAGGGAATTTTGCTGGGAGGATTCATCAACCACATGTTCAGGTTTTAAGCTGGATATGAAAAGTGCCTCTAGTTGGGATACAGAGTCTGTGGAGGAGAATGGGAAACAAACAGAGAAAAGGAGCACATTATTTGGTTCTTCCTAGGATGACTCCATCAGGGAAAGAGGACAAGCCCACCACCTTGGAGGAAGTGTGGTGTCCTGGTTGGGGCCAGAGGCTTTAATCAGGGAACACTCGAGTTTGAGTCATGACTCCACCTCTTACTAGCTGTGGCCTCTTGGGCAAGTCACATTCTACGGTCAAGTTCTCATCTCTAACATGGGGGTGAAAATAAAACCTACTTCACATGCTTGTGGTCAGGATTAAATTAGAATGCATGCAGAGTACTTACAAAGTGCCTGGCTTAAACTGAGTGCTTGATGAAATTTAGCTGTCATTAACATTCTTCTTAGCATTAATATCAATGCCTCAGATGTCTTACACCAAAGTCCTGGAAATTCCTGCACAAAAGCATAAATTTTTGTGCACAAAGGCACCGAAAAACTAATAGATTTCAATAAGACTCCGTGAATTGGTACTCATTACTAGAAACCATAAAGAACAAAAGACAAAAAGAAAGAGCTACATTCCGTACCCTACTGCAAAGTGTGGGTAGCAGTTATCTCTAGGCAGTGGAATACGGGCATTTACTTTCTTCCATTTTTTTAATATGTCAGATTTTTGTTTTATTTTGTTTTCACTGATTTTTAAAATCTTATCAATAGATAAGACAGAAAATCTATTTCCACATTTGGGGAAAAAATAAGATATGTCTGTATCAGGAATTCCCTGGTGGTCCAGTGGTTAGGACTCAGGGCTTTCACTGCCAGGCCCGAGTTCAATCCCTGGTCAGGGAACTGAGATCCCACAAGCCGCGCAGTACGGCAAAAAAAAAAAAAAATAAAAAAATAATAAGATACGTCTGTATGAAAATCCACAAACACAAAAGTAGGGATGTAATTCCAATATGTTAAATGAGCATTCCTGGGAGCTATTTACCAAATCATCAGACTCCCCTGTTTCAGGAACTCATATTTGTATAGAAAACACTACAGATGTTTCCCCCGAGATTCAGTAGAGTCAAATTTTCACCCAGGTAATGTCTAGTGGTCATTACAAACCCTGGCCAGGCCCTGCAGAACTCAGTCTCCTCAGCCCTCCGTCCAGCCCTGACGTGTGGGTTGAGGGAAAGCTCCCAGCTCCCTCCCTATTCCTGCTTCACTCGAAGTCCCAAGTTAGGACAAAAGGCCATTACACTTTGGAACACAAAGAAGAGAACCCTGGGACCCTACACACAAGTGTCATACACTATGTAGAAAAACATATTGTAAGAAATCCAAAGACAAGATCAGTATGATCTCATCACTAGAGATTCTAGAAGGGAATGAGGGTTAGCAGATGAGGGCCTGAGAATAAAATGCTGAAAATGCATTCGCTGATGAACTGACGTAGAAGAAAATGAAAAGGCAGCCCCAAAAACTAATATGACTTCCAAGAAGTTCTCTGATGAGCTCAGATATAAAAAGACCATGTTAAAAAATAAAAATAAAAAAGGATGGAAGAAGGGAAATATTACTCAGAATGAATCCACGTGCAGCATAAACCAAGTCTGCAAAATGTCAGGACCTCAGCTGACTTAAGTGCAGGATGAGATAAGTTTGTCAACGCCGCAAAGACAACCAAGTCAAAATCAGTATCATATTCAGAATACAATTTTGTGTTTTATTTTCATATCATAAGTGCTTTCCTAGATCATTATCTTATGCTTTAAAGACATGCTTTTTTTAAAGTAACTACATAATCTTCCATCATCTATACTTTAAACCATCTCCTTGCTTTTGGACATTTAGGTGGCATCTTTCACCATTATGAATAACACCACAGTTAAGTTCTTTTGCAAAATCTTTGAATCAGTTATTTCCTTAGGATCTTATTTCTAGAGGTGGAATTACTTGGACAAAGGGCAAAACATTTTTAAGGATCTTGATACATATATGGCTTGACTGCCTTCCAGAAGGGTTAGCCCAATTTATGTTCCAACTTGACAATGTCTGAAGGTTCTAAACACAGTGTAATGTTAACTGACAAAGAGGGAACTGAATTATTTAATTTTTGGTTTTCTTCTGGCTTATCCAGCAAAGAAAATTATACTCACACAGAAAAAAGTAAAATGGACACCATGAAGAAGGAATTGAAGCTTTGCTAGAAAGTAATATAAGTAACCAGCCGTCCCAAATGCATTTCGGGGCTATAAACCCAGGAAAATATATCCCAGGTTGCATGAACTTGTAATTGTGACCTCAGTGTCACTGTCATCAATCTTTACATTATAGGACGTCAAGGAAGACCATCTAGTACCACGGACATTTTATTTTAAAACATATATGTACAACATTGTGATCTGTGAAAAGAAAATATATAGAAAAATGCTGGAAGTCAATGCACCAAAATATAAAGAGTAATTCAGTTAGGAACAGATTTTTTTCTTATTTTCTCTATCTACAAATTTTATGTAGTGTGTTTGTATCACTTCATGGTGGAAGAAAAAGGAATTTTTTAAAACGATAAACAAGAGAGATGCCTGAAGACACAGGAGGAAAACCAACAGACTGTGAAGACCAAGCTTCAGTAAGTTTGACATAAATCCACAGCCTGGTGGTAAGAATTGTTAACCAAGATGGTTCATGTGCACTTCGATGAATGGGAAATGATCGCTAAAAAACAATGTGTGATCTCTTCCAACAGGTTGCAACAAATTAAGCCTAATTCTAGTTCTGACTTCGTTTTAGGTTAGTAAATAAGGGGAAATGCTTTAGCAATAACGTGTCTCCATTTTACCAAAGCATTTGAAGACTTATCTCTTGATGGTACCCTTGGGAGTGAGATGCTGAAATGTGAATCGGGATACAGTATTATTATTATTAGTTAGTATTATTAGTTGGCTTAGCAGCTGCTTATACAAACTATATATGGAAAGCTCTGCTCAATAGCTATAATATGAAAAAACCAAACCCCAGGAGGTTTGATTAGCTCTGATAGGTCTAAATTATATGAAAGTAGGGACTTCCCTAGCGGCCAAGTGGTTAAGACTCCTCACTTCCACCGCAGGGGGCACGGGTTTCAATCCCTGGTCTGGGAACTAAGATCCCACATGCCATGTGGCACGGCCATAAATAAATAAACAAACAAATAAATAAATAAAATGAAAGTAAAAGAAAGCTTGGGGAATGGTTTACTATTTTTAAGAGAATAAGAAGCATAAATGTTCCCCAGCAATATGACCTATTGCTGTTTAGTTTATTTTATATATTTATTTTTAATTTATGTATTTTATTTTTGGCTGCATTGGGTCTGTTGCTGTGCGCGGGCTTTCTCTAGTTGCGGCGAGAGGGGGCTACTCTTCGTTGCGGTGCGCGGGCTTCTCATTGCGGTGGCTTCTCTTGCTGCAGAGCACGGGCTCTAGGTGCACAGGCTTCAGTAGTTGTGGCTCGCAGCCTCAGTAGTTGTGGCGCATGGGCTTTGTTGCTCCGCGGCATGTGGGATCGTCCCAGACGAGGGCTCGAACCCGTGTCCCCTGCATTGACAGGTGGATTCTTAACCACTGCACCACCAGGGAAGCCCCTTGCTGTTTATTTTAAATTTAAATCTTCAAACTTAAAGTGAGTGTGGACACTCAACAACGTTGATTTAGATGGACCGCTTAAGAAGATCATGGATTTTTAAGAAACATTCTTTAAGCATCTCATTATATGAATATATACAAATACATCAAGCACCTTTAGGGATGATTTCCCTGGTCTCCTAGGTAAAAATAAATCCAACTGGTTAATTAACCTGTCAACAGTATTTGTGATTTCCCTTTGTTTCTACGTGTGCTCATGTTAGTTTCTTCAGCATAGAATGAGCCCATTCTTATATTTGCGCTGCTCCAAAATCTTTCATTTATTTACCAAAACCTTAGAGCCAAGGGTCCTTGCACTACACACATAACAATACAACTCTTCTATCCTCTCAGGTCATTTTATGAAAAGCTGGTAATTTAGAGAAACTTTCCAGAAGAAAACTATAGAATTTTGTCCCCAGTCCTATTCTGTTCAATACTTTCAACAAATTGGATGAAGACTTTTAAAATTTCATAAATTGTTAGTTGTTGCACAGAGGAGAAAATGTGGACAGTTGATCTCAAAAAGAGCTCAACACATCGGCCAGAAAACGCAGGATAAATTTCACAAGATCTCTGTAAATCTCAGCTTGTAGGTTGATTAAGTAGGGGAAAGAGCCATTCCAGCTTGAAGAAAATCCAGACGCTTCCACAGAGAAAGAAGTAGAACTGAAATTCAAGCCCAGCGAGCCTTGGGCAACCCAGCGAGGGCTCTGGATCAGGCATCGCCGGCCCTAAAACGGCTGGGCCTGTGTGTCCCCTTCTTGCCCATCACGGGATGCAGGCTGCCCAGACAGGGTGTGACCTCAGGTCAGGCAGTCTGCAGTGAGGCAGCCCCAGGGGAGCTGACGGCGGAGACCCTGTGCTGGCCACCCTCCCCTCAGGTGGGCAACAAGTCCTTCTCTGAAGGAGAGTTTTGGGGGTGCGTCTCTGTGGATGCAGAGACTGCTAGAGTTTCTCCCCTATTCATTTTAGTCTAAGAACACCCCCAAGTTTGATCAGAGCCCTTGGCTGTCCCGCTGGATGCTACGTTTCTCAGACTCCCTTGCAGCTAGGCTTGACCATGTGACCACGTTCTGACCAATGGGATGTGAGTGGAGGGATACAGTCAACTTCAAGGCTGCTTCCTTACAAAGGAAGCGGCCCTTTCCCTACACACTCAGTCTCTCTCTCACTTCTTTCCCTCCTTGTCTGTGGACTGGAATAGGAGTGGTAGTAAGCCTGCTTCAACCATGAAGAAAAGAACAATACCTAAAGGAATACCAGAGACACACGATTGAAAGAATCTGGTTCTCTGATGATCTCACAACATAGAGACTTCTACCTCTTGGCTGGAGAGAAAAAGACTGCTATCTTATTGGAAGGACCATCTTTTTAGTTCAGCATCTTAGCCAGGATGATATTTTTTGTTACAGCGCCTCAGCCAACACCCTAACAACTGCTGAGGCGATTGCAATAATGCATCTTTGCACCAAGGTGGTAGTAATGAAAGTGGTATGTGGTGATCAGATTCAGTTCCATTTGAAAGAAACAGTCATTGTTGTTTGTTGATGGATGTGATGTGAGATTCCAGAAAGAGTCAAGAATGACCCCAATTTTAGGCTTCAGCAATTGAAGAAATTAAGATGTCATTTATTGAGATGGGGAGACCTGAAAAGGGTTGACTTCGAGGTTGGTTTTTACCTGATAAACTTGGGTACCTACAAGAGCCAAGTTGGGTAGAAGAATCTGGAGTTGAAGAGACACATGTAGGCTGGAGAGATGAATCTGGGAGTATATACAGCCTTGTTTCTTTCTCTGAAACTCACCAGAGTCTTTGCATTTGTTCTCCGTGCTTGGAGACCCTTCTCCTGAATGTCTGTGCTGTCTTCCCTCTCATCACCTGGGGTTTGTGCCTTCTACAAGCCCGGCTAAAAGACCACTCTGTCCCCCATTCACTCGGCACCACACGGCCCTGCTTTATCTCCTCTGCCACTTTAATGGACACTTGAAATTACCTTTGATAATCTGTTTATCATTGTCTCTCTTCCCACCTAGAATGCAGACCGTGCCAGGACTGACTCTGTCTTTACCTGTCGCACCCTCAGCACCTAGGACAGTGCCTGACACACAGTCCGTGCTCCATACATGGCTGGGGGCTGAGGGATGGGAGAAGAAAGGAGTAAAGTAACAGGACAGCTCAAAGCCATTTCCCCGGCAACACTCACCAGCTTGAGGTTCACTTCTGCTAATAAATCTCTTTGGAAATTTCAAGTGCTTATAAATTTGCCATATGTTAATATAGATTTGCCTTATTTTTTTTCCATTTTATTTTATTTTTTCAAATTTTTTTTTTAATTGAGATATAGTTGATTTACAATGTTGTGCTAATTTCAGGTGTACAGCAAAGCAATTCATATACATATGAATACAATACATATACATATATATCTTTTTTTCAGATTCTCTTCCCTTAGAGGTTATTATAAAATATTGAGTATAGTTCCCTGAGCTATACAGTAGGTCCTTGTTGGTTATCTATTTTATATATAGTAGTGTGTATATGTTAATCCCAAACTTCTAACTTATACCCCCGTCTTTCCCCTTCGGTAACCATAAGTTTGTTTTCTATGTCTGTGGGTCTATTTCTGTTTTGTATGAGTTCATTTGTATCATTTTTTTTAGATTCCACATATAAGTGATATCATATGATATTTGTCTTTGTCTGACTTACTTCACTTAGTATGATCATCTCTAGGTCCAACCATGTTGCTGCAAATGGCATTATTTCATTCTTTTTTATGGCTAATATTCCATTGTGTGCATGTGCCACATCCTCTTTATCCATTCATCTGTGGATGGGCATTTAGGTTGTTTCCATGTCTTGGCTACTGTGAATAATGCTGCTATTGCACATAGGGGTGCATGTATATTTTCGAATTATGTTTTTTCTCCAGATATATGTCCAGGAGTGAGATTGCTGGATCACATGATAGCTCTACTTTTAGTTATCTAAGGAACCTCCATACTGTTTTCCAGAGTGGCTGAACCAATTTACATTTCCACCAACAGTGTAGGAGGGCTAGCCTTATTTTTCAAACAGCTACATGCTAGACCTATTGTGTGGGTATATCATTATTTATTTAACCAGTACCCTAGGGATGGACATTTAGCTTGTTTCCTGTTTCCTGCTATTATATTCAGTGCTGCTGAGACACCTTTATACCAATTTCCTTGTGCACATGTATAAACATATTCATAAGATGAATTCCTAAAAGTGGAATCACTAGACTGAGGGTGTGTGCATTTTAAATTTTAATAGATGTTCTCAAACAGCCTTCTACCAGAACTTGGCAGAGAGGATGGAATTGCCTTTCAGTGAGATCGTAACAATTTCACAGCCACCAATAATGTATGAAACGCTGGCAGTTTAACTTCGTTCGCTGAACGTTTCCTTGCATGAACACCAGATGGCGGAACAGACTCTGATGTGTCTGCCACAGGTGACTTGCAGATCAGCTGCAAAGACTTGAAGTCTCATTTTGGTTCTGTAGATTCAGTAGGGGAATTTGGAGAACCAGTTGTACATTATTGAATCTCTGTCGATAGAGATGTTTCAGTTCATCTGTAATAGCAGATGGGAGCCTGTGCTTTTTTTCCCTTTACTTGAAAACACCCTGAAAAGATCCTCATCTTTTGCTCCATAATTCTTCCCCATTACCCAGACACTACCTTTTCTCCAGCCGAATGGAAAATGTGTGAATGGTACAGAGAACACAAGTTAGCGATCATAACTCTTGGAGTTGTATTGATGTGTGAAAGTGACTTACTTAGTTCATGTTGCTGCAACAAGGGAGTGTAGGAACATATGTATGTCACATAAGAACATTTCTTCAAGCAAATAGAAATGAATAATTAAAGTTGATGTATTTACTACGATAAGGCTTCCATTTGGCAGGACACCAGCAAACCAATTTCACAGCAGAAATGTTTTCCTGGAGAGCGTGTCATTTGAACAGAATAAATCCAGTTAGAGTTGTACCTGCTTGGCCACTGTTGAGTACACTTTAAGATGGGAGTTTAGATAACTGTCCCCAACCTACAGCCCACCGCACGCACATATCCAATGGAAAAAGTACTCATTGATGTGTATGTACCCACCTGCAAAACATTTTCTAGTCTGTAGGGGGAAATATTTTGTAATCAATCCATCATTCCCCTAAAAGGTCAGCAGGTGGAAAACTGATCTCCTGAGCTACCTCGACAGGACCCATATTTACTACTTATTACAGAGTCGATTTTTGCTCCTCCTGAGAGAATGACAGAGGTCTTATTTGTAAAGTGTCTAAGATGAGATGTACATAATTTTAGGGACAAAATCGTCTAGTTGTGGTTGTTCCTCGGGACACTAAAGTCCTTAAGCCAAACAGGAAGGGATCCTGCCTCAAAGAAGGAAAAGTTAAGATTGATGAAGACCTATTACATGCTAGGTATCTGTCTCAAACCTATGAAGGGCTAGGAAGTCATGGCCCAGAGAAGAAAAATGACTTGTTCAAATGCGCATAACTACTGAGTGGCCAAACAGAATTTGGACCAAAGTCTGCTGATCTCCTGAACCAGTCCTAGGTTCTCAGTGTGTGCCCACTGTGCCCTCCCCGCCCAGACCAGCGGCCTCAGCATCACCAGCATAACTAGAAATTTCTTCAGAATGCAAGTTCTTGAGCCCCAACCTATCCTGACGGAATCAGAAACTCTGGGGGTGGGGCCCAGCAACCGGTATTTTCATAAGCCCTCTAGGGGTTTCTGGTGCAAGTTCAAGTTTGAGAACCTCGGTCCTAGAGGCATTGTCCTTCCACAGCATCGTGTTGCCTGGGAGTGATGCCTGGAAGGGGGGAACCAGTGCTCATCAAGGCACCATCGTGAGCCAAACACTCTGACAGGTACGTGGCATCTTATTTCTTTTAATCCTCACGGCAGCCATGGAAGTTAGGTGTTATTATTTTTATTTGACATTGAGGAAACAGAAGCTGAGTATGATAAGGTCATTTGTTGAAGCTCCCAATACCAGTAAGAGTCAGAGAGGCAATTTATACGAGGGTCTATCTGATTCCACAGCCTAAAGATTCTTCTATTATCCACTAGAAAATTCTATCCTAATAGCAGTATTGATCGGCTAAGTGTTTATCTATCCTGAGGCTACTCTTCACACACAATTGTAATAAGCTTGATTGTGTGGTTTCTCAGCCTAACTCTAGATCAAAGATAACAAATAAGAAGGATGTTGCTACAAGCAGATTAAAAGGAACCAAGAGAAACAAATGGACAGATGAATAGTCTGGAAGGAGACAGTAAAACTATTAAAAAGTGAGTAACTTAAAAAAAAATGTTTTTTAACTCTATCACTTCATAATCAGTGAGAGCAATACAAGTTATTTATAAAAAGTTGAAGGTTTGGGGCTCTTTTGTATAAGGGTCAACACTTCCAAACGTCTTGAACGTCTCACTATCATAATCAATATCCTAATGGTGGGTTTGCCGTTGAAAGTAGGTTAGGGGGGCTTCCCTGGTGGCGCAGGGGTTAAGAATCCGCCTGCCAATGCAGGGGACACGGGTTTGAGCCCTGGTCCGGGAAAATCCCACATGCCACGGAGTAACTAAGCCCATGCGCCACAACTACTGAGCCTGCGCTCTAGAACCCGTGCACCACAACTACTGAGCCTGTGCTCTAGAACCCGCGAGCCACAACAGCTGAGCCCACGCACCTAGAGCCCGTGCTCCGCAATGAGAAGCCACCGCAATGAGAGGCCCACGCACCGTAACAAAGAGTAGTCCCCACTTGCCGCAACTAGAGGAAATGTGCGCAGCAACGAAGACCCAACGCAGCCAAAAATAAATAAATAAATAAATTTATTAAAAAAAAAAAAAGTAAGGTTAGGTTTTCCACACAGCGATGTGTGAAGTGCATTTCTGACAAATCTGCGTTAGAAACAGTTCAAGTGAGAAATGCTTTGGCTCTTGAGGCACCAGGTACCCGTGCAATTCTTCCATATGGAATCTTGCCATCATCAAGTCCACCATTGCCACAAACCAAGCTGGCCTTGGACTCCTGCACCTGCCTTTCCTGTTGGCTCATTTTTATTGATAAAGGACCCCTTGCTGCACCCAGCCGTAGACTTCCACCCGGAGAGACGGAGGCCCTGCCGCGAATCCAGTCACATGGAGGAGACCTAAAGCTCAGATGTAAGTTCTTAAGTCTCTGAAATAACAGGTAAGAATCCTGGAGGAGCTGACGCATCCCTTCATCCTTCTCACACAGGAAGAAAGTCCCCATGAGACTGAAGACACTCCAAAGACCTTTTTTTTTTCTTTTTTTGAATTTTATTTTATTTTATTTTTTTATACAGCAGGTTCTTTTTTTGGGGGGGGTGAATTTTAGCATTTACTACTATAGCATAAAACTTCATTTTCAGTGTCTCTCTACATTCAATCCAGATAATTTTTAAATGATAATTATTCTATGGAAGCACATTCAGTTCTAGCTAGGAAACCCAAATACATAAGTTTAAATATCATAATTATATGCATAGTCATGTGTATATATATTACATATAATACATATAATTTATATAATATAAATGATACACATTGAATATTATACTTTTCCTATCATTTTCAATTTGTTTTGAATTTTACTTATTTCTTATACAGCAGGTTCTTATTAGTTATCTATTCCATACACAGCCATGTACACATGTCAGTCCCAATCCCCCAATTCATCCCACCCCCCACCCCCCTCCCTGCTCTCCCCCCTTGGAGTCCATACGTTTGTTCTCTACATCTGTGTCTCTATTTCTGCTTTGCAAATAGGTTCATCAGTACCATTTTTCTAGATTCCACATATATGCATTAATATACAATATTTGGTTTTCTCTTTCTGACTTACTTCACTCTGTATGACAGTCTCTCGGTCCAACAACATCTCTACAAATGACTCAATTTCATTCCTTTTTATGGCTGAGTAATATTCCATTGTATATATGTACCACATCTTCTTTATCCATTCATCTGTCTATGGGCATTTAGGTTGCTTCCATGTCCTGGCTATTGTTAACAGTGCTGCAATGAACACTGGGGTGCATGTGTCTTTTTGAATTATGGTTTTCTCTGGGCATATGTCCAGTAGTGGGATTGCTGGGTCGTATGGTAATTCTATTTTTAGTTTTTCAAGGAACCTCCATACTGTTCTCCATAGTGGCTGTATCAATTTACATTCCCACCAACGGTGCAAGAGGGTTGCCTTTTCTCCACACCCTCTCCAGCATTTGTTGTTTGTAGATTTTCTAATGATGCCCATTCTAACTGGTGTGAGGTGATACCTCATTGTAGTTTTGATTTGTATTTCTCTAATAATTAGTAATGTTGAGCAGGTTTTCATGTGCTTCTTGGCCATCTGTATGTCTTCTTTGGAGAGATGTCTGTTTAGGTCTTCTGCCCATTTTTGGATTGGGTTGTTTGTTTTTTTAATATTGAGCTGCATGAGCTATTTATATATTTTGGAGATTAATCCTTTGTCTGTTGATTCTTCTGCAAATATATTCTCCCATTCTGAGGGTTGTCTTTTCGTCTTGTTTATGGTTTCCTTTGCTGTGCAAAAGCTTTGAAGTTTCATTAGGTCCCATTTGTTTATTTTTGTTTTTATTTCCATTACTCTAGGAGGTGGATCAAAAAAGATCTTGCTGTGATTTATGTCAAAGGGTGTTCTTCCTATGTTTTCCTCTAAGAGTTTTACAGTGTCTGGTCTTACATATAGGTCTTTAATCCATTTTGAGTTTATTTTTGTGTATGGTGTTAGGGAGTGTTCTAATTTCATTAGAACACTAATTAATTACCTCTAATTAGCTAATTAATTAACACATTAATTAGCTCTTCTCTAAATGTTTGATAGAATTCACCTGTGAAGCCATCTGGTCTTGGACTTTTGTTTGTTGGAAGATTTTTAATCACAGTTTCAATTCATTACTGTGATTGGTCTGTTCATATTTTCTATATCTTCCTGGTTCAGGCTTGGAAGGTTGTACCTTTCTAAGAATTTGTCCATTTCTTGCAGGTTGTCTCAAACACCTTCTAAGCCATGGTTGAGCATGTGGGATTGGTCACCTAGGAGAGATTTTTATTTTATTTTATTTTATTTTATTTTTTGGCTGTTCCACATAGCATGTGGGATCTTAGTTCCCTGACCAGGGACTGAACCTGTGCCCCATGCAGTGGAAGCTCTGAGTCCTAACCACTGGGCCACCAGGGAAGTCGCAGCAGAGATTTTAGTTTTTTGTTGCAACATTCCTAGCCTGGATTTTTTGCTCACTGAGTTACACGAAGCTTTGATAGTTACAAAGAAAGAAAGATGAGCTAGCAGCCCACCTATCAGGGTCTTGAATGTCCAGGAGAAAATGGACAAAGAGGTGTATAGCTGAGGGTTCTGCCCCCTGAGCATCCTTTGGTACTCACTGCCAGGGGCCAACCAATGGTAAGCCAGAGCTGCTAACAAGATCAGGATAATTCACAGCTCCCAGTGGGTCTTGCCTGGGTAGTCAATGAAATCTCACTGGGGGAAAGAAAAGAATACTTCTACCTGAATCCCTCATCAGTCTGGACTCATTACTGGCTTCTCTGTAGTTGGACTAAAGCAACAGGACAGCAGTTTGGGGACGGCTGATCTGAAGCACAGCAAGCCGTGGCAGCTGGGCAGATGCAATTGCACCGAATTCAAGGGAACCCCGCAAGTGGCTTCTACCAGCAACGTGGGTCTCAATCAGCACCATCCGAACAAGCCTCATAGAAAGTGCAGGTGATAAAGCAGCAGCAGTTTCCACAAGCTCTCACAAGTGGTGGAGTCTCTGAGAAATGGGGTAACACGTGGGGTGGGGAGGAAAGACCTCAGAAGAGACAGCGGCACCCAGAGCCCAGCTCAGCTCCAGTCCGGAACGTACCCCGCCTCCTCCCAGCTCTCGCTCCGCTCACAACTGCCTTTCTTCAATCCGCTTATTAATACGGGTGCTCAGTCCCCACCACGTGCCAGGCACTGTGCTTTCCACACCTTATGTAATCCTCGCAATTCTATGACATATACGATTATTTCCCCCTTTCTCAGATGCAGAAACTGAGGCTCTCAGAGGTTAAGCATCTTGCAGCTGTTATGACCTAGAGCTGGGATTCAGACCCAGGCGTTCAGACTCCAGAACCTCCCTCTGAACCCCCTAACCCTTGCTCCTCAACGTGCGGCCCCCCGTGCAGGGATGTGGCAGCAGCGGTGGGCGCCGGTAGTCACCTGGGAGGTGTCAGGGTGCAGAATCTCTGTCCCTCTGCCACGCCCGACACCGGCTGAGAATCTGCATTTTAACAAGATCCCCAGGTGACGCGTGGGTTTATTAACTGTAGAGAGGGAGCCTGGCGCTGGCTTCCCACTGCTGTGCCTCTGCCCGCACTTCTCTCCAGGACCCTGAGGACAGGCTAGGGGCTGGACAGTGCTGGAGGGGGCCATGGGGATGGGGCCAGCGCACCATAGGGTCCAAAGGGGGGCTGAACTGGGTCCCATGACTTCCGTAGACACGGAAACGGGATTATGACCACTTCCCAAGCCTGGCAATATTTCCTGAGGTTGAGGGGTTGCAGCATGCACCATTCTAATGTTTCTCTTCAGTGCTTGAGTCATTGTCAAGATGCCACCGCCCGCCACTGAGCTCTGTTTCTCAGAGACTTTTAACAGTCTTCAGAGCCTGTTTCAGGGCAGACCTGGTCCCTTTCATAAATGAGTTGGAATTTAAACACTCCGGCTGAGAACGATGATCCAGCCCTAGAGTCAAGACGATCTAGTGCTGAGGTTGGGGGGTGGGCCCTCAGTCAGTCCAGGGGTTCTTAACCCTGGTGTACATCCCAGGTCTCCAAAGGCTCTTCCGAGACCTACCCCCTGAGTCCTCTCCAGATTCAGCAAATCGGAATCTCTGCAGGGAGGTCCAGGAATCCTTTCTACAAAAGCTTTTCAAGACGAAAACTCTAATTCGAAAAGATACACGCACCGCAGTGTTCACTGCAGCACTGTTTACAATAGCCAAGACGTGGAAACAGCCTAAATGTCCAAAGACAGATGAATGGATAAAGAAGATGTGGTACATATATACAATGGGATATTACTCAGCCATACAAAAGAATGAAATAATGCCATTTGCAGCTACATGGATGGACCTAGAGATTATCATACTAAGTGAATTAAGTCAGGCAGAGAAAGACAAGTATTATATGATATCATATATACATGGAATCTAAAAAGTAATACAAATTAACTTATTTACAAAACAGAAACAGACTCACAGACATAGAAAACAAACTTATGGTTACCAAGGAGGAAATGGGTCGGGGAGGGATAAATCAGGAGTATGGGATTAATAGATATACCCTACTATACATAAAATAAACAACAAGGATTTACTGTATAGCATAGGGACCTATATTCAATATCCTGTAATAACCTATAAAGGAAAAGAATCTGAAGCTGTACACCTGAAACTAACACAACATTGTAAATCACTTATATTTAATTTTTAAAAAAGAGCTTTTCAGGTGATTATAGAATAATCTCAGGAGTAGCAATTGAAAATAGTTATTTCTATTCCACTCCCACCCCACTTCCAACCAAAATCCTGAGCAGTCAGAGGGCAGAAGGGAACTTTAAGAAATCAGAATACAGGGGGCTTCCCTGGTGGCACAGTGGTTGAGAATCTGCCTGCCGGTGCAGGGGACACTGGTTCGAGCCCTAGTCTGGGAGGATCCCACATGCCGCGGAGCAACTAGGCCCATGAGCCACAATTACTGAGCCTGCGCGTCTGGAGCCTGTGCTCCGCAACAAGAGAGGCCGCGACAGTGAGAGGCCCGTGCACCGCAATGAAGAGTGGCCCCCACTTGCCGCAACTAGAGAAAGCTCTTGCACAGAAATGAAGACCCAACACAGCCATAAATAAATAAATAAATAAATAAAAATTAATAAAGTAAAGAAATCAGAATACAAATGAGTTTTAAGACAAAACACCAGGCTTCAAAGGCATTTCAGCTCGTGGACAGTTGAACTATGGACCCAGACTCTTCCCAGAGGCTCCTGGCTGGTTCTCTTCTCTTCTGTGGTTAGGAAGTGGGCAGCTTGAAAATCTCTGGCCAAGACAATGGTCCCTGAACCTGGCTGTACTTCAGAACTGCCTGGGAAGATTGTTAAACACACAGATGCCTGGCCCTCTGCCTGAGCCTCTGAGTCAGGAGGGCAACCGTTCAGGACCTGGATGGATTTTTACGTTCCTCCAAGTGATTGCGATGCATTACAGGAGTGTGGATCGCTGGGCTGGGGACTTGTAGCTTCTTCGGATGCCCAAGTAGATCAAGTTTTGATCTGAGGGCTGGGACACAGTCCTGAGTTCCCAGAAGGCCCCCAGGGAGCCAAAGAGAGCGGACCACCCTCACCTGGGAGTGATGTCGGTTGAAGCACCAAGGAAGGGGTCTCAAGCAGCCAGAAAGAGATGACAGCAAAGATTGAGCAGAAGAGGGAATCCAGGGGTACGGACCTGCGTCGAGCTTAGATGGAGCTCCGTTTGCTCAAAAACACGTCACACGGCTCTGCTGTAGAGTCTGCGTACAGAGATGGCTTCTGCGACGAAAATCATCGTGCACACTTGACTTGGCTGTACAATGACTGACTACGGTGAAGGCCGGAAAGTGAAGTGAAAAAGTTACGTGTCAAGTATGGATTCTGCACCAGAGGTCCTATTACTTTATGTCTCAAAATCAAGTTTAAATTGCTTTGGGCCCCTACCTAGTGACTGGCAGAAAATTCAGTCTCAAGAGATTCTGGAGGGTCCATTCTTCCCCTTCTTGGTTATAAAGTCCCCCAACTTCTGTGGCGTTAGAAAACTGGGCAGGGGCTGGGGCTGCAGCCTGCGTTCAGGATGGCCCCCATCTTTCAAGTTGTTCTTTGGGCTCCAAGATGCTGCCGATAAGCCCTGGTCACCGCCAAGAGATGGTCCTTGACTCCCAGGCAACACTGCTCTGGGCCAGGGCGGGGCGTCTCAGCAGCACCCTGCACGGAGCAGCCCTCACTGGCCAGAAGGTTCTACAGGCCAGGCACCCAAATGCGTGCTCCGAGGGGACAGTGCTCCCCTCTGGCC
This sequence comes from Balaenoptera musculus, assembly GCF_009873245.2. Lineage (NCBI taxonomy): Eukaryota > Metazoa > Chordata > Mammalia > Artiodactyla > Balaenopteridae > Balaenoptera > Balaenoptera musculus. The sequence continues at coordinate 826,032 of NC_045804.1, read as the reverse complement.
ATTTCTGCCTTCCATACTCCCTCCCAGCTGCTCCCATTTGGTTATTTCTCCAGCTGCCCCAGCAAAGAGCTTCTGGACGTGCCATGCTGGCCCTCCCTTCCCAGGGATGGGAACAAGTGAGGAGTGGCGAGAATAAGCCTAGTTAAAGACTTATGTTTTTCCTAGTAACTCTCCCCGATCCTGCTGTGAAGTCCAGGCTGGATTTTAGGAGGCCAAGATGGCTCTCTTCTCTTTTCATTACTTTCAGCATCTTTGGGACACAGACGGATTTGCCAGCCAGTGAGGCAGCCCTGCGGTCAGAGCAGCTGCGTCATCTACACGCAAAGGGAGACGAGGTGGCCCCCCGCCCCCGCTCCCACCTCCACCAAGAACAGGCGTCGCTCAGAGCACACTTTTCTTGAATCACCAACTGGACCTGTTTAATTTTGCTGTTAAGAAAGGCCGAACCTTGCCTAAAAAGTCACATCCGTGCTAGGAAGTCTGGCCCTAGGATTTGTGTTAATACATGGCTGTAGTCTAGACTACCCTGAAGCAGCTGCTCTGCCGATTCTAGTCCAGATGTGTATCAGTCAGGCTGCAAGTAACAGCAAGTGACTCTGGCAGATGGGAGCACCCAGGAATGTACTGGAAGGACACCAGGGAGCCGTGGATTCTTTAGGAAGACTGGAGACAGAGGCCCAGGAGGGGAGGCAGCAGGAAGCCCAGCCGTGGCATTTGCGGACGAGACCACAGACCGCCCACTCTGCCCCTGAGGGTGGCACCGCGACTACCTTGAAGAACCCCTCTCCGCCTCAATATTTTTTATATGGAGAAGTATCACTTCCAAATAAGAACAACGTTCTGAGGTAAGATAGAAAAAAACCAAAATAACAGCACCACCAAAATAAGACAAACCCAAACGTCCACAGCAAGGTGATCCCAGCGTGGTCGGTACACGGAGCACTAACGGGCCCTGCGCGCCCTTTCCTAGTTAATTCCCACCACAGCACCCAGAGATGAGCGCAGTCAGAGAGGCTGGGCATGTGCCCGGGGCTGCCCAGCAGGTGGAGGAGCCCAGGCGGGCAGCGGGTTTGTCCGTCCCGGAGGCTGGTCTCTTCCCTCCCCCAGCCGTTCCTCCCTGCTCTCCTGGCCAAGCTCTGATCCCCTAATTGCACTGAAGTGAGAGTGTCTTTTTGGCTCCAAGCCTCCTGCAGATGAAGCCAGCTAGCTGCTTGTCTTCCAGCCCTATGGACTTCCCAGCCCTGGGAAGTGGCTGGCTCTCCTTTTCCCTGGATAGAATGTAATTTCCACGTGCTTTTCAGCAGTTTTATTGATTGAACGTGGTTCCAAGCTTTTTCATCCTTGACATGTCAGCTCCAACACGGTCCTACAGGACACGGGGCATCCTTGTTAAAGAGGAAAGTCCGCGATAGGACAGCCTTTCTCATGTAAGGAGCTGCTTTAGCTTATTCCTTGGTTAAAACTGAGCGTGCCTCGGAGACAAACAAACACTAAAAAACCAGCCACACCTGCAGTTTCTGGCTGTTCCCTGGGGTGGAAGTGATAAAGCCTTTCAACTTAAGGACTTGGCAGTGAATCAGTCACCTCATTAAAGATGTATGGCAACAGGGGAAAACCTGCCTTCCTATTAGGTTATAATAACAACAAAAAATGACGTCAGCCGTATTTGGTGGAAAGAACACCAGCTTTGGGGTCAGAAGATACACGTTTGAGTCCAGGCTCTGCCACTGGCCAGCGGTGTGAGTCTGACCGAGTTACTGAAGTTCTCTCAACCTCAATGTCTTCATCTGCAAAACGAAGTTTTGGGGGCTTCCCTGGTGGCGCAGTGGTTAAGAATCCGCCTGCCAATGCAGGGGACACGGGTTCGAGCCCTGGTCTGGGAAGATCCCACATGCCGCGGAGCGACTGGGCCCGTGAGCCACAATTATTGAGCCTGCGCGTCTGGAGCCTGTGCTCCGCAACAAGAGAGGCCGCGACGGTGAAAGCCCGTGCACCGCGATGAAGAGTGGACCCCGCTTGCCACAACTAGAGAAAGCCCTCGCACAGAAATGAAGACCCAACACAGCCACAAATAAATAAATAAACAATACTTAAAAAAAAAAAAAGTACATGTTGGAACCATCAATGATATTGAATTTAAGAGATTAATTTAACTTAATATTTAAAAAAAAAAAACAAAAAAAAACCCACGAGGTTTTGGTGAAGATCAAGTAAAAGTATACTCGCGAAAGTTTTGCACAAATATTAGCTTTGGTACTATTACCCCTAGAAAGACCACACTATATATAGCTACTTTCTTGCAAACCAGGATGATCTCATAAGGATGGAGCAATTATTAATAGCATGTGCGCCAGAACCTGATTCATCAGTCTAAGCCTCGTGTTACAGACTCCCATTGCACGAACAGGAGGAAGAAAAGGCACTCGTGAAAACCACGTGTATAAATCTCCAGAAGAGCCCACAAGTTTTCCAGCGGGGGGTCCTCGAAGTGCGACCCCCAAACAGCAGTAGAAGCATCACCTGGGAATATGTTCAAAATGCAAATTCTCAGGCCCCACCTGGCCCGATTCAATGAGAAACTCTGGAGGTAGGGCCCTGTCATCTGTATTTTAACAATATTTAAAGATTATTTATAATTTAAAACATTTTTTTAATTTAATAAAAATTTAACAAGATGAACGCCCTTCAGAGGGATGAAGTTTGAGATCTGCTACTTTACATACCTGACCTCAGTTAGTCGTTACAACAAAGCTGCTTTATTATTCCCACTTTAGAGCTGAGGAAACTGAGGCTCAAAAGAGAAACAGAATTTGCCCCAGTTCACAGGCATTCACCCGGCCCCTGCCTACTCCCCTGCTCTGCTGCGGATTATCTGGTAGAGGTGTTGAGACAGTCTTTCCTGTGGATGATTAAACAGCTGGTGCAAACTTCCAGGTCAGCCAGTGGAGTGGCCACAACATACCAGGAAGCTGTGTCACTGAGAAAACCCAGCCAGCAAGGGCTGTGCACAATGCCACAGTGACTCATGGAAGCCCGGGTGGCCTGCTCTGAGGATGAGAGCTCCCCAGTGACCTTTGCACATCTTACTGAGTCTTTCCTACTTGGCTCTTGTACACGCGGCACACTCATCCCCAAGCCCCCTCCCAGCCGGTCCAGCCCCGCTGATGGCATCCTGGCCCTGGCGGAGCTTTCAGGCTGGCTGGCCTCCCCGCCCTCCCAGCCTTCCTCAGACTCTCCAGGTAAGGGCAGGAGCCTGGGCTTGCCCATCCTGTCTTAGCTGAGAGGTCCCCCCTTCCAGCCGGACCTCTGCTGCTTCTGAGGGTGGGGTTCTTCTACATCTGGCTCCCCCTCCCCTGCTCCTGGCAGCTCTGGATGTGTCACCCACCACCAGGAAGGACACCAAGGGTCATTCCCAAGGCTTCACCCAGAAACCCTCTTTTCCCAAATGGATTTTCCATTTCCCTCGTCAGGTGCCCCCAGAGTGGAGCTACACCCTCACCCACCCACTCAGGATACTCGCTCCACACCTGGGCTAGGGACGAGGGAGAATTTCATCAGGGCTGAATTCATGTAAGTCCTAGGAAAATGTTTCCTTAATGATCTCAGGTCCCCCAGGTTTGGGTGGAAAAGGAGGCTACAGTCAGGGTTCAAGCTACCAGAAGACTTGGCTGATGACCTTCCAGGCTGCCCTTCCCTGTGCATAATCTTGCTTACATCTCACTGGACGCTTTTAGCTGCTGAGGACGCTGGGATGTGCTCTCTCAGCTGGGCGCATAGCCTCCAGAATAGGATGGCAAGGAAGAAGAGGCAAATGGAGTTGGGTGGACTACGGCATCCTCAGAAACTTAGGAGTGTAGTTAGTTGCAGGAATAGCCATGCCGGTACCACTCATGGACTAAGAAAATGCTGCATGATTTCACAACCAGGAGGTGGCTAATGAGCTCTGAAGGGGCAAGCTCAGCAGCGCACTGGATTGGGAGTGGAGCGTGATTGAAGACAGGTGACAAGGGTTAAACAATGAGTGGACAGTGGGGAGGTGGAGATGTAGGACCCAGACTTCCCTACAGAGCCCTCTGAGTAAAGAGAAATGAGAAAGAGACAGAGAGGACATATACACACAGCTCCCAGCCTTCATTTTGACTGTGTCTTTTCTTCTCCCGGCTCAGCCTTGACAAGACTTAATAACTGTAAAATTGACGGATCTGAGCTTCGGTCTCTCTCTCTTCTTCTTCCTGGGGAAAGTGCTAATGAGGAACGGAATGGCCAAAGGCTGAACTTCAGGAGGGATAAGCAGGTCCCGAGAAATACGTACCAGCTGAGTGCTGGGGATTTTCTCCATGACAAAAAGCTGTTAAGTTCTTACTCTTTCTCCTGATGGTCCTTGCTTTCTCCTTCCTGTCTTCTTTTTATTCTTCCTTTATGATCCTTTCTTTCTTCCATTCCCAATATATGTGTCTTAAGTAGGGAACTTATATTTCTTGACCAGCTACTTATGTGCCAGGTACTGGACTTGGGGTCTCAACTACATTATCTCAGTTCTCCCAGCAGCCTTTGTAGGGATGTACATTATTACACTCATTTTACAGAAGAGGAAATTGAGGCTCACCGAGTTTAAATAATCTGTCAAGGTCACACAGCTAAGTGAACTGCCGCTGGGAATTACAACTAGATTTGTTGGATTCCAAAGCATTTTTCTCTCTATTATTTTCTGGAGGGTTTGTGAAGTGCTGTCAAGGGGCTAAAGAAATGTCAATTACTCACTTGAGTCCAAGGTCACAAAAGAGACATGGAATTCCTGTTTGCTTTTTATAAAGTCCAGATCTGTCTTTCTATCAAGTACCACTGATCTGCTAGCAGAAATCCTCACAAGGAAGAGCTTGAGGAACCCAGTGCTTTGCTGTCTGTCTCGGTTTTCCAGGGGCTCAGCCCGCCCCCCACCAGCCAGGGGCGCTCAGCCTGCCCCCCACCAGCCAGGGGCTCTCAGCCTGCCCCCCACCAGCCAGGGGCTCTCAGCCTGCCCCCCACCAGCCAGGGGCTCTCAGCCTGCCCCCCACCAGCCAGGGGCGCTCAGCCGGCCCCCCACCAGCCAGGGGCGCTCAGCCTGCAGGCAGGGTGATGAGGACCAGCAGCCAGGTGCTCCGTTTATAGAATCTCTCAGACAACCAATAAAAGAGTAGCAACTTTCATAGCAACTTGACATTGGTGGAGTTTCTAATAGACAAAGCATTTTCCGCTGCTATTGCCCCAAGATTTTTCATAAGAAGTAAAAGAGGGTTTTGGCCCTTACTTGGATTATTAGCAGTAATGAAACAGTAATAAATTCTGGAATGGATCCACTGGCGGCCTTTCCAAGAACAAGCCTCAGCTTCTCTGTCTCTCTCTTCCTCTCTCTCCCTCTCTCTGGGCCACTTACATTTCTGATCATGCAGTGAGATTCTTTCATTTGTGGAAATCTACCTCAGAACATATTTTATGTGGTAAAAGAAGGCAAGAGTGATGGCTATATGCTTATTTATTATTTTCTCATTAAATGGCTCTTTAGTGAACCAAAAATAACCTCTTTGATCAACAAACACATATTGATCTCTTCCGAGGCTGAGTGAATGTGAAAAGACATGATCTGATGTAGTTAGAAAAAAGTATCCTGAGCTGCGATACTGGCTAATATTTTCATTCCAAATGTCTGGTGGAACCAATGGCTGATATTTTCAAAAAGAGAAGAGCCTGAGGTATAGCAGTGGTGGCAGCTCCTTGGAAGCATTTGTCCTTCACTTTTTAAAAACCTGGATCCAGACACTGGGCTGTGCAACACGAATATTTTTCTTTAAAAGGCAAGTACATACTGAGGTTACCTGTGGGGAACAGGAAAGGAGGGGGCAGTGGGGAGAAAACACTTCTCTACTATTTGTCTTTGACTACGTATCTAACCGAGCCTTCTTTTAAAAAACAGAAACTAGTTCAATAAAAGCAAAAAACACCCCCCACAAAAGAGGGGGCACGAGCAGAGACTGTTTTTGAAAAACTCACCCCCTTGGCCCAGATTCACCCGAAACATATCGTCGCTGTTTCCCTCAAGCTGATGTACCTATTGTAAATGCCCAAGCACCTTTGTCATCAAGAGCACCAAGTGGAAATGCCGATGGCAGGGTTTCGGGGGTGGGTCCTAACTTCTGAGTTGCTCTGTTTGGTTCTGGATGTCACAGGTACCCAGCAAGCGTGAAGGGGAAAGGTGAGGCATTGGTCCTGTAAATTTGAGGGGAAACAATTTTGGTTGTAATTAGCTGGGTGCCCCAGGAGAAATCATACTGACTTTACTTTGTGTTGTTTGAGAACCTCTGGCCCCAGCATCCCTACCTGTCAGTGGAGATTTTCCAGCTCAGAGACTGGTTCATTCGGAGCCCCTGCCTGCTTCTGCGTGGGTGGGTAAGCGCCCCAGCACCTCGGAGGCTGCAGCTGGAGCCCACGTGGAATCTGTCCTGATAACTATGAATCCGATTTGCATGTCCCTCCAGGCAATCTGGCTGCAGCGAGAAGAGAGAATAACAAGAGCTGCTCTCTCCGTCTCCTGCACGACCTTCCTGAAAATACAGTGGACCCTCGGACAATGCGGGCCGTGCGGAACCCACCTCCCACACAGTCAAAAGTCTGCAGACCGCTATCTCTGCCGCAAGAGCAAAGGAACAGGTCGATGACTCACCACGGGCGGGAAGCTGGAACGCTTTGGATAGTCAGGACTCAAACCCTAGTTCTTTTGATTACGCATCCTGGGATCCCTAATCGAACACAAATTTTCCCCACACTTAGTTCATTTAAAGATCTGTAAAGTATGTATATATATATGTACTATATTTATTGGAAAAGAATCTGAGAAAGAATATATATATATATACACACACACACACGTATATGTATAATACATATATATATATGAATCACTTTGCTGTACACCTGAAACTAATACAGCACTGTAAATCAACTATTCTTCAATAAAAAGATTTTTAAAAATCTATGTGTAAGGGCTTCCTTGGTGGCGCAGTGGTTAAGAATCCGCCTGCCAATGCAGGGGACACGGGTTTGAGCCCATGTCCGGGAAGATCCCACATGCCATGGAGCAACTAAGCCCATGCGCTACAACTACTGAGCCCACATGCCACAACTACTGAAGTCCGCGCGCCTAGAGCCCGTGCTCTGCAACAACAGAAGCCACAGCAACAAGAAGCCCACGCACCGCAACAAAGAGTAGCCCCCGCTCGCCGCAACTAGAGAAAGCCCACGTGCAGCAGGGAAGACCCAATGCAGCCAAAAATAAATAAATAAATAAATAATATCATTAAAAAAGGAAAAAAAAATCTATGTGTAAGTGGACCTGTGCAGCTCAAGCCTGTATTGTTCAAGGGTCAACTGTACATATATTTACTTATTTCTCATATGAAGTGACACGAGGCAAACTGGTGATTGTTAAGCTATTTTCTGTCACCAAGGGGCTCTTTAAAAAAAAGTGGTTGGTGTTTGATAGTTTAGCCCAATAATCCAGTGTTTTCTAGATACTGGAGTAGGTAGAAATGGATATAGTTATACTTTTTATTTTTATTTGATTTTATTTTTTTTGGCCGCACCGTGCAGCTTGTGGGATCCAACCAGGGATCAAACCCGGGGACTGGCGATGAAGGCCGTATCCTAACCACTGCACCATCCGGGAATTCCCGAGTTATACTTTTTAAAGAGACCCTACATCTGAAAATTCAATTTCATAAAAGGATAAATTAGAAACATTAAAAATGTTGTGAATGGTGTTTACTAAATCCTTTTCTTAATTCCATAAAGAATTTCTTCAGGTAACGGCTCTTCAAGTTCACCTTAGCATTTGTTTAAAGATGATTAATTGGTTGAATTGGGAATCCTAAGAACTTAAAACTCAAGTGTGGAAGACCATTTATGGGGAATCAGTCAGAAGTGAAGTTAGAGCATCTTCGAAAGATCATGAGTCATTGGACAAAAACAAGTCAACCCTGAGCTCCTTGAAGACGGGAACCTTGGCTTCCATCTCTGATTCCAAAGACCTGGCCAGATGTCCAAATAGAATCAGGACCCTGAGCCACGGACTCCAGCCACGATGCTTGAGACGATGGGGCACAAAGGTGCCTTCCCTGGGGGCTATTGGGGCACATTTGGGGTCTCAGGGACATGGGGGCAGGGAGGCAGCAGAATGGGGGACGGGCAGAGCAGGTTCTAGAGTCTGCGACCTTGAGCACGGAAAGGGAGAGGCTGGACAGCCTCCCTCAGAAACCAGCGCTCCCTGAGAACCAGCCTCCCGGAAGAGGCAGGAACAAGGAAGTGGGGGGAAGAGGAGAGAGGCTGACTGACACCCCCCCCCCCGACAATCTCCCATTTTACAGGCCCCAAAAGTGGGACTTACTTCCATGGCCCTCATCAAAACTGAAATGATGCCAGGGGCAAGCAGGCCTCCTGTCCTCCCGAATCTTCTCCCCCTTTCCTGCTCAGGCAGGTTTCTCTAAAAAGCCAGAAAGACAATCCAAAGATGGACCAAAAAAAATTTTTTTAATGCAAATAAGATCAAGTGAGGAAGTTAACAAGATATGAAAGGTTTGGGTCAAAGTATGGAAGGCTGGTAACAGATTCTGTTTTGGGTTCTGATGGTTGAGTTCAGCCCAGCCCACTCGAATGGAAGCCTCGTAAGAGAAGGGTCTTTATTTTGTAACCGCTGTATCCCCAGTGCTGTGCATGGTGGCACCTCCAGGGGTATTTATTGGCTGCGGAATGAACAAAGCTGCAATGTGCTAGGTGCTATGCTACAAAGCAGGAAGTTTCCAAGAAAGGATTTTACGAAGCTCGCGGTTGGTGAGACTAAATATGAAGAGGTGAATCCCCAGAGTGTATGGAAGCAAAAAGGAAAAGTTAGGGATCAGGACAAGGGAAGTACTTGATAGCTAAGGGGGGAGTCGGCCGCTACTGATGTGGAAACGAGGAAGATGGAGACACACTCAGCCATCCCAGTGGTCTGCCCAAGGCCTGCCTGGTTATCTTTATCCAGACAAAGCCCGACAGAAACTGTTGCAGAGGAATTTTTGTCTTAATGGTCAGACATCTAACTCCTTAGAAGGAGTAACAGCAGATTTCATTTGCAACACGTTACATCTATGGTAGAAAGCTAGGTGTATCTGGCTCAAGTCTTTCTACAGTCTCATGAATAGTACTTGAGATTCTAAGGGTTGAGTTTAAGACTTATCCGTTCTAGTGAATTTGCTAGTCTGTGTTTAAGAAATGGCAGAGGAAAAGCAATTAAAAACCATAAAACAAACTTGCTATTTGTTGCTAACTTTGTCAGAGTCGGTAAGATCACCTTTCTTTACCATGTTCTGTTCATAAGTTAAATTATTGCCAATAAGAGAAGAACCCTCCCGGGTCCATGTTAGACAGCACAGAAAATGACAGAACACAGGATAGTTCCCAGTCACAAAAGCTTATGCATGTCTCCGTTCTTAACTTGCACAGAAGAAATGATGATCCTTGGTTAAAACTGATATTGCTGTGGAATTACAAAGTATCAAGCATGGGAGTTTGTGTTCATTTACACCATCTTCCTGTAGAACAAGTGCTCTGAGCTAAATTATACACTCTATCAAAGAAAAAAAAAATGTAGCAAATAGATGGTGACTCAGCTGCCTTGAAACATTTGTTTTGCTTGTTTATTCCTTCTCTGAGCTGCATGAGGAAGCTCCATGTTTAGTCACCAAAAGCCATTCCTGCACCACTAGATGGAAGACTGGCTTCTCTCTGACTCTTTCAATATTTACAGTGTCAGCAGCAGCGTTCGTTCCTCACCCAGAAGATCTCCTAATCTGGGGGAAAAAAAAAAAAATCCCACTCTACAGTTGAGAGGACCGACCTGGGAGAATTCCTCTTGTGTAGCCATAAGAGTTGACATGAAAAATGATGATGGCACTGGCCATGGACCGCAGGCCATTTAGTGGGTGGGTGTAGGGTATGGGCTGCTGGTCGGTCAACCAGGGTTCACATCTCAACTCTGCTGGTTGCTACCTGAGCAATAGTAGATACATAACTTCACCTCCTCTCGGCTCAGCACCCCTTTGTCCCTCATAGGTTGAATGGGGATAATACCCCTCAAAGGATGTGGGGATAGAAGGAGTTGACACTTGCCTGTAAAGAGCTTAAAATAATTCCTGGGACATAGTCAGGCCCTTGGTAAATGTTAAATGCTTTTTTATTGTTGTTTCTCTCTTGTTAAACTTTATAAGTTATTAAATCATTTTAGGTCAGCTATAGAGAGCTAAATTATCTTACTGTCAATGAGAGGTATTTATTAGAGACAATGTTTATAAATTTCAAATTTATATTTCATTGGTCCAAATGAGCCAGGAGATACCATCATCTGACTTTACCTCAGCAGACCTCCTCGGGAGCTGTCTCTGGGACAGACCAGCTCTCGTCAAACAGTGTGCTTTCTGCATTCACGTCTTCGAAATTCCACTAAAAATTTTTTTTTCTAAGGCTATGGAGCAATTGGTAAGCCAGTTTTATCAATATTGAACCTTCATTTCTCTCTCTCTATGTATATATGAATGGTTTGAGCTAAATATATATATTTATATTAATATATTTATATTTACAATATATTTAATAGATATTTAAATAATATATTTATATTAAATATATTATATTGTTTATATTAATAATATATTGATATAGTTAATATATTTAAATAATATATATTGATATTAAATATATATATATTTAGCTCAAACCATTTTTCAATCACTGACACCCAGACCGTAAGAGAAGCACCCAATTTCAAAGGTAATAAATCAAGATTTGACAACTTTAGTCCAATTCACTCTGAACATGTGTTTGATACTTTTAAGAAAGCAACTCAAGCATTCTTAGAAATGTATGTGCACACAGTACCCCAACTATGAAACTTGGGCTTCCTGCTGGTTCCGAGACCTTTGTTAAAAGGACGGAAAAAAATCCCTATATATAAATGTGGGTATAAGATAAAATTATACAGAAAAGATAAAATTAACACAGAAAGCTGTTAATGTGAGTTTTTATGACACTGAGGGTCACTTTTATCATTCTTTTGTCCAGAAAAACATTCAGAAGGATATATTTTTAACATTCATATTTAATTAACTGAAGTTAGATTTAAAAATATAGTTCTTCCTTAAACTTTTAAGTTTACAAATGGTACTCTTTTATTACTAATCACTTCTTTTAAAAAAATATTTATTTATTTATTTGGTTGCACCGGGTCTTAGTTGCAGCAGGTGGGCTCCTTAAGTGTGGCTCGTGGGCTCCTTAGTTGCGGCTCTAGGGCTCCTAAGCTGCAGCATGTGGGCTTCTTAGTTGCAGCATGAGGGCTCCTTAGTTGGGGCATGCAAACTCCTTAGTTGGGGCAGGCATGTGGGCTCTAGTTCCCTGACCGGGGATCGAACCCAGGCCCCCTGCATGGGGAGCGTGGAGTTTTATCCACTGCGCCACCAGGGAAGTCCCTACAAATCACTTTAGAGACGCTTTGAGGAAAAGGATAATAAACAATAATAAACAGAATTTGCCAATTCTCTGGCAAACAAAGGTCCCCTTATTAAGACTTAAAACTTAAGTAAGTCTTATAAATCTAGGGAATTCAAATTATAAAAATGGTGCTAAATGAGATGCTGGATGTTGCCTAAACTTCCTGTGGTCGTCGTCTCACAAGGCGTGTAAGTCAGATCGTCTTGCTGCACGCCTTGCACTCATACAGTGCTGTGTGTCGATTACATCTCAGTAAAACTGGAAAGGAAAAAACCTGGTGAATCTTAAAATTCTCTTAGGTGTTTTCATGCTGCTTACAGAGTCTGTGAGATTTCAACTTAAAATCGCAGCCCACATCCCTTATTCAGTTACACATTTTAAATTAGAATCTGTTAAATCCTCTAATATGCCAAATTTTCTTGAAAACGAGTATACACAGTTTCTAAACTTTACTCAAAAATACAAATACTGCAGGTTTAATTTACCATTGATAGAGCTAATTCTAGATCTCTCTGAAGTGAAGGACATTTACCCACTGAAGAGAAGACATTGAAACTGACCTACAATTTGAGGTGACCATTTCAGTTAGCCAAGGTCATCCCCAGACATTCCAAAAGAGAAGAAATCTGGAACTATGACACCAAGAATGACTTTTCTCCTGAATGCCTGTGGAGTTCGGCTGTTTTTAATAGATGCGCTGCCACAGACTCCAAAATATGGACCACACCACTGTGGCATTAAAATTATTTTGAGCTGAAGTCATTTGAGAGTCACAGATGCAGGAAGAGGCTTTTTCTCTGAACTTCCTTATCTATCTAAAAGCAGATCCTTGCAAAAGGACTCAACTATCATAAATCACCTCCCTGGGAGTTTCACAACTTTTATCACTGGAGATGGAATCAATGGGGTAAGAGATCACCTAAACAGACCTTGTCACAAAAATACCATATTTCCCATCTATTTTCCTAAGGGCCCATTTATCTTTGACTTTACATAAGTGCCCTTTGGTCCCCTTCTCTTCTCCTATTAAGACGGAATATGAGCCTCAAGTTCTAACCACCCCTTTGAGTAACATTTTTCTCTTTGCTTCTGTGTACATGGGAAAAAAATTGGCCTTTTCTCCTCTTAATTTCTTTTGTCAGTTTAATTCACATGCCCCTGTCACTCAACCTAAGAGAGTAGAGAAAAAGGTTTTTTTCCCCAATACCTATCAACCGTATTTAGTCAACATAATTATTTGACATACCTGTTTACTATTCCCTCTCCAGGGTCATTCCCATGATCATAAAAACATGAGGTTATCTTCCTATAAAAAATGTATTTAGATTTCAGTGACCACCCTCCACTTTTTAAAAACTTTTGCTTGCAACAGTACCCCTTAATCTCTGACTTCAGTTTCTTCCCCCGCCCCCCACTTTTTTTTTTTTGGCGGGATCTTAGTTCCCCCACCAGGGATCGAACCCGCGCCCACTGCGGTGTCTTAACCAATTAAGCACAGAGCCTCAACCACTGGATCGCCAGGGAAGTCCCCTCCCCTCTTTAAAGGGCCTCCAAGCAAGCTTTGACACACTCCCACCTCTCCACTGAAACTGTCGTTCTGTTCACTGTTTCTCCCCAATATCCTATAACAGTGCCTGAGCATAAGTGCTCAACGCATATTTATTAAATAGTGTTTCTGAATGCTTTTTCTAGTCTTCTTTCTTGGTAGAGTTATATCTTGTATGGAAATTTGAATGACATTTGAAAGGATTCCAAGGCTTTGGGAGGTATCACCATTCTAGTTCTAAGGCCACGCCAACTACAGAAACAATTGCAGATTGTACAGTTTGCCAGAAAAATTAAGTGTGCATTCAAAAGAAGCAGGCTGTCATCGCTGTACTGACTCTTGTGAAACAGCCCCTCCCAAGGGGAAGTTGGTGTGCCACGTCACTTACTGATTTACCTAGATAAACCTCGTGGGACAAACCTTCTGAGCAGCTTCTCCAGGTTTTCCTGGAATCTTTGCCCTATGTCGATTGGTGGGAGATGTGCTATTTTTACTCCATGACTGAGTACAGCAGGAAACATCCAAACTAAAACAAGATCAAAGTTTTGAAGGTAGTCATGCCTGTGCGTTAAATAAGAGCTGTCATCAAAATAGAAGTGAGAGTGTGGATGAGTTAAATTTTCCTGGGTGGAAGTGTCCACAGACTTCCCTCTCCCACTCAAATCACCAAAGAGAAGGTAAATTACACAAAGGCAGATATATATATATATATATATATATATATATAGTAAACACAAGATATGAACATTCCAGGGCCCAGCATTCACTGTTAAACAAAGGCGTTGAACCCAGTGATTGCCCGCACTCTCCCTCTGTTCAACCACCCTGATGCTCACTTCCACCCCAAACTACCTTTTTAAAAACCGTTGGTTCCTAGACTTTCTCTGATGCAAAATCATAGAAGGAGGACGGAAGGCCTTACCCTGAAGGGAAAGGTAGAGGGAGGTTTTGTTGAAAGTGATATATAATAAAGAGTACAAAAAAAATAGTAAAGGAGAGGAGGAGTAAAAGTCCCTCTAGCTGGGGGCAGAGGAGGGGATACCTTTGCGGGTGGGTGGCTTCTGAGAGACTACTGAGAACGTGGAGGGTTCCAAGTGAATGTGGCGGGTGTGGGGGGGAAGAAGAAAAAAAGAGGGCTTGAACAGTCTGGTCGGAAGCCCCCACCACACACATGGAGCCCCTGAGTGCTGTGGGGCTGGAACTAAACTTGACTCTCACACCTACTGGACAGAGCATGCTTGTCTTAGCCTCCGGGCAAAGGCGGCTGCGAGCCCTGCGGGAGGGCCCACGGGCTCCTCCCCTCATCTTCGAGTTCACCTGTTTATTTGGACTAGTGGACTTAGCTATTTAGCTTTAAACATGTTCACAGTTTTGTTGAGTACAGGATTGATTTAAGTTAGCTGTACGCATATTTATTTATTTTATTTTTTGACCGAGCGCCACATGGCTTGCGGGATCCTAGTTCCCCGACCAGGGAACGAACCTGCGCCCCCTGCAGTGGAAGCGCGGAGTCCTAACCACTGGACCGCCAGGGAAGTCCCTGTATGCATATTTAAAGTCTACAGTTGGGTGAGTTTTGATATGTGAATATCTGTGAAACCAACAAATAATGAACATAACCACCCCACCCCCAAAGTCTCCTCCTGGAGTTGATATTTTGGCATGTTTTGCCTTGTTTTAAGGTTTTATGGATATTGTCTAGAGATCGAGAGATAAGGTAGGGGACAGATGAAACAGGATTCGTCATGAATTGATAACTGTTGGAACTGGGGGACAGGTACATAGGATTTGTAGTTTTGTCACTTCCATGGGCTGATACGTCCCCCAGGCAGGTTCAGGGAAGCAACTAAGTAACTGCTCCCATTCCCATTAAATTCTAGGTGAATGCAAGACTATGAGAGTTGCTTGGGTCCTCTTGCAACTAGTTTTTTCAAAGAATCCAGGCCTTTCATAGAAAGCACTTTAAGGGTGAGGGTGGCGGGAAATGCAGTAGGTTTAAAACATGAACGCCAGCTTACATTTTTGGTACTCCTTCCGCGGGTCATCTCTTGCTTCCTAAGTCACAGCCACTGGGAGTGGAGGGAACGGCATCTGTCACTTCTGGAGGAATAACGGGCCCCGAAGAGGGGGGGTCTCACCATTCACTTTCTCCGAAACGCATGCTTGGTAAAGCTGAGACCCACCATCCTACCTTGCATTTGTAGGAGACTTTAGGATTTACTACCCACCATCTGGTTTTATTTATATTTATATACATTTATATATATGTATCATAGGGTTAAATGCTTAAGAAAATCCTAGGATAGTTATCAATATCTCCGTTTTTAGACGGAGAGAGAGAGACTTGAGAAGTTAATTTATCCAAATTACACAAATCAGTTAGTGCCGAAGCTCGGACTCGAACCCAGGTTTTCTGGGTTCTCCATCTGGTTTGTGCCATGGCTACTGGAGAAAACCTGGGAGAAAGTGGAGGAAAAACACTTTGTGGAGGAAGCAGAAACCTTGGACCCCTAGAAGCTTCCTTGGGCAGTCCACTCAGGAATTTAACTTCTAGTTGTGGATTGGGGCTAAGGAGGAGGTGAGGGTCAGCAGCTGAAAACACTTCCCGAGCATTTCACATGCAAATTAGTACCATCTCTACTCCACACAACAACAGTGAATTTCTGGCAATAAAACCTTTTGTGTTAAATATAACAAATACCTCCTTTTGGCGACAACATTAAAAATTATGGTTTCCAATGCCCTTTCAAAATGTGAGCCCTAGGCCAAAGGCTTCTTTTCCTGCACAGAAAAGCGTTTATATTCCCACCATCCAGAGAGGGTCACTTAAATGAACATTTTGCCATGTATACCTTTGTATACACCTGTGTATACATGCACAAGCATATTTATATCATATAGATGTGGGTGTACATACATTGTAAAAAATGGCATCTCTGAATATCGTTTTACATCCTGCTTTCCCTTTCCAGGGAATTATAGGCTTCTTAGAATGCAGTATATCTAATTAGGGATCGATGATATTTTGCTTTGAGGTTTTCCAAAAGTCTGGTCCAGGCAGCACCTCTGCAAAGAGTGCTGGGCTTCCTCCTCAAAGTCAGGGGTCACAGAGGAGGGCTCTCACAAACTGTGTGTTCAGTCTACCACATCTGCTCTCCTGCACTTCCCCCAGGAAACAGCAGACTCTAAAATCGTTGCTAACGTCCATGTCTGACTGACCACTCCACCTCCCCAGGGGTACCCCTTTCTGGAATCCCCTCCATTTTAGTGCCGCCATGGAGATCCTTCTCAGGTGGGCTGCCGGGGCTGAAGCTGAATCTGGCCTCTGTACTTGGATGCCAAATTAAATCTCGGAGACAGGGTTTTGGGTGAAGTAGAAAAGGATAGTTTTATTTTGCCAGGCAAAGGGGGACACAGTGGGCTCATGCCCTCAAAACTGTGTATCCCGACCTGGAGGGGGTAGTGAGGAGTTTTCTAGTAGTAGTTCAAAGAGCCCTGGTCAGCTCGTGGACGTTCTTCTGATTGGTTGGTGGGGAGGTAATCAGCAGTCAGCATCATCAGCCTTCTGGGTCCACCGGGTCTGGGGTCTACGTGCTTGTGGGCAGCATGCAGTTAACTTCTCCCACCTGGAGGGGGTTTCAGTATCTGCAAAACAGCTCGAAGATATTACGTGTGTATCCTTTGAGGGGGGACCGACAACCTGCGCCAAGGCTGCACTATTGTTTCTTGACTGCCCCTCCCTTGTCTCTGCATCCCCTCCCTTCCCTGATTAGCAACTGTTTGAACCTGCCCGTTGGAACTCAGGGAAGGTCCTGGAGGCTGAACGAAGCCTATTTCCTGTAATTGAGAAGTGGGGGACACAGAAAGGCTTTTGTGCCCAGGAGTGCCCAGGGTCTGGCTCGGTTTCAGGGCCACTTGTGGCCCACACTCTCATCTGTCCTTGCCGGGGGTGGTGTTCCACTGCCCGAGGATTCCCCGCCCCAGGTGTATCCCCACACCCTGCGCCACAAGTGAGCTCATCTGTAGGCAATAGAGCACTCAAGCTCAGCCCAGCCATCAGTCAACAAACTTCCAGTGAGTTCTCGCCCTGCCCATAAGGAACGACAGTAAGCACTGAGGCAAGGGAGCAAAGCCACAACCAGAAAGAAAAGAGATATTGTCTCTCTCTGGTCTCCCCACTGCTGAGATCAGTGGCTCCACTCGCACACAGGTGATGGCCAGGCTGCTGCCAAGGTCCACTTGGTTCTTAGCTCATCTTGCCTGTCAGTGTGCTCAGAGATCACCCCATCTGCAACTCCTCCCTCCAGCTCTCCCATATTTTTCTTCTGTCCTTATATCAAGGTTTCAGGGAAACAGAAGGAAGCTTGTCTTCATAAAAGGTGTGAGGACCTTGGTCTTAGATGCAGAGACGGCTGTGAGGCAAGAATCTGTGTTTCTTTCTACCGTGTTCCACGTGATTTACAAGTATTAAGCCATCAACAACCATGGTGTGAGACGCTTATGGTGTTTTGTGGAGAATTTGCTCAATATTCCCGACATTCCCTGCTTTTCATTCCTTTTTTTTGCCCCCTTGGACTGGAGGGGGCCACCACGACTGGCAAAATTTCTGACCAGAATAGCAAGCAGGTGCAATCTCTTTAAGCTCCAAGTACATTGGGGGGAGAGATTGCAAGTGAGCCAGCAAAGTGCATGCCCCATTAAGGGCGGGTCAATAACTAACACGTGTCAAAACATAAAAGTCCTATCATCACGCGTTCAACTGGGCAATCTTAAAAAATGGTAGCCCTATTTGGTCTATGTGATATGCTCTAAGATAGTATAGATTTTAGGAAAGCTTTCTTGCTTTTTTAAACCCCTCGAAGGATTAAACATGTTCCCTTTCTCGCTGTCTTCAGTAGATGAAGTTGTTTTGTGAATTTAGTGAATCTGACGACGAAATAAAACAGTAATGAAACGTTGTTTCCCTCATGTATTTTAGCATCCTCCAGGCAGAACTAATGAATATTCAGCAAGTGATTAGTTGGTACAACCCCATGTGCGTCCCCGAAGACCCATGCCAGCCACCCTTTCACAAGCAGTTTTACTTGGTAATTTACAAACGTACTGGCTGCGCTCTGCACCTGCCGGTACTGCAGTTGTTAGCCTAGGATGCAAAACGATTTCTAAATTAAGGTTCTGGACTTGTAAAATCAAGAAAGCCTGATCACCCACTATTTAACTGTGGTAGCCAATGAGTAACGGGATAAACAACCAGGACGAGTCCTTTAACCGTCCTAACATCCAAATAAGACGTCTACACAAGACGCAGGTGAAGCACAATTCAATTGGAGACATGTGAAAGGGCCCGTGTTCCCTGATTGAAAGTAGCTCCTTTTCTCCTGCGGTGTATAATAAACAGCGTGGTGGCCCGGGAGGGGCGGGGCTTGCATATTGGAGCCAGGTGAAACCTCAAATTGATGCAAGCTTATAAAAGCCGGGCTCTTGTCCCGGTAATACGGTGGGTCTTGGAAGCCGGCGAGGTAAGTGGGCGTCTGAGCGCGGCGAGCGGAGGCTGCGAGAAGCCGCGTCCCGGGACGCGGGGCTGCGCTGAGGAGGAGGAGGACGACAAGCTGGACGGAGTGAGCGGTGGACGGAGAGGAGCGGAGCGGGCGGCCCAGGGGAGGAAGGCTGGGCGAAGGAGGCGGCGGCGGCGGCGGCGGCGGAAAACGGGCCCGCCTCCGCGGCGTCCTCCAGTTCCCAGGCCCGGGCGGCCCCTCTGCTTCCCCGGCGGCGCGGAAAACGCGGGGGCGCCGACTCCTCCAGCGCCGGCGCGCCCCCGCCCGGCGCGCCTCCGCCCCCGCCCGCCCGGGCCGCGCTCGGAGCATGCGCGGTGGGCGGGCCGCCTCCGCCGCCCGAGTCGGAAGCGCGAGCGCCGGCGCCGCTGTCAGTGCGCGAGGGGCAAGCAGCGCGCCCGCGGCTCAGCTCCGGCCCGACTCCTGCCGCGCCTCGGCCGCCGCCCGCGCCCCCCGCTCCCGGCGGAGGCAGCAGGCGGTGGGGGGACCATGGCTGACGTCTTCCCGGCCAACGACTCGGCGGCGCCTCAGGATGTGGCCAACCGCTTCGCCCGCAAAGGGGCGCTGAGACAGAAGAACGTGCACGAGGTGAAGGACCACCGCTTCATCGCCCGCTTCTTCAAGCAGCCCACCTTCTGCAGCCACTGCACCGACTTCATCTGGTAGGTGCGCGCGGGAGGGCGCGGGGCCGGTCCTCCCCAGGCTTGGCCGCCTCTCCCGGGGAACTTGGGCAGCCGCTGGGAGTCCCAACTCGCCCGGGACGCCACGCGCGCCGGGCGGGACGCACGCGGGCAGGGCTCCCGGGAGTCGCCGCCCGGCCGGCCGCCCCCCACCGCGGCAGGGGCGACACGGAGGCCTCCCACCCCTTCCCGGCGCCCCCGGAACAGCCCGGGAGCCTCCGCGGGTCAGGGCCGAGCGCCGTGAAGAGTCGGAGGGCGGGTCCCCGGGGAAGAGCCTGGGAGGCGGCAGGCGGCGGCTGCGCGGCGCGGCCCGGGCGGGGGGCGAGGCGAGCCGGGCTGGGCGCCTCGCGGGTGTGGACGCGGCCTTTCCCCTCGGGCTCGGGCTCCGGCTCCGCTGCAGCCGTGGGTCCTGTCCGCTGCAGCCTGTACCTGTTGGGCATGGAGTGGCTCCGGCTTCCCTGCGTGAGCCCGGGGAGAGCGGACAGGGGACCAACTGTTGAGAGCGTGCGGGGGAGGAGGAGCGAAAGGGAGCCGGTAAAGGGCAGAAGGGCAGAGGGAGTCCTTTAAAATAAACCCCGTCAACACGGGGTCACGCTGGTAAAACCCAGCGTGTGAGGACAGAGCCCTTATTTAAGAAAAGTGCTGGTAGGCCTGAAGGTGCCAGAGTTCTGGTAACTTTCAGTGAACGGAGACAGTAACTCGGGAGTCCCCGGGGGTTAACGGGGACTGGGTAAGTGGTGGGCTTCAGAGGGGGGGGGCTCTGAATCCTGTGAAACTTAAAGGAAATCGTGTATGTGCTTTCTTCTGATGAGAGAACTAGCTTTTATTAACTGACTTTTTCACAAAGGTCAGTGCTCCCCCCTCAATTTTTTTTTTTTAAGAAAGCTGAAACTAAAGGCAGTCTAAATGCTCCAGTTAGAGGAGCAGTAGTTTCTTTTCGATTAGGTTGCTAGCCACCTTGCCTCTTCTACTTCTTCCAGGATGTAGGACGCCCTCCCCAAGTCAGATATGTCTGGGGTTCCTTAACTCCTACCCCCACCCCCACCCCCAGGCTGGGGAATGGCACCAGGGTGACAACACAGAGTGCGCCCTGCCACCAGCCAGCTGGCATATGGATCTTGCTGGGGCCCTCTGGAGAACGCTACCTGGATGCATCACATCTGGGGGAAATCATCTCTAAGGGCAAGTCCCACAAACATGGTGCTAATAGGTGTTTAACTTTTCCTTTATGCGTGGCTTTGTCTGAATCCATCACACCTGGGAAAAATCATCTCTAAGGGCAAGTCCCACAAACATGGTGCTAATTAAGAGGTGTTTAACTTTTCCTTTATGCATGGCTTTATCTGAATCCATCACACCTGGGAAAATCATCTCTAAGGGCAAGTCCCACAAACGTGCTAATTAATAGGTGTTTAACTTTTCCTTAATGCTTGGCTTTATCTGAATCTATCACACCTGGGAAAATCATCTCTGAGGGCAAGTCCCACAAACATGGTGCTAATTAATAGGTGTTTAACTTTTCCTTTATGCGTGGCTTTATCTGAATCCATCACACCTGGGAAAATCATCTTTAAGGGCAAGTCCCACAAATGTGCTAATTAATAGGTGTTTAATTTTTCCTTTGTGTGGCTTTATCTGAATCCATCACACCTGGGAAAGTCGTCTCCAAGGGAGAGCCCCACCAATGTGGTGCTAATACGGTGCTTAATTTTCTTTTAGAAATCAGCTCAAAAGTACACTTATGAAAAGCACAGCTACCTCCATGAATGGTTTCCAATGTGTAGTCAGTGTATGAAGCAGTTGTGCTCCAAGGAGCACATAGGTAATTGTAGATAAGACTATTAAAGTTCTTGGAGCATCAGGGCAGAGAGGAGATTGCTGTTTAGTTAAGGGGAGGTCTTCAGCCTCATGTATCAGCTGTGAAATTCCATTAAAAGGGAACAGCTAGACTACTGATTACTTTTGCAGGAAGTAGGTAAGGTAGAAAAGGGACTTGCAACATATATATCCAGGCTAGCTGAAGACTTTCCACTATCAATTGCTAGCCCCTGGTGAACTGATGTGGCATGTCAGGTCACCAGGTGTAACGTGAGTGGAAAATAAAGATCTCCCCGTCCTCTTTCTCCTGGAGTAATCCCTGAAACAGTTCTCTGCTTAGCTGTAAAGCAACCCCTTGGAAGTTCCAGGAAAATATTCCCCAGCATTGTCTAGCAGTGGTTTTAATTTTTCAGTTTTCTTCTTTGGGTCCTTGATTTACAAGTCATTTAAATAATAAAGCACTGATATTTTAAAACTAAGTGCGTTTAAGTATTTTCTGGGTGGGGATGACTAAGTTAATTATAAAGATATGCGAAGTGCTTTGTAAACTTAAAATGCTATGTAAAGCAAGAGATTATGACTCATAACCTTCTGAGAATTTTAATGTAGTTCATCCTAGTTGGAATGGTGTTTGTAATTTAACGTCCACGTCAGGGTTTTCTGCTTAGAAAGTAAATTCTCTAAAGTAATTTACAAGAACAAAATAGCTCCAGAATGTGCTTTGGACGCTATTGGTTCTCAGTAAAATTAGATCATAATCTCACATGCAAAAAATAGGGATGATACTTTGTAAAATGTGGCTCCTTTAAGCCAAAGTTTAATGTTGAGAGTGGTGCTGCTTGGTAATCTCTAGACAAATAATGCTTAAATTCACAACAAATGATGAAGCTGCTTTTTAGTTGTCTTCAGGGAGAAACAATTTTCAGTTGGTCTCTAGGGACCAAGTTCAGCCTTTTTTTTTTTTTTTTTTTTTTTTTAAACCATAAGGTCAGGCCCTTCTTGTTACCTGAATGTTGTAGCCAACAACTTTATAGTCATGTTCTTGTCTTGAAATTTAAGTATTGGTAACAAAGTGTAAAAAACAAAACAAAACAAAAACCCTTGAATACGTTGAAACAGTTTAGTGAGCCTTATGGAGGCCAGATTTTTTCAAAGTTGCATTGACCCTGTGCTCTGAGCTATTTAGGCATGTTTTCCTGTCACATCATTGGGTTTCATGTACAAACCTTTAACTCTAGAAAGCTTTGTTACATAACTGGCTTAAGATATGGTATCCAACACAAAATATGTTAAGAAATCTTCTTCTTGTTTGTTTTTCAGGGGGTTTGGGAAACAAGGCTTCCAGTGCCAAGGTAAGCTGCCATGTTGGATTTTATTTTCGAGTACAGCATGAAATAAGCATTCCAGACAGGAACGGTGTTTCCAGTCATCTTTTCTTTGATCCCCCCCCCCAAAAAAACGTTGTTTAGATGTTCTCAAAATATGAGGGCTGTAAATTTGGGCCTTAAAAAAATTGTTTGGTATTGCCTAGTAATCTGCATGTAGAGCTGCCTTTTCCTTCAAGGGAGAAACCTTCCTGTGACTTATTTTTTTTGCCAAGAACATTCTTGTCAGAAATTGCTGTCTTTTGTGTGGGTGTTCAGAAAAAAATGAAATCACTCTGTGTGTGGCTTTTCTTTCTTCCTGTTTTTGTTCGTCTCTTACCTAGGCATTGGGTTGGACTCCTGATTTTGGGCCGTACAGCACACCAGTAAGTTCTGGTTACAATTTGCTATCTGGGCTTCGGTTTATTAGGGCAAGTGGAAAGTACATTCTAGCCTGGAAAATATTATCCTAACACTGTTTAATATTAAGTGCGTTAGAGACACACGGGGTGTACTTCCTGTAACTTTAAAATTGTGCTCGTAAGTTGGTTACCATTTAAAACCTGCATGCTTGTGAACTTGTTATATGCCTTTTCTAAACACTTAGATGCAGGTATTTTATGTATAATCTATCAGTATTCTACTTTCCTTCACATCGTGCTTAACACCCCGATTGAATAAATTTATTTGGAGAGTCACATTGAGAAATCAAGTTGAGTCCTTTGAAAAAGAATGAAAGGCGTGTTTCCAGTCTCTTTAAGAGATGAAAGGAAGATGTGACTCTTTCCACTTCTCAGAGTTGTGGACCTGAACTTCATAGGCAACGTTTGAAGTCTTTGAACATGATTTTAGGAAATTTAAAGACGTAACCTTGTGATTCTGGGCTAATGTGATACCTATCTCCTGTCATTTTTGGTAATGTGTTTGGGTGGAGACCTAGGGAAACTCATAAGAAAAATATTTACTAAATGTTCTAGATAACGCACAAGAGAAAGGAGGTAGTTATGTAGAAAATGAGTTTTTTAAACACACAGAACCTAGGATAAGGTTTGTCCCTTTGAGACCTGCAGGTTTTGTTGGTGAAATCGGAGAGTGGCCATACTGGGCTACAGCAGCACCTGAATGGTTTTCTCAGCATCTATTGAACTTTCAGTGGATGAACAGGTTAATCTCACGTCGATCACTCCCTTTTACCTTAATTATAAAAGTGCTACTCATAAATTGCCCCAACACTATAAAAGTGAAATCTTGTTTCCTTTCCCACCCTCAGGAATAACTTCTATTTAAGACATCCATTCATTCACTTATTTACACATACTTTTTAAAAAAGAGATCAAAATTTTCAGTCATTCTGCACCTTTTTTTTTTTTTTTTTTTTTAGCTACTAGGTGGTAGGTATCCTTCCATATTAAAACATCAGTTCTTCCTTATTTGCATGTGTGGAAATAGCAAATTGATTCACCTGTCTGAGACATTTTAAATGTTTTTAAGTTCTCTACTATTGTAGTACAAATATAGCTGTCAATATCCTTGGACTCTAGGTATTTCTGCAATAGATACAAAGAAGTGTGTGGATACCTTTTAAACTGCAATGAGCACAGCTTAAGTTGCTCTCCAAAAAGGTTCCAATTTGTTTTTTCAGTATCAATATGAGAATACCCCTTTCTCTTCACTCTTACCTGTATTGGATAATATAAATCTTCATTTTTGCTCTGGTAGGTGAAAAAGGGCCTCTTTTGAATTCCATCTCCTGTGTAAGGTTGAGCACTTCTTCCAACATGTTTTAGCCCCTTGTATCTGTCCTGTGAATTTCCTTATATTTGAAATTCAGGGTTTACAAACCAAACTATAGCAGTGAACGTGTGCTCTATGCAGTATTCTTTGCTTTGAAGAATTAAACCTGATCCCTTGAATGAGTTCCCTTATTGCATTTACAGATGTTTAATTCACAGAAAGCATTTCAAGTATAAGCCTGTTCGTGGGGAGCTGCTTGTTACAGTTGTGTAGTTACGTGTGATCTGTAGTTCTTGACTTCCGAGCAGGCCTATGCTAAACCCATTATCTTATTGTTGGTTGTAACTTAGATAATGTTAGCTCAGGGCAATGCTCTTAATCACACAATGGTTACCCAGTGTTTCCTATTTTGGTACTTGTCTCAGTCTTAAATATATTCTTAAATGGTCAGATGTTAAGTTTTCTCTTGATGTTCTGTAACTCAACTTTTCCTGTTGGTTTGGTTTGATAGGCTCATTCTTAGAAGAATGACTCGTCCTCGTGTGCCCTTGGCAGCCCACCCTCTAGGGATGACAGCTGGAGGCTGAGGCTGCTTTTAGTACCCGTACTTGTCACCTGATGGAGGGGGTAGTGCTCCAGCTCTTAGTATGTAGCGTGTTGCTTTGGTCAGAAGATAAAATACCTGCAGCTGAGTTTACTTCGGCTTAAGAGGGGCAGATGCTCCAAACGAGTCACATATACATGGACTCGTTTAGCTTTTAAACCTAAAATATTCACCATCATTTTACTTAGTGTTAAGTCAGAATTGGAAGACTAAAGAATAAGCGAGTTTTAGTCCTTAAAACCGGGTTTGTAATCTGTACCATCTAGAAAGCATATTTTATAAGGGTGTTTCTAAAAGAGATATGTAAGGTGATTTCCCACTTCTTCCCTTCCCCCAAGATATAGCATAAATATGGAAGCAGGAAGCTTTTCTGAAGAGATCTGCTGGGTCATTCCCACTTTTACCTGATGGACTCTATTCGGTCCTTACAGCACACGTGGTACAGGGGTACAACCCTGAAAATGTGTTACCAGGGCAAGTAACACAGGATGAACCTGCGGTGAGAATTTGCTGCCTGACATGGTTGGAACCAAGGACCTTAAATGTTGGGGAGGGAGGAGGAGGACAGGGTAGATCTTGAAGCCATGGAACCTTCTTCAGGTTCTTAGAGATGAAGACAAGCGTGTCCATTTGTAGATCCGAAATGACAGGACTCGAATTTGCTTTACTTTTGTTTGGCTTATTCTGTGGGTTGGCTTGATCTGTTCCGTGCTCATTTCATCTCCGTGAGGCTGCTGGAGAGCTTGGCCCTTGCCTACTTCTTAAAGAATACAAGTAAGCTTGTCTGGCCCTGGTCATTGAGGAAGTTGAGATTCAAGCCCGGAAGGTCTGTCCAGTTGGGGTCTCTGTCCTGCTCAGGCTGCTTCCACCAGCAGCTGTCCGAGAGTGCCGGGCTTCCCAGATGCTCTCCATCGGGGGCCGTGGAACCCCAAAACAGCCTTATCTCCTACTTTCTCTACTGGGAAAGGGAATGAGCCAACTTTTTTTTTTTTCCCCCTCAGTTAGCAAGACCCATGCCCTTCTCTACTTAACAGCGATAGAAAAACAGCCTCTCAAAAAGTGACCTGCTTACTTGACGGGCCAAATAGTCTGTTACATCTGGCTAACCTGCTTCTTCTGTTTTCCCTGCTTTTTCTATTCCTTCCTTCGTGGTGAAACGTCACAAGTGAAAATGTACTGTCACCCAGGCTCTCTGAATACACGCTGGAGACAGCATCAGTATGAATTCCCACGGATGACCGGGACCTACTGTTGTGGCTCTTTGTCCTGGCTGGTCCGCCTGGCACGTTTAGGCCGTCCGCAGGGAATTTCACGTTCATGTGCTTGCACAGCGCTGCTGAGCCAGGTTTGACTTGAGCCATTTCCCTGCTGAGTACACATCAAATACTGTACGGAACCTGTGAGGCTGACTGAAGCTCTGTATTTTTCCATCGTTGAGGGTGAAAAAATCAGCTTTCTCTACCCGTTTCCTAATGACATTCTATCTTGAAGGCCCGTTTCAGGGTCGATGTTTCGGCTTACCAAAGTAGGACAGTGCTTGATATTCCTTCTCTGAGAACGAAAGTTGATGTTTGAAGAAAAAAGAATGGTTTCCCCCCTTTGGCTGTAGGAGCTGAGGAATTCCAGAAAACTGGGCCCATCCTAAGGGAGGGTGACCTTTAACAGAAAGGGGATTGAGTTGGCAGCTTTTCAGAAAAGGATGCCTAGTTACTCATCACAAGCCTCAGGGTTCTGAGCGCCAAGCAGTGTGGACAGCGAGTGCCAGGAGAGGGGTGGGGGCAGGGACCCGGGCGGGGCTGCGTGGTGAGGCTGGCCGCCTTTGACAAAGTACCCATCCTTTCCGTGTACTGGACTGGCCACCCCTAGACTCCGGGGTGGCCCATCGATTTCCGAAGTTGATGCCAGGATTTTCCATCTTCAGAACAGGTCAGCGTGTCAGGACCCTGCTTCTCACTTGGTTCCCCTCCCCCCAGATTAGAAGCCATGTGGACTATAGATGAGCGTCTGGTTATCTGTAAGTTCCAAAGAGGCAGGTCCAAGTAAGAGTGAGTGTAATTTCGAAACTGGAGGTTTTGCACTGAGGTCAGACTAAAGGGTTATTTCAACTTCAAAGATGAAATTGTCCGTAATCCCTAAAATGCAGGAAAGTGTGATTGAGATGGGCAGTTGGAACTTTCTTTTCCTCTCAGAAGTAGAGACGCATGAAGAAAACTTAGTATAGGGGATTCCCATTTGGTGCAAACTGTTACGAAATGATTTCTGATTAATGGCTTTTTGAATTGCTGCTCTTTCACTTGGTACATTAAGTGAAAGTGCTTTTATTCACACGCATACCCCCCACCCCCCGAAGTTGATGCTGAGGTGTGTGGAGTGGTTATTCCTCCTACTTAGGCAGTAGAAATCTCAAATATTTATTTTTGCAGATGAATCTGACATGCAGATTTCCTTTAATTTTACCATGTGTCTTAGTGTCCTGAGTGTTTCACTCTCCTGGATGATATTCAGATGTAAGTTTTCAGTCACATTGACCCTTAACATGCTAATTTTTTTCCTTCAGAGTGATTTTCAAAGTGCCATTAACTGCCTGCAGAGCTTCCCTGTATGGATGGAGTCCGGCTCCTTGCCAGGACATTGAGTCTCTTCAATCCCGCCGCCTTGCTTTTTCTGACTCATCTTAAGGCTGCTCTCCTTTCTCCCATCCTCCTGTCACTTGAAGTAAGCTGTACTTTTCCAGAAAGTGTGTTCTCTCCATTCTTTCTCCAACCTTTTTTTGCCCAGATAGTACACTTTGAGTCTTAGCCTAAAGTTTAGCCTGGACCTTTTCCGTCCTCCCTGCCATTCTGGACGCTCTCCCTCTCATAGGACCCACCCTCCACAGTATTTCCTGTCTGTTTCCTCTCCTAGCCTCGGGAGCAAGGACTGAGGCTTATTTCTCTGTCTTCCATGTTTAATGCAGTGCCTGGTGCTCGGTTGATACTACGTAAATATTTGCTGGGTGTGAGATTGTATAAATATTAGAGGTATGGTATGAATGTTCCTAGCTGGAAGGATCACAGTGACTTCTGCCTGCCTACTGGTTTTTTTTTTTTTTTTTTTTTTTTTAATATATATTTATTTTTGGCTGTGTTGGGTCTTCGTTGCTGCACGCGGGCTTTCTCTAGTTGCAGCGAGCAGGGGCTACTCTTCGTTGCGGTGCGTGGGCTTCTCATTGCGGTGGCTTCCCGTGGAGCACAGGCTCTAGGCACACGGGCTTCAGTAGTTGTGGTTCGTCGGTTCTAGAGCGCAGGCTCGGTAGTTGTGGCGCACGGACTTAGCCCCTCCGTGGCACATTGGGATCTTCCCAGCCCAGGACACGAACCCGTGTCCCCTGCATTGGCAGGTGGATTCTTAACCACTGTGCCACCAGGGAAGCCCCTGCCTATTTTAAAGTCTAGTTTATAATCCAAAGTTATGTCAGCGAGGGGGTAGATCTTGAGATGGCCTAAGAGAAGGTGATTTCTGAAGCTCAGCATACTTAGTCCAAAATATAGAACAGAAAATTCTAATTTGTATCGGTAATAAGTTCTATGTCATGTTAAGCTTAATGAATTAGTATGATAGGAATAAACCACTTGGTGTGCCTGCCTTCTAACTTTAGAGAAGTATCTGGACATCAGAATGAATCTTTCTGCCACAGATAAAACAAGAGCATGGTATGGGCCACAGCAGGAGGGGGCGATGCCTTGGGTGTACAGGGGTGAAAAGTTAAAACCAGTGCCAGGATGTGTTTGGTACAGTCATTTAAATGGTCCTTTGCTTGGAGATTGCTAATGGCTGAAACCAGATGGTAATGCTCCAGAGGGAGTAGTAGCTCGACTTCATTCTGGTGTTTTTAAACTTCTTGTTCCTGAAAGGTTTCTGCACCTTCACGTGAGGAGTGGAGGGACAGCATTGGGGGCGCAGGGGTGGAACGGTTGTCACCCAGTTGCAATCCCTTGACAGGCTTCAGTCAGTTGAAAGAAACTCGTGTTAAATGCTGCCTCATGCCAGACATCCAGGAGCTTTCTCATTTTGTATACTTCTTTGCAAAAACGCCCCATTAAGCACAGGATATGGTCATTTGTAAAGAAATGAGTGCTGAAGAATCTGCCAGGCTGGTGGGGTGGAGCTTGTGGGGTGGAGCTCGGGTTCAGATTCTCATCGTTCTGCAGAAAGCACTTTTCAGAGCCAGATGGAAACTTTTTTGGTACTTACAGAGCCTGAATTTATATTAAGGGAGGAAAGAATGATGCCATTGAGGGAAACACTGAAGTATGTCTTGGTGACATAGAACGAGGGCCTCCCTGTCCTCATCTGTCTGTCAGAATTCCCCCAACAAACCCTTTGTCACGTCTCTCCCATCAAACTGAAAACTCAGGTTAGACTTTAACCTGAGGCATACGAACATTTCAGGATTGGCATGGTTTTAGCAGTCAAATCTAGTTGAAATTTCTACAGCTGCATTAAAAGAAACCCTCTGTTAAATAATACAAAGGGGAAAATGGCTTCTGGAAATAGATTTCTATCAAGAACGGAATAGAGGGGGGGAATGATTTGATTGTCAGCACAAGATAAGAATTATTTTAAGAGTGAGTTCACAAAGTAAGATTAGCATGAGAGCACTTAATCTTTGATGCCTTCATTTGCTGTTTTCCCCCGAATATCTATACACCTCTAGTTTGGGCATGTTGGGAAATACAAGATCATTTATTAACTGGGGTGATTTCAATAGGTAAGAAATAAGAGTGGAAGCCCAGGACCTGACGGTGTGTACTATAAACAAACTTAGATCCAACTTGGACAGACTTGTATGAGAAATGGGATAAGAGCATGATCCAATCAACAGCTGAATTGTGAGCAAAATTCTATTTTAGAGATGATCTAACTCCTAAGTGCCGGTGATCCTGTTGGTGAAACCATGATGCTTGGAGTGATGAGGCTAGTACCTCATGCACTGTAGTCTACGGTGGAGAGGTTTTCCTGTATTTGAGACACGATAACAAGCGCCCATGTCGTGCTTACTCTTAAATCCTGTTCTGAGCACTTTTTATTCCTCATTTTGATCCTCATGACACTTCTGAAAAGGTCCGCAGTGTTATCCCCACTTTACAGCTAGGGAAACTGAGGCACAGAAGTTTGGCAACTCGCCCAATGTCCCATAGTTGGGAAATGGTGGAGCCTGGGGCTCGCACCAGGCAGTGAGGGTCCAAACTCCGTGCTGTTGCCCCAGGTGCCCCGCTACACAGTTCCTCTTGCTTTGTTAGACTTTAGTCCCCTCACCGGATGGTAGGAGGTATGCAGGGATGAAGTGGTTCAACTCGGGAACGCTTCTGTGCTTGCTGCCGGTAGTGGGAGATTGTGCTGGACGCTGCAGGGCAGAAAGCCTGGCAGTGCAGATGGAGAGAGCTCACCGTAGTAAGTCTGAACCAAGTAGGAGTCGACTGACATGATGACGAAGATGGTTTTTGGGCTCCTTAGGAGGTGGCTTTCGATTTGGGCTTTGTAGGATGCGTGGGATTTCCTTCAGTTGGGGAGCTGGGGGGAAATGCTCTACTGTGAGGAAATAATGGAGCAAAAGAGCCTGAAAACGACTTTGGGGGTCCGGGGAGGCTGTGGTGCTGGCGGTGTTGCCAGCCCCGACCCCCAGACAGGGCAGATGGAGAAATGTACGAGGGTCTACCCCCCTGCCTGTCCCCACACGTGCGTGGGCTCTTCTGCGCTAATCCCTGACTTCCTCTTGTAGTTTTTAACTGTCATGCTGACTTTTCAGAAAGATGTTGCAGTTACAGGAGATAACAGTATTATACCCATGTCAGATATGATGTATTAATATTTTGGAAAATGTGTTTTAGTAAGGGTGCTGCTCTGACACTATTCCGAGGGTCTTTGTTCTGAAGCTGGTACTGTTGGTGGCAGCTGGAAGTGCAGGGTGTTTTCCAGCCTGGAGATTAGGACTGGAGGTGATAACGAATGCTGAGTTCCAATAGGCTTATACACATCAATAAGGGAAATAATAAGAAAGAAATAAAACATTCACATATTTAAAACTGGCAGCACATTGTTCTTTAAAAACTGCACACTGGTTTATTCTGCCAGAATCTCTGGTTCATTATCAGTAGTTATTTCTTCTCCACGGGGCTAAACTCTGGGAAAGTGTTATAACCCTAATCAGAATCCTTGGAAGGTAAAGGGGTGCTGCAGAGCACCTCAGGTGGGAACATAAGATGGGCTTTCATCTGGATTTCAGCTTTGTGAAATCGGAACTCACGGAAGACTGCTGCTGCGCTGGCATGTGCTTGGCATATGCCCCCCCCCTCCCCGGGGAGCTGGCGTTCCCGTCCCCGCTCTGCAGGGGTGGACGCTGGGGCAGAGGCTAAGAGCTCGCCCACTGTCCTGCAGCTTTGAGACCAGGGTGGTGATGGGGTGTCTGTTTCATCGCGGTAGTTCCTTGTTGGTATCTGAAGCTATGGTGATAAGTAGCCAGTCCCTTTTACTCACCTTTTCACTTGTTTTTCCTTCTGTCAGGTTTTCTAATAAAGGATGATTTGTGGTGCTGTTTGTAATTGGAATAAAACTCATTGGTTCAAGAAAGCTACGCTCATGCTTGTAAAGGTTTGCGTTAGTTTCCATTCAGATTTGTTTTGAAGTTCAGTGGCAGTAAATGAGCTTAAATTATTTTCCTCCTTTTGAATTACTGCATACAACTATAGATGACTATCTTAAAATGTGAAGATGGGAGATGGCTCACTTTTAAAACTTTGGAAATTGCAACTTGATTCTTAACTGTTTTACAGTGTAGGGAGTAGTTTAAATCATACTTTTCTTCTAAAAGGTGCTTGATGCAGTTGTAATCATGAAAAGTTGTAAGTTGACATTAACAGGTGGATGACAAAATGATCCTGTTGTGAATCATATGCCTAATTTTGAAATCTTGAGTGAATCTGATGTTTTCACATGGTGAGTTTGATCACTAAAGTGATTTTTATCACTTTAGTTTTACATTAGTTTCTTCGATCTGAGTGACTCATTAACATGGAAAACTTGATCATTCTTCTGTTTTAATTTCAGTTTCTAACAGTTGAGAAGCACGCAGGACTGATTCTTATTTATTCTTTAGGTTCAAAATCAAGTTTGGGTTAAGGGTTGAGATGCATTGTCTTACTTTCTCTTTCTTGCTTAATCAGTACCATCAAGCACCACAGCACCTGCTGGTTGAGTTGAGTCTGATCATGTGATGCAAATTAACTTGCAAAATCACAATTTATTAAAGATTAGTTGTTGGGTGGGAGCTGGAACAGTTTATTGCTTGAGATGTGCCGTGGTGGTCTAAAATGAACCTAATGCACTGCTGTCGAATAATTAACATAAACGGTAAAGGTATTGGAGATAAGATAACTCATTGGGCGAGGCTCTGGGCTTATTCTTCAGTTAATATGACGGTGAGAGGTGTAATACTAATGCTTTTCATGATTAAAGCATAAACTTGGGGAGAATACAGCATTCATGCTGTTAACGTTGATAGGCTTGTTCGTGAACAAGGTGCTTGGCTAACTTGCCTGTTGGTGGAGAATTAATGAAGTTTTATCCCAAAGTTCTGAAAGTGCATCGTCAACTTCTGGCTCTTGTTTGCATTTCCTGTGTGTCCCTTTTATGTCAAGTTTTAGTTGATCTGTATATTTTGTCCGAGCAGCCTGAAACTATGTGGAGACTTAGGATTAAAAAAAAAAAAAAATTGAACTAGTAGAATATATTCACGTCAGATGGGCGAGATTTTAGTCACTAAGAAGCTGGATAGCTCTCTTAACCATTAGATTTAATATATCTGTAGGTAATTAAAAACATGCTTCTATTTATAAATGTAGGTTAATCATCTGAATTCATGTCCATTTAAGTACTGACCTTGACCTCCTTGGTGAAGTCTGTAGTCACAGGATCAAGAAGAGCCATGGTCTTGGAATTTAAAGCAGGAAGGGACTGTGGAGGCTGTATAACTGAGGTCCTGAGTTTACAGCCTTGGAACTGGCCACGAGGGTTCCGTGATGTGCTGTAAACCCAACCGCAAAACTGTGATGATCTTCATGCCCCAACTCCTGTAAAGTGATACTGTGCCCACTGCCTCTTCCTGCTTCCTGGTAGCTCATAAACCTTTGTACTTACATGTACTCTGTAGTCTTAAATCTTAAGTTCTATTGCCAGTGAGTCTAGGTGCTCATCCCATAATCTCTGTATTAAAGCCTGAGGAAATATGCAAACAGAACAGGCACTGAATTCCTTTTATTGCCTTTGAAAAATGGCAGTGCCTTTTAGAGACAAATGTGCATCTTGCTCTAAAGCCTAGGAGGTTTACTGAGTAAGGATTGTATGTTCATCTTTCATAATGTGGGTTACCAGTCTGGTAATAACATAAAGATCTTGTTTAAAATATTAAAAATGTGTAAGACTTTGAATTTGGATGGGAATTCACAGGCAAGGAAAATGGCTCTGCTTGAAGTTACATATTCTTTGACTTTTGTCTTTCTAATTTTAGCTCATGATTCTTTGGGAGCAAGCTACATCCCTGAGCTACTTAGTCTACTATTAATCTTACACTGAGATATTACAACAGAGCTGATTTTGCATTTTATATGTTAACTAAAATACGTATGTACAAACCCACTAGTATTAATCTACAAATGTACATATTTTTGGAGGCCCCCAAGCAAGATTTGAAGGGTTGACTAAATATAACCATAAAGTTTATGTGGCTTTGCCTTCTGTAGTACAGTGACCTGTTCTTAGAATTGAAATTATTTCTGAACAGTGGTACAGCCAAATATAGACGTCAAACCTTAGTTTCAATGTTGACTTGAGGTTCTGATCTTAGAAATACATAAATATAGAAAATATACAAAATGACGGAACTGAAGTTAAACCTGGACACTTATGCATACCTTTTTCAGCATTTTCTATTTAAATCTAAACACAACATAAGTCTTTGTAAGTGTTCCTTGGAGAATTTTCTTTCCTGTCCTAGATTTCTAAGTTGCTTTAAAAAATGAGCCAAAAGTGATGGTTCCTATTTTTTTCCTTGGTGAGTTTCCCTCCCATACGCTTGGACATCTTTATTGCTCCAAGAGTCTTTGAACCAGATTCAAAGTTAGGAGACTCAAGGTAAATTATTACTGCTGACTTGATATATATGAATAATTTTGAAGATTTTATAGGACTTGTGTTAAGAGTAGGAAGTTTTTTCTTTTTAAAAACTTTTAAATTGAATTGTAACACAACTGTATATTGTGTTATAATTACAATATATATACAGAAACGTGCATTGATCATAAGTGTATAGGTTGATAAATTTTACACCAGGGTCTCCTGTGTAACCAGCAAGGAGTGGGAAGTTTCTAGGCCCCCTTTTTTTTTTTTTTTTTGCTCCTTTGCACCTGCTGTATGGAAGTCATTACTTGCTTTGAATAATAGCCTTCCTTTTCAAAGTCAGCTCACTTTCCTGGGAAAATCTTTGATTCTTGGGTGAGGCAGTGAGTGGGGACTTTCATTTCTATGAACTGAAACTTACACCAACCTCATTTCATCCTCAAGTGATTGAACCATCCTTGGCTCTAACTGGAGTTTTTCTCATCCAGCTCCTTAAATCTTTGGAAGAAAGTTTTCCTTCACCCTTTTATTTTGAACTAATTCTGGTTCACTGGAAAGTTGAAAAATGATACAAGGAATTTGTCTCTCCCACCCAGCTTCCCCCAATGTTAACATCTCTCATAACTGTAGTATAATTAGGAAGAACAGGAAATTAACATTTGTACAGTATTAACTAAACTATAGATCTCATTTGAATTTGCACCAGTTTTTCCACTAATGTCCTCCTTCTGTTGCGGGGTCCTGTATGTGGGATCCCAGAGTGCATCTAATTTTTTAGTCTTGGAGGTGAATCATTTTTTATTGTATCGGTATGGTATATCTAATCATGAATTGGTGCAAGCAGATGTCTTCCTTGATTAAAAAAAATCAGACCACTCCTGTTTTTTATTACTGTTAGTTGCACTGGAGTAATGCCAGTCTGGGTGGGGTCTGCCTGTGGTCACCGTGGTTGCTGGGTGGTTGTCAATGAGTTTTTATTGCTTGTCACTGCCAGGCATCTTATTTACAAGCAGAATAATAGGAATGGAAGCCACTGAAGGTTAAGGATCTCATGCACCTGCCAGGTTTTTCCTGGAGAGATGAACTAGAAGTTCAGAGCTTGATCTGGAAAGCCAGCTTGTGCTCTAGACTATTGTTGTCCGATAGAATTTTGTGTGATGCCGGGAATGCTCCATAATCTGCACTGTCTTGTAGGGTAGCCACTGGTGCTGTCTGGCTATTAAGCCCTTGAAATGTAGAACCGAATTTTTTGTTGCGTTTATTTTTAAAGTTAAATAGCTACATGCAGCGGGTGGCTATATGGTATTGGAGAGTTCACCTTTAGGGCATCCTTAGGGAGGAAAATTGGATCATACCTTTTAAACCTTTCATTGTAAAATAAAATGCAAATGTATAGAACCACACAGAAAATGTATGGTGTAATGAATTACCATAAAGCCAACATTGCTTGTAACTGCTACCCAGGTCAAGTAGTAGAGCTTGGCTGGTCCTCATTTGCTTCGTTTCTTCCCCCAAAGTAACGACTTCCGTGACTTTTAGACCCATCACTTCTGTGTGTTTTGTTTAGTTTTATCATGTGGTTATCCCCAGATACTGTAGTTTAATCTTGCACATTTAAAAATAATTGGAAATGTCCTTAAGTCTCTTTATAACTTCCCCATTTCCTTATAACTTACCTGGAGGCGTCCCTGGGTTTTTGGACCTGTAGTGTTTCCCACAGTCAGAATCTTGGTAACTGGATGCTCATAGTACATCAATTTCCCCTGTATTTTTCTGCAAATTGGCAGCTGGGTCCAGAGGTTTGATTGGATTCGAGTTTAATTTGTGTTATATAGTTTAAGATGCCTTTATAAGGTCACATGCATGTTAGTTACATGTATATTAATGTGGAAAGACCATGAATAGGATTTTTCTATCAAAGTATCCAAAACTGAGAAGTGAACATAAGCCAGTTGAACTAGTTTTTACAGAGTTTGCTATGCAACCTGGGAACATCCTACTGCATGCTACTTGTGGGAAAACTTGGTTGTCAGAGGTTTTTCTAAGTGTGCAGTGTTCATTACACCTCTATGCAAATTTTACTTTTACCCAGTACTTCTGTGGGCAAGAAGTGTGTGTGTGGATGTGTCTCTGTGGGGGGTGGAAATAATTACTTAATTGAACTGTTATATAGCCATTTGCTTGTCTAAACCTCACCCACATGACTGTCTATTTAGGTCTTCTTGTTCCTGGTCTTGACGTCCAACCTAAGATCAAAATTGGGTTTTATAGTTATTTTTCTACACTGGAACATGTGGGCGCAAAGAGGAGAAGCGTGTGAGGCGAATTCGGTGCCGTCCTCTTTGGGGAAGAAGATTGTCACCTCCTGGATCTGCTGTGGACAGAACCATGTACTAGCTATTGATATGGAAGAGGGTTTTCATAAGAGTGAACAGACTCTGAGTCTTATTAGGGAGTTTAAAATATAACTGGGTAAGGATGACTTAGACACATAGAGCACTAAAGAGTACTTAAAAAAAAGTCAACATGTATAAGTTAAAGTGTAAAAGTTAAGAGACCTTCCAGTGATAAACGAGCACTAGACTGGAAGATAGGTAGGTAATCTTGGTTTAAATCCAGTTTAGGCCTCTTCCCTCGTTGCAGTGGGGGAGTTGGGTTCTATTCTCGGTAGCAAGTATGTAACATGCTTTGGCCAGCTGCTGTGGCAGGTAACATTGGTCTCTTTCATGATCCTCTCAACTTCAGCATCCTCAAGTCGGGGCTCCAAGTAGCTGTTACCTAGCAGTTGATGGGCATTGACGTGGGAGACCAAACCTCATTCCTGGGCTGCCTGCTTTCTAAGCATCCTGTCAGCTGTTGGTCTTCTGAGGCTAGAGATAGGAAGCACTACCTCACCCTGCTACTGGGTGTTTGTATATCCCCCTTCTCTTAATTATTCCATTGAAGCACAATATCTCAGAAAAATAATCTATGGTACTGAATTTTTTTTCTAAAAATATTATCATTGAAATGCTGAAAATTTCATGTAAAACAAACCCCTGATTGCTGGGAATTGGCCTTCAGCCAGGAATTGAGTCGGTTTTGGATGAAAAAAAATCCCCTGATCCTCCCTTGATGTTTTTCTTTATTGGCAGCAAGTAAAATGTTAAAATTTTCTGACTTCTGTTGGGTCCAAGCCAATGTTTTTTTACTGTCTAACTTATGTGAACTCCTTACGGTTGAAATCTGGTATTTGTGGCCTTTTACAGAGCTCTGTGACCCAAATAATCACTCTGGAGCCCCTTTCTAACCTGGAGAGGAAATAACAAATGCTCGGAGTAGAACTTTGTGTGTTACCTTGTAGGAGCCATAAGGCTGAAGTAATGGTACCCTGACCCCAGTGATGTGTGATGATAGTGGGATTCAGACATGCATAGGAGAGGAAATCATGGTGGACGCAAATCAGGATGCATTGTTCCTAAAACTGTTTGAGAACAGTTAAGGGAGAGGAGAAAAGCCCTAAAGGGTGGGTAATTGTGATTTTATTTTGGGAAAGCTTGCTTACAATCCTTTGAGCTAGATAGAGCCCTAGGATTACTGTTGAGTTTATAGGACCGCATGCTTTTGCATGCACAAATCCTATTTGTGCAAATCTGACCTTTTAAAGTTTCCATTACTGTCCCCATTCTGTCCCCCCGTCCCCTTAAAAAAGCTGAGCTTTGAAGTTTTAGGTTTTATGGCTGATAAGGCTCTGAGACCTACATCTGTGGCTGGCTACCATCCACCTACTCATCTAATCATGTAGTCAGAGCGTATTCTCTACCAGGCACTGAGCTATCGCTGGGAATCACAGTACCTAACATTTATTGAACATGGCCTTTGTGTGGCCCAGTGCTAAGCACTTTATACGCAACTTTTACTATTTAACCTTCATAACTGCTGAGGGCAGGTGGTTTTTATCAGGTTAAGTATTGCCTGAATCTTCCAACTAAGTAACTGGGGTTAGGTTTATATTTGAATATAGATCTTGATCAGTGACTCACTTTTTTCTTCTCTCACATGGATTTTTCTGATACTTCATCCAGAAAGTTTTTGAAAGTTCTTCATGGATTTTGTATATTAAAAAAAAACAAATCCCCCATTTTTACAACTTGGATCCAGATGTTGTTTTCCTTCCCCACTACCCTCCCACCCCAATCCTTCATAATAAAACGTAGAAAAATCTAAGAACATGCTTTTTTTTTTTAATTTTCATCATCTCTTATGAATGATGAATTGTATTTACTCTTTGGAAAGGGCTTATAGGGAATTAAAGTCTCCATATACTTTTTTTTTTTTTTTAAAGGAATGTAGTTTATTTCTGGCTGTGTTGGGTCTTCGTTTCTGTGCGAGAGCTTTCTCTAGTTGCGGCGAGCGGGGGCCACTCTTCATCGCGGTGCGCAGACGTCTCACTGTCGCGGCCTCTCTTGTTGTGGAGCGCAGGCTCAGTAGTTGTGGCTCACGGGCCTAGTCGCTCCGCGGCATGTGGGATCTTCCCAGACCAGGGCTCGAACCCATGTCCCCTGCATTGGCAGGCAGATTCTCAACCACTGTGCCACCAGGGAAGCCCAAGAACATGCTAATTTCCTGCCTTATATTCCTGGTGGTATGTGATGATGCTATAAAACAAATGCAGTCAAACTTAGCAAACATTCAACTGAGGATGTTTTAAAGATACATGGAATAGATTTATATTTAAAATAGTAATCCAGTCATTTTACTTTCTAGGAGCGTCCTTTTCTCTGTCCTAACCTGAGGTTGGGAGACCAGTTTGTCATTGTCTGTTTGCTGTTCTGCCTGTCTGTCCATCCTTCTGAGCTGCTGGATCAATTCTGTTGAACTTCCCCAGAGTCGGGCGGTGTCTGCCCAGCACAAACTCGGCTTCTCTTAGAGTTGGCGGTGTGTCCTTGTATCTGTTCACCAGACTCGAATTTTGGGTTTCTATTTCGGTGGGCCTCTAATTTTCAGTATTTGCAGATTCTTGGTAAAGTTTGAAGGGGAGATCCGCTGAAAGTGATATCAGCTGGTACCTTTGTTTTACTGTTGATAATCAGTTTGTTGGAGAATACTCCTGTAGTAGTGTGTCATCTCCTTAACTTCCAAATACTTGAGATCAGCTCTGTAAACTTGTGTGTCCTCCACCCATGTGTCTTAATCTCTAGTTTAGTTCCTCTCTGCTCTGCCTTCTCTCGCTTCGTGTTTTTAAAATTTGAAGTCATCAGAAAGTTATTTGAATATTAGTATGACAAGTTTGGGGGAGAATTCTCTTAAAATGAGGTACAAAAATTTAGGTGACCGTTTACTCCACGGATACATCTTCCAGGAACTGTCTCTTAACGCTGGAGATATAAACAAGCCAGACTGAGACTCTGTTCGAAGCCCTCTAGTATTGGGCCCAGTAGTCATGCAGACGCTTATGGAAAGGCCATGGGACTCTGGCAGTGGATGACAAAGGGTGGGGACTGAGTCTGGGGGGTCAGGAAAATCTCCCGTGAGGAAACATTTGCGCTCTAATGGGTGTGAAGAGCTATCTGGGTGAAGAAAAAAGGGAAAGCCTTCTGGGTGAAGTAGCCGGCGTGTACAGAGGCCCTAAAGGGGGGGGGGAGCCCTGTGTGCTCTAGGAACCAGAAGCAGCCCTTGGTCACTGGAGTGTTTGAACACGGAGTGAGAGAAGGCTGGAGAGGGAGGTGGGGCCACCTTGCCGGTCTCGGACCAAGTTAAAGACTTCGGTCCTTGAGCCTGAGAGCCATGGTGGGACTCCATCACAGGGCTCTCAGGAAGGCGGTGGCCTGGTCAGAATTGCCTTGGGAGAGGATCATGCCTGCTGTTCCCTGGAGAGCTAATTCGAAGTGGGCAAGACTGGATGGGGCAGCCCGTGGGGAGGCCCCTCCTCACCCCGGTGAGCGATCGGGTTCCTGCAGCTGGAGAGAGGTGGTGGAGAGACGCTTGCAAGCCCAGGGTCTGTTGAGGAGGTGGTGATGAATTGGGTATAGGAGGGAGGGGCAGGTGTGGACAAGGGCAGTGGTGACACTTGCTGTTGTGTGACAAGCCAGGAGACCAGGCTTCAGGGAATAGCACGTGGCTTTGAACCTGTGGGATATGAAGTCCCTTCAAGGTTTTCAAAGGGGAGACAGGAAAGGGTGGCAGCTGGATCCCGGCACTGGGACTGAGGGTCAGCCAGAGCTGGGAGTGGCTGCGTGTCACCTACTCACAGGTGGGATTGGATGAACGGCAGGAGGAGGGCGAGCGGCCAGCAGCGGGGAGCTCTGCCCATCATGGGCTGTGCAGGTGAGAGCAGCCCTGCGGGGGGAGGGGGGAAGGGGGCAGGAACTTAGGGGGGTTAGGGTGAGGCTTACAGGTGGGGGCTGGGTTGATGGGCTGCTGGGGCTGGAGCTTTTATTGTCCTGGGGCAGAGAATAGAGGAGAGGGAGACTACAGCTGTCTGAGCAGTGACCCCTGGACAGTTCCTGAGGGTCATTCAGTGAGATGCTTCCCGTTGGTCTTTCCGTGCATTGTCTCTGAGGTTATGGCTCCCTAGAAATGTTTGTTTCAACCAATCAGGGTTAAAAAAAAAAAAAATGATGTAGTGACCCTGCTTTCAGTCTTTAGAAAGACAAGGGTGAAGTTGGGTTTTTTAACTCTTAAATTTGTACTCATGCAACACCCAGTCTTCACTGAGCTGGGTCTCATCCGACCCCTTCTCTCCGCCTCACGGGCGCTCCTGCAGAAGGGAACGTCTGGGAGGGTGAGCGTTTTCAGAGATGCTGACCAGCTCCTGCGTGACTTGGGGAGGCGTGCACCCCAGCTGCCACCTCTCTGCCTTTAATTACTCAGGATGTTCGTATTTATCAGTAAAAGGTTTTGTGTTTTCTTTAGTCATACAGCTATAATATGTACTCATCCTATCAAAGAGATAAAACGGATCAGTAGGCAAGCGAGCATTTGGTGTTTGAGAGAGATTTTTATTAAGCTAGAATATTCTATTAGAGACTGAACTCCATTTCCATGTATTTGGCTAAATGGGTATTAGCGTGATGGCAGGAAAAAGGGTATTTGGAGGGTCACGTGCCCTGGCATTGACTAGATTACGGAATTTCATAAATACTTTAAGACGGACTTTAAAACGGCAACAGGAAAAATGATTTTGGGCTCATCTGTGCGTGTGGGTGAGAGTCGAATGGGGATTAAGGGCTTCTGACTTGGGGGGGGGGGCGGTGCTCCTGGTCAGAATGAAGGACGCACACCCTGCTTGTGCTTCGCTCTCTCTGCTCTTGGACTGTTGATTGCGCTTCTCTTCCTAAGACATCTGTGTTAGTAACTGCTTCCTATTTTGTATCCCTGGAGCAGCAGTCCATAAATTACCGAGGGGGCATGCCTGCGGTGCTGCGGACGCAGATGGCCCTGAAGATAAGTTGTGACGGAGTGCTTTGGGTTGATAGGCAGAGATGTCAGGGCAGTGTGCAGTCGGAGCGCGCTGCTTCGTGGACTTGGGTCACCAGGGAAGAGAGTCTGGGTGTGCGACTCTCGGCTGTATCGTGACAACCGAGTCTCCGTGGCTTTGGCTGACTGTGTCCTGTGCTTCCTGCCCTCCTAGCCTTTCCCTCGGCCTTGATTCACTCTTCTGCGCTTTCAGTTTCACTTGGACCCCTTTGCGTCTCCCCTCTGTCACCCCTGGAGACTCCCACGTACGTTTATTTTGCTCTCCCACATGGGTGGTGCCACATCCCGTACTCCATCATCGTATCGGTCGGGATAGGCAAAGTTTTCTGCCACGGCAACACGTTCGTCCCCATACCTGTGGCTTGGTGGAGGTTTGCATCTCCTCACTGCACCTCGATGGAGGGGCTCCTCTCCACAGTCTTGTAGGATCTTGCCATAGAGAACCCAAGGCCACCTCCTCTGCGAGGAAGAGACAGCGTCACACAGGGACTGACCTTTCAGTGCGTCAGCTCGGAAGGGACTCTTGCCCATTGCTCATTGGCCAGAGCAAGTCATGTGACCTTCCAGTGGGGATGGGGAGATGGCCACACACAGGGAGGAATGGGAATGTTCGGGTGTTTCTGCCACATCTGTATTGTCAGATTTCCTTCACAGAAATGAAAACTGTTTGAATAGAACCTCTCAGGTGGGAGATGTGTTGCTTATAGCCTGTCCTTCATGGAAGCTGTCTTAAAGGCAATAGGAGGTACACACAGGTTTGTTAAAGGACTTATTTTTATAGATGTTTCCTTTTATTTGAGCAGTATTTTCCTTTTGAATCCAATGTAGCAAACCAGTTAACTTTTATTCAGAGTATTACTAGAACAAGGGAACTTTTGCTCCATTTACGGGAGGATGTATAAACCTGATCCATCTTGGAGTAGACCATCAGGATTCTGGTGATACCCAGGGCATCTGAATAGTTTCATAGCCTCTGCTGTAGGGTTTGGCGGGGGATGTGGGGAAATTAGGGGAAGGGCGACATTAGCATCGAACAGTGACACCCAGGCTGGATCTCTTCCATTTTCTACGAGGTCTAAAATAGGTTCCTGGCATTTTTTAAAAGATCTCTGTCTGATTTAAGAGTCTGGTCCTTTTAAGGAGACTTCCATCTTAGTTTAGGTAAAATACAAACTACGTTTTCCTCCTCCAGACGTACTTGACCAGTACCTCTGTCCCATGTGCCCTGCGTGGAAGTAGCTCTCCAAGAGAAACCAGTGTGGAGGAAGGAGGTCTGCATTACAAATAACTAAATGTACTAGGTTTGCCTAATAGCGAATCTAACAAACTATGAGAGATGAGAGATTTTAAAATGGAGATGGATTCCCCTAAATGCTGCAAGTTTTGTATTCCTCAAAGCACCCAGT
Organism: Balaenoptera musculus; assembly: GCF_009873245.2. NCBI lineage: Eukaryota > Metazoa > Chordata > Mammalia > Artiodactyla > Balaenopteridae > Balaenoptera > Balaenoptera musculus. The sequence continues at coordinate 783,164 of NC_045804.1, read as the reverse complement.
CTTTACTCCTGTTGTAGGATGGATTGTCGAGCTGCTTTCTGATGAATGTTCAAGGAGGAGATGGTCTAGGCTGAACGGTGGGACTGGATAGAGCATCTGTGCTAACATGATTCGGGGCACAGAGAGGTGACCAGTTGTCTTTTATATAATGATACTCTCTTGTCAGTTAGGTTCACCTTGTCTGAACTAGTTTTTAAGGTCTGTGAGGAGAGGGGACATTTCTTATTCCCCAGTGCCCTGTACTTGTTTGTGGGCTGAGAGGAAGGAGTCTGGACTCTGGAAATGGAGGGAGTGAAGGGGATTAAGGCCTGGCCATTGCAGGCATTTCTGTGGTCAGTATCCCCCAGAGGATGCGTGGCCCCTTGAGGGCATCTGTTCCACACCCTGCGGGGATGAGTAGAAGTAGGTTGTCTTCCGTCCTCCTGGAGGCTGGCTTCAGAAACTCTGTAGGATGACGCTCTTAACTGAAACCTCGACTTTGCGTTTAGGTTCAGGTTTCTCAAGCTCTTAGTGTCCCCTTCCCCCTGCAGTGTAGGATGGAGTCAGCGTACAAGCCTGCGTCTGTACGGGGCCATCATGCAGTCCGTTCCTGTCGGGCCGTGTGCTGGAGCCTGGCCGCTTGGCTCTGGTGTCTTTCTCTGCTGCCCCTGTCCCTCGGGCTCTGACCCGTGCTCACTGTGTCCTCATCCCGGGACAGTGCGAGATCCCTTGGGTCCCAGTTGGGTCCTTCTGTGGAGCCGGAGATCTGGGCATTTATTGCCCTTCTTCCTAAGTTTGATTCTGATGGGTGGGTCTCCTTTGTTCTTTTTTTTTTTTTTTTTTTTGGTGGCCGCACTGCTTGGCTTGCAGGATCCCAGTTTCCCGACCAGGGAATGAACCCGGGCCGCCCTGTGGTGGAAGCGCCGAGTCCTAACCATTGGCTCGCCAGGGAAGTCCCTCCTTTATTGTCTGTCAGCATCTGCTAAATTAGAATGGATCGTCAATTTCACTTCCTCTGCAGAGTCAAACTCACAAATCCAGGGAGGAAGGGAAGCAGACTGGGGACAGGAGGCTACAAGGGGGGCCCCAAGATATTTAAGGGCTCGGAAAGGATGTGAGGGGAAGGGGTGGAGAAAGGAATATAAACGATTGCTGTCCCCGAAGACCAAGCACCCTCTCCTGTAACCTCAAACCTCAGTCTTAAGATTTGCCCACTTTACAAACTAGGAAGCCACCTCTTGAAGGAGGTAAGTAGCTTGTCCAAGCTCAAAGAGCAACTGTGCATGGTGAACCAAAGGTGTTATACCTGGTTGTTTAAACTCTTACTGCTGCGGTGTGTAAATACCATAGATACTTGTTGTTGGTATTTTTCTAACCCGGAAGTCTTTTTTTCCCTTAAAGTCCCAACTGTGACAGGTGATTTGTTCTTGGGGAGGCAGTTCTAACCCTGTGAATTCCTCCAGAATGACTCCCTAAGACACTTGGAAGATGCTCTGGGGTACCGTTTTTAGCCTGGCCTCATGCTGCATCTCCTGTTCAGGGAGTGTTTTGGACTTGGTACCACGCCTGGGCTGCCAGGTCTTGGTTGCAATCACCAGAAACACTGGCTTTCCTTGGTTACTGACCAAACTGATCACTCTTCAGTTCTGCCTGCCTCTGAACTGGAGACTTCTCGATGTGCTGTGCAAAACCCCACTTTGGCTGTGAACCACGCTCTGCGCGTCGGCATAAGCGCCTGACGTCGCGTCACTAGGTGGTTACCCTCCAGAGAGGACGAGCGGAGGCCCTGGGAGCACCGGCCAGGCTGTGTATTTTCCTTGTATTGGTTTCCCGACTTCTAGGATGAGTCTCATGATGCAGCTCTTCAGTAAACAAACTTGTGCTAAGGATCTGCCACTCCCCCCCCCCCCACTCATTTTAACCAGATGGGGTTTGGAGTTGTGCAGGGCTGTCCTCTAGACTAAATTTAAAATATACATGAACAGGAATTTTTAAATTGCGTCTGGGCTTTGACAGGGTTCTGAGGATGTTGTAGTGGGAAGAAGGGAAAAACATTTAGGAGAATGGACTGTAATCAACAAATAAGGTGTTCTTGTAATTTTTAAAAATTAATTATTTAATTTATGTGGCTGCGTTGGGTCTTCGTTGCTGCGCGCGGGCTTTCTCCAGTTGCGGGGAGCGGGGGCTACTCTTCATTGCGGTGGCTTCTCTTGTCGCGGAGCACAGGCTCTAGGCGCGCGGGCTTCAGAAGTTGTGGCTCGCGGGCTCTATGAGCGCAGGCTCAGTAGTTGTGGCGCACGGGCTTAGCTGCTCCACGGCATGTGGGATCTTCCCGGACCAGGGCTTGAACCCATGTCCCCTGCATTGCAGGCGGATTCTTAACCACTGCGCAACCAGGGAAGCCCTGTTCTTGTAATTTTAATCGGCTCTTCCTGGCAGAGGTTTCATATAGCTGTTTCTCAGACACAACTATTTATGGGAAGTAGTAGTTGTAGATAGTAGCAGAATGCACCAGGCCATTGTGTCACTGCATTTGGAAATGTGTTTCCTGATCTCAAGGTAATAGAAGGAAATGAAAAGGACATACTTGCGGCCACCATCCTAAGCCCACTTGTCTAGCCACGTTTTAGTCTTCACTTTCTGAAATGTTAATTGCTGCAGTGCTAGGTCAGGCTTGAATCTATCTTGCTGGTATTCCTTAGACATTTATTGAAGAGTTTCTGCCCGTGTGTTGGAAAGAAAGTAGTTTCGGGGGGGCGGGTAGATGATCATTTTGGTTCTGATAACTCTTCTGCTAAAAGGAATGGAATAGGTACAGAACTTCAAACGGTTATAGTATCAGCTGAGAGAGAGGGGATGGCTGCAGTTTTGGAAGCTGATTTTGCAACATTTGTATTGGCAGTCCTAACCTTCCAGAGTGTTACAAAGTCTCCGTGCTGACTTTCCTACACCACTGCCTCAGTGAGCTAGCACTGTGGTCCTGCTGTTTATTTGCCCTAGTATTTAATTCATCTTTTAAAATTGGGCCTTCTGAAAACAGTGGCTGAAAAGGAAAATGGATTCTTTTGAAAAGCCCAAATTTCTTAAGTTCCCACTTGGACTAAGATCCCTTTCATTAATTCAAGGATTTTTTTCTCTTTGCAAACCACTTTGAAGCGAACTTAAACTCTAGCTTAGGCTTAAATTTTTTTTCTTACGTGTTTTCCTAGAGTTATTGGAAAAACATCCCTGTAAAAGGAAGTTTAGTTTCTATTCTGTTGGTTCAAAAACCTAATATTGTTTTGTCATTATTACTTGAGGGGAGCTCAGAAAGAAATATAACAGCTGCTTGGAGTACATTTAAAGAACTGTACTCCAGAATCTTGTTTTTCCTTGACTCCTTTCTCTTCCCCCAAAGACCTTTAAATAGAAGCTGTTTCCTTTTGCTGCCTTAAAACACCAAACCCTATCCATCTGATTTCTTCTGGTTGCCGAGTAAGGAGTGGCAGCTTTGAAGGCTACCAAAAAGGACAAAAATACTTTATGGAAATAGCCTGATGTTAGCTTAGGTCCTCAAACTTAGAAAATTCCCCCAAAGGAACAAAATAACCCCAAGTTAAGAGTCCATCTTGAAACCGGCCCATTGCTCCATGCTTAGATTTTCAAATGCTTTTATAAAATTGTATAATAGAGGTGAAAGTGAGAGGTCTGAATTTATAACTTCACTGTACAAGCTAAAAGTGTAAGCCTTAACATTTGATGTGCACTTCATTTTAATTCTAGGCTTAACAGGAAGAACTGTTTTTGGGTAAAAATGGTGTGGATTAGTTCTGTGCTAAACATACATACTTTCCTCTTGTTTATGAATTGCATTAAACTCTTTGGGGGAATGGAAAAAGGACATTTAAGCCTTACAAACAAGCTGTGCACCATAATATGTTTGTATCAGGCAAAAGCCGTGGACTTTTGCTTAAAGATAATCTCAGTAATGGAAAACAATCACCAGGGCCTCAGGGAACTAGAGTTGGGTGGGTGATTTGGGCTTTGGCTGGGGGAGTCCTGGTCTCAGCAGTGGCAGATAGTTTGTCAGAATGAGGCCCCAGTTTGGTTTAGGTTGTTAGGTTGTGAACGTTCCAGAAGCTCTTGTAGCAGATGGATCAGCAGAGACTTGCTGCTTCTGCTGCACAGTTTGTCCGAAAGATGAATTTGGCCTAAGTATAACCAGCTTCTTAGTTTCTTTAGGATGGGAGCACATAAACTACCTTCAGGGGGAGAAAAATGAGAGCATAAATATTAATATTAGACTATTTAAAATGTTCAGTGGAGGGCAAAGAAAAAATGTCACAGTTGGTCTATTCAAAGCAGGCAAAGCCTATCTGAATTTGGGTACCTCAGAAATCCTTTATTTAGAAGTCATTAGTATTCATCACTGAGAAAGCCACTGTGTGCTGTTAGGCCAGAAGCCATAATTATGGTAAAATTATCTGGCAATTAAGGTATGGGAGCCAGTCCTTGTCCTGAGGAGGGTGCAGGAGGAGCTTGACAGTTCCTGTTACAAGGTCCAGCGCCCAGAGTCAGGGAAGCCCAAGGCCAGTTCTGTGAGAGTCCGAGGAGGGGAGGGCAGGGAAGTCAGCCTGCAGGAAGGATGGATATATGATTGATGTGAAAAAGCACTGGCATGGGTCATTGTATTTCTTGTTTTCTTTTTTCTTTCTTTTTTTTTTTTTTTTTTGTGGAGAGACAAAAACTACAAACCTCACAGCACCTTGCTGCATTTTATTTTTTTTTTGCCAGTGGTCCCAGATCTCTGTCCAGAAGGCTACTCGCTTCCTGCTCTTTGACAAAGAAGTTTTGGGATCTGGCAGGCCTCTCGGTTTCTTCAGGTTACTGCTGCTTGCTGGCAGCAGACAGTAGATGTTAATTAAGCAAGCTCTTCAAATTCGGTTTCAGTTTATCGGATCCGTCACATTTTCTTCTGCATTTTACTGTCGAAGGTGCAAATCTGATGGGTATTAAGCATCTTTTAAGAACTTAACATCTGTTTCATGTGAATTATCCTTTTAGAGGTGCAAAATTGAGTGAGGCATATTTTGAAATCTGTGCTTTGTGATTCTTGCAAGGTGGAGAGGTGTGCTTTGTGTTGTGAGTGCTTAATTCTGAATCTCTCTCCTTGAGAGAAGTTTGCTGAAGGATAAAAATCTAAACGATTTAAAGTTAGGGATTTTAGAAAAGTACTCAGAAGGAAGGAACTATTTAGGTGAGATGAGTTAACAATGGTAATCAGTCATAAATAATTAACTAGATACTTGACCGTGCCAGTATGATCCTAGCACGGTGTGATAGTAGCTTGGAATTTGAAATTGAACTTGACCTGGTTCTCTTCTGAGTATTAGTTTGTGTGAATGAACACCTTTTTTTGCATGTTGCCCTAGACATTTATATAGCTTTAAAAAGCCACCTTGCATGTTACTGCAGTTTATTAAAGAAATGTCTCAAACAGGAAGGCAGCTTGTAAAACTGCGATAGATTTCTAGTGAATTGCTTTTTTATGACTCTTGTACAAGGAATTCAAGATCTTGGATTATTTTATATGGGCCACAGATACAATATATGGTTTAATAGGCTGTAAGCTACTGTCACTGTTTTGCAGTCATAAATGCCATCCAAGGAATGTTTTCTGGACCACTTGTTATATGCAGGATTCTATGCGTGAAGCACTGACTGAAATAGATGTGGCCCTACTTTTATTTTTTTTTATTTTTAAAAAATTATTTATTTTTGGCTGAGTTGGGTCTTTGTTGCTGCGCACGGGCTTTCTCTAGTTGCGGCACAGGCTCGGTAGCTGTGGCACTCGGGCTTAGTTGCTCCGCGGAATGTGGGATCTTCCCGGACCAGGGCTTGAACCCGTGTCCCTTGCATTGGCAGGTGGATTCTTAACCACTGCACCACCAGGGAAGTCCCAGCTACTTTTATGTATTTTTGGCTGCACCACATGGCTTTCAGCATCTTAGTTCCCCGACCAAGGATCGAACCCCGGCCCCCTGCAGTGGAAACTCGGAGTTCTAATCACTGGGACCACCAGGGAATTCCCAGATGTGGCCCTACTTTTCAGGAAGTGCTGAAATCCATCCAATTAAAAACTGAATGAAAACAAATTCAGAGATGGAGATACTAGGGGAGGGTGCTTGAGCATCTGAGCCCGTTTACGTGTAGGTAGAACTAGTGTCAAGCAATGAAGAGAATTATGAGAACAGGACAGACTGTAAAAGTTACAAACCTAGATACTATAAAAATAATGTAAGTAAATGAAAATCTGGAGGTGCAGATAAAAATGAGAAGGAAGTATTAGCATGCTGGCATCCACATCCCTCAAAGTAGAGTCGGACAATTCTGCCCCAAACTGAAGCACATCCTTAAACTGAATTTTTTTTTTTTTTAACAGGCTTCACCAATTCAAAATCACAATTTTGTTTTGCTATAGGCAAGCAAATTTAAGTTTAATAAGAATGAATTAGCATATCAAATACCTCATTTTCATAAAATTTGTCTCTGTCTATGTACACAGGAAGATACCTAGAATGTTTTTTGCCTAATGTTAATGATTTATCTGTGGTGTTTGATTTATTTTTGCATTTGTCTATTTCTGCATTGCATACATTAACATTTTGGCATTTTTTTAAAATAAAATATTTAAAAGTAGATAGTTTTGGATGTTAGGGATATGAATACTTTTTTGTAGTTTTAATTTCCGAAATTGGGGTGGGTAGGGAGGTAATACTGTTTGCCATACTGACCATTGGTTGTATGTCACGTTATACACACGGACAAGTCTCCTAAGTAACTGAAAACATACATTGGGGCTGTTGATATTGTCGGTACTTAATCCATCTCTTCCCTGCCATGATTTACGTTTTTTCCACATGACTTTCTTTTTCCCCCTAGCCATTCTGGGGCCATACAACTCTTTGTTATCAGTCAGAGTGCTGTAGCTTCCTTTCTGTGAAGAAGCTTTCCCTCTTTGTTTGCTTGTTTTCATGGAAAGCTATTGAAGCGAGAGAAATGGGTGTGTGATGGGGAAGATGGTGCTAAGGTCAGTTTTAGGCGTTTACTCAGCCCGCTGTGCGGAGGTGAGACTGGAGGGAAACCAGTTACAAGGCTCCTGAGGTACTCCTGCCAAAGGATGATGGTGACTTGGGTAGAGGAGGTGGCGGTAGGGGTGGAAATAAGAGGCCACACTTGAAAAATGGACGAGACTTAGTGGAGGATTAGATAGGGAGGGAGAGAGGGGGCAGGGAAGGTCCAGGGTGCCTGCCAGGTTCTGAGCTTGCACAGAGGATGCTGGTGGTGCCCTTCCCTGAGACAAGGCATGTTGGGAGAGCGGCTGGACTGTACATCTGATTCCTGAGGCCCAGGTGACCTCGGGCTTCATTTCAAAATCAGTAGCCTCAGAATGTCTGGCATTGTATGTCCAGCTAGGGCCTGTGAATGCACTTTGCGGGGGGGCTCGTCTCTCCCGAACTTAAAAAATTGTCAGCATTTTCTGGGGAGAGGTTCCTTGTGTATCTTAGACTCAGGGGAGGGCCATGACTCAGAAAGGTTAGGAACCACTGACTAAGTGTGTTTCATCATGATGACCATTCAATAGGTACGTGTCACGGACTCATGAAGCACAAGAATCATATCAATGAATGGAAATTTCCTGCTCAGCTTTGGAGCAGGGAATTTGAACTGCTCCTAAGAGCCATTGTTTCGGGACATCTTCTCTGACCTGTGTCTAAAAAAAGTTTTTTTTTTTTTTTTTTTTTTTAGCACACTGCTTAGTCTTTAATAGTCTCACCTAGTAATCATTAGCATTTCCCTGTGCTAGGTAACTTAGGTAATTACCCCCTGTGAGATTGGTATTAGTGCTTCCATTTTACAGATGGGGAAACTGAGGTTTAGAAAATGTAAATTAATAGTAGATAGTAAGTGGCAGAACTGGGGTTTGAATTGTCTGACTCCAGTCGCTGCTTTCCACTGTATTTCCTGTTGGTTGACAGAAGTGACACCTGTTCTTTGTATCTTAGTGCTTTGTCCTCAGGTCTTTACTGAAAGAAGCCATAAGCATACTGCAGTCTGATCGGGTCTCTTTTATGTAATGCCCCTGCAAAGGCCCAGAGTAAGATTACCCCTTTTATTTTTCTAATTTGTTTTTTTGTCTTTTCTGTAAACTAAATGCCTTTTATTCTCTACAGCTGGACTTGGTTAGGAACTCTCATACCTTGTCTTGCTTTGAAAACGGCAGAATACTCAGATTCACAGAATTATTGTACCCACATCAGATTTGCTATTTGCATGACCATCCTCATCTCCCACATCTGTTTTTCTAGCCAGTTCTTAGGTTTGTGGTGGTACTGTTGGTTTTTTTAGGTTGTGATTGAATTAAACCTTGTTAGGATGTTGACTTTTTGAAGTGGTCATTTATGTTCAGCTGGTGTGACTGATGGACAGTTATCTTTCAGTTTCCTCTGGAATCTTTACTGATTTTGAGAGTAGTATTTGTTTATGCCATCACTTGCCTGATTAGCTTTAGGAGGAAACCCATGCAGTCTCGGATCATCTGCCAACAGGGGAGCCTCTGCTTCCCTTAGCACAGTCGGGTGGTTTCTACGTCCCCCTTCTAATACTAGAGGCGGGCTTTCCCAGAGCTCTTGGCGGGGGTGGGGGGACCACTCCTCTACCTTGGAAAAGAGAAAGTGTCAGAGGGGTGTCTGAGTGTACCGTGGTCCTTCTGATAGTCAACAGATCTCTTCCACTTACGACATTTTTATCATGAAATTGTGGACAGGAAAAATGAATATAACAATAGCCTTCAGATTTAAGATGAAGAAATCTCAACTCCAAATTTGGAAATGAGCAAAAATTGAACATTAGAAAAGAATTCATAGCCCTCATAAAGAATGCAACTGAGGGACTTCGTTGGTGGTCCAGTGGTTAAGACTCTGTGCTCCCACTGCAGGGGTCATGGGTTCGATCCCTGGTTGGGGAACTAAGATCCTAAATGCTGCATGTTGTGGCCCCCCCCCCAAAAAAAAAAAAGCAATTGAGTATGTCAATATTGTGATTTTGAGAAGGCCAAGTATAGTGCTTGGCATATAACAGAGGTTTAATTTTATTGAATGAGTGTGTAAGGAGACAGGTGGATGAATGCCACCAGAATGGAAGCTCCTTGGGGGCAGAGTTGCTATATTTCTAGCATCATCTAGAAGGGACTCAATAACTATCGATACATTGGGAACGAATACCTAAATGAATGCTAGTAAAAGATAAGTTGTTGGATTGGTTTTAATACAAAAACTTACAGACCCTAAGAGATAAGAGCAAAGTATATATTAAAAAGTCAAACTTTCAAGAAATATCACTTATATCTTATGATACCAGAAACCCATTTTTATTTGGAAATATTAAATAAGAGCTAACATTTTGAGTTTAAATATAAATTATATTATGGTCATAGTTCTTACACTCTTAGGTCTCAGAACCCCTTTATACTAAAAAATTATTGGGGACTCAAGGGCTTTTGTTTATGTGGATTTTATCTACCAATATTCACCTTTATTAGAAATTAAAAATGAGAAAATTTTAATTTGAGAAAATAAACCCTTTACATGCTAACATAAATTACATAATTTTATGAAAAGATATTATTCAAAACAATTTAGAAGAGTGTTAACCTACTGGAAATCTGTCTGACTTAATGAAACACATTTGGACTCTCAGCTCCTTTTGCCTTTAATCTGTTACGTCGTGTTGGAAGTATATGTCGAACATACATGTAATTGTAAAAAGGAAGAGTATTAGCCTTCTCAGAGAATTGGAGTTCTTGATTGTGATAGCTGGCAGGTGAGTTTCTCAGGTTGGTTGCCGTATAGAATATGAAACCATATCTGCATCCATTGGTCTCAGGTGTTGAATGGCTCCTTTAAGTTCTCGTGACCTCTTCTGGTTTGGAAAACACTACTTCACTTAGTCCTGTGGGTCTTTTAAGTGATACATTTCATTATAAAAAACCAATTATAGTTGTTAACATCACCATCCATCTCATCAAAAAAACCCTTTAGGTCTTAGGAAGCTGTCGAGCTCGTGGCAGATGCAAGTCTGAAAATTCTTTCACTTGAAAGCGTGACTTACCACTGGTGATAAATATTGTCAGTTATTTTCCATGAAGTGACAGGCTCACGTCATTCATTTTCAAGAAAGTATCTGCCAGATCTCCAAGTCCGAATAACCATAGTTTGGTAGTTCTTTCAGGTAAACGTGGCGTTCCGTGGGAAGAGTGGGTGTGACAACCATCATATGCTGAGTGCAACCGAAGCGCTTTATGCATCATGTAGAATATGAACATGGAATTTTTAACGCGTCATCAAGACATTCTTAAATATGAAACTGGTGTTAGAGAAGACATTGGGAGTTGGCGGGACGAGTGTCATGCCTGTTGGCACGGTGATTCATCCTAAGGCTCCGGCAGTCTTATTACCACAAATGCTCTCACACCTTTGGGGCAGATGTCAACACAGGAAAGAAGGCACATAATGACTTCATTAGTATCGGGAAAATAGTTTGGTTCATGTGGACCCTTGGATGTCTGTGGCTCACACTTTGAAGCCAACTTTAAGGGTTTGGAAAGCCACATTCAAATTCCTACTTTAATAGACATTGTACCAGTGGTCCAAGACGATCCGTAACTGAGGATTCATATTTCTCTCAGAAATGCACGCAGGGCCTACAGATCACCACCTCACTCTGTTTCTGGTGTGTTATTAACCCTGGTCTGTATACGTGAGCCTATAAACAGCAGACGGCTGACAGCTTATCGGAGCAGATCGGACAGCAGAGGGGGTGGGCGGCCTGAATTTAGGATAATCTAAGGAGTGACTCACCCACTGTGGATAATGGGGTTGTAAAATGACTCTCCGCTTTAGTCAGCGGCTTAGTTGAAAAGCCAAACTACAGAGTTAAAAATTACAGGTCTCTAAAATAGATACTTTGTGCAAACTTTTAATGTAGCATTTAGCTGAGAATGTATGTGGGGTTGGGTTGAGAATTTTCAGATTCTTTGTGTTTTGGAATGTAGGGTCGTTAAGAGCATCAGTAATGTCTCTCTGGAAGTGCTGGACGTGCACCAGGCACTTGAAGAACTTGAAGGGCTGAGGTTGCTTCTCTCTAAGGAGCATCCTTCAAGGGGAGGACAGTTTCTCCTCCTCCTGTGTGTGATTCCAGAGGCCCTTTTAACTCCTCGTGGATGGTCTACTAAACGACTTCATACCTGTGGCAGCACGTGTGGAGCAGGTATTTTACTGGCGCCTCCCATTTAAAGTTTGACGATAGTTTTTCTCACGAGACCTTTATTTTAGAAAGGAGAGAAGTTAACATTCCCGCAGCTGCTGGGTTTCTGCTGCTCTCCCTCGGGGTTGACTTACCCCTCTGTGTCTGGCAGGGTTATGGGCTCCCCAGGAAAAGGCTGGGAAACCAGGAGCTGGTGCGAATCCCCGCCGCGTGGGCCTGTCCTAGTGAGTGCAGGGCCCCGCAGAGGTTTGCAGATACGTTGTCACGTCCTTTGTTCCCTCGCTCCTGCTTTTCCTTTTCCGCTGGCCTGGTGGCTGGGAGGAATGAGTCGCCCTCCGCTCACGGCTGGGCTGTGGAGCGTCTGCCCGCGTGGTGGACTCTGGCGGCCCAGGGAGGGTTCCCCGGGCCTCGTGGTCGTCCAGCTGCTGTGTCCTGCGCCTTCTCCAGGCTGCTGGCCGTGCACAGGTACTCAGCTCGCTCCCCCGGGAGGAGAACGCTTGGCCTGGCTCCCAAAACCTGCCGGAGCATCCTCACTCGCAGCTTTGATTGGTGTTGGGTGTCCCTTTGGCGGCCTCCAGCCCTCTTATTTTTAGGGCCTTGGTTAACGTCTTCTGTGTGTGAAACATGAAAGGTGAGCCACAGCCGCTAGAATTGGAAACTCAGGGTTTTTAGGCCACTCTTCTCTTGTCACACGGCCCTGTCGGGTTCTTCAGTTACAGAGGTTACAAAAAAAAATCCACCCTGGGAGCCGGTGGGTGGGTGTTGGGGGAAGGAGAGGAGCAGCGCCTGATGGGCAGTGAAAAGAGATACTGTCACTAAAGCTCGAGCCAGCGTCCTGGGAGCCGTGGCCTCTCAGGTGCTGGCAGGAGTCTGCTTACAGCTCAGCCCGGTCACAAGTCGTGGTGGGGGGACACTTGGTGATAACGGGACTTCTCTCTCTGGGGGGAACTGGCTTGTCACACGTTGACGTGGTCCGGGGGAAAACGTGTGTGCCCTGTAGGCGACATACGTGTCTGATTTGAGAGGGAGGGCTCGGGAGAGGGTGGCGTGGGTGCTGGAGAATGGGGGTCCAGCCAGCCCAGGGCACCCCGGACAGGGAGCTGGGCTCCTGCTCAGGTGAGTGTCAGGGGACCTTCTTAAGAGACAGGGAGGGTGGTTACAGGGGAGACGGTTTCTTCCTCTTCCTGAAATAAATAGAAAAATGAACCGAGGTAAAGATGGTTAAACTTGTTTTCCACCTTTGAAGGCCAGGCGTTCTTATCTGGGCTGGGTGGTCACTGCAGTGCCGTGAGCATCGCAGGTAAGTTCAGAGAGTCCTGAGGCCGGTGTTTCCTGGTCCCCTCCCTCTGTCCCCGGTGTGCTGACAGCTCGCTCTCTGCAGTCCTACAGTAGACCCTGCTTCTCTTCTTACCTCGTCGTATACTGCAGTACCTTGTAATTGTGGATCAGCTCTCTCACTAAAGTGTAAATGTTTGATGGAAGAAACCGCGTGGGCGTGGCCAGCTCGAGGTGCAGGGGCGGTGAGGACTACGTGACTCCCGCCCTGAGCCGGGATGAGCTTTCTCGCCGCCGTCTCCGCTCCTTGCTCTGTGCTTTAAGCCTGTGAGACTCTTCCGGAAGACTTGAAAGTAAAGCCTTTCACCCAAGGCTTTTAGGTTTTCACAGCTTATCACTTAGGGCAGGGGCAGTGACTCTCTTGATACTAATTTAAACTTCCTCCTATGCGTGCGGCCGCGTTTTAGAAAGGACTGTGGGGAACTACAAAATGTTTTTGAAATTGGAAACAAGTGTATCCTAGTACATGCTGCCAAAGAGTCTTCTCAGCTCTTCTGGGGTTGTAAGTCATTAGATGCTAGCTTTTAAATGATTAAACATATGACTACATCATATTAATTCCAAGAAGTATAATGCCTACTCAAACCATAAAGGTAGTTGAAGCCATAAAGGTAGAATTTTTATATAAGGGCACTTGATGGGGGCAAGGATAGGAAACGTGGCCAGGCTATGAGGGATCTTGGAACCAGGATCTGGTTGCACCAGGAGCCAAGCCTGAGGTCCCTGGGGGCTCACGTCCCCTCCCCTCCCGGAATTGGCTCATTCTTCTCTGTAGTAGCAATCGGGTTTTCTGCACTTCCACGCTTACAGGTTCTAAAACGGCCCCATCAGGTCCGGAGTGTGCCAGCCCCCAAGTTCAAATGCTAGTAGACAGTCTCAGCTTAAATTCCCAGCAGAGAGGACTTGGTTGGCCCAGCCTGGTCAGTGCCCAGCCTGGTCTGTGCCCACCCTGGTGCAGGGAATTCCACCCCAGGGAAGGAGTCTGGGGAATGAATAGCTTAGGGCGCTGACCTGAGAGCCCAGCATCTGGGAGCTGCAAAACCCAGAGGAGACCATCGGGTCTGATACCACCTTTGTTCCTCATCTGCAAATTGTGTTCCACCACTTCCTGTGGTGGCGGGCGGGGGGGGAGCCCTCGTGTCTTCCCGAGGCCTGGAGACCCATCCTTGTGCATGAGATGGGATTTTCAGAGCAGGGCACGGGTTATGTAGACAGCCCAGACGGTGTCTGCTACAGGCTTGTTGAAATAGTAATTTGGTCCAAGTAGTAGAGTGTCTGTGGGCAGCTCTAGAGCACACGAAAGGAAAAAGAACATTTTGAGTTGGGTCTCTGAGTTGTACTGCTGTCGGCTGTGAGGGAGGATGGAGGTGGTAGTGGAGATGATCTGTGAGGGATGCTCTTCTGTTTTCTTAGAGGAAATCGTTTTATCCATCCACGTCGTATTCCAGAAACATTTCTTAGCCAGGGCCCTTCAGTAATCTGGTTTTAATACCAGGTTAGGCGTTTTACTCCGTCAGAGATTATGGTTTGCTGTCAACCAGCTTTACCTGGCTGCGCTGAAGACAGTTTCGTTTTCTTTGTGCCGTGCTCTCCAGAGACCTAGTTCACAGCTGGGTGCCTGTGATTGCATTAAAGTGATAAAGTCCCCTGGTTAAAAGGGTATGTCCTAGATCTAACATCTGAAATCCTTTCCATTAAGCATAGTACAAGCAGATCTTCGCATTTAGGTGAAGCTTAACCATTTTTGGTGGCTCACTTTGATCCTAATCTCTGTTTTAATTTTTATAATTGCTCTTGGCAACCACCCCTCTGGGCTGCCGGCTGAATTTTATGACTGGTGTCCCTTCCTTTACACGACGGATATAATCGGCTCATTTGATTCAGAAAGGGAGTTTGCTTTCCCTTCTGACTTCTGTTATGAAAGCACTGAGGAATTCCCCAGTAGAAACAGTGTGGAAAAATATTTGGAAATGAAGAAATTAAAGTGGTGTGTCAGGTTGTGTGGCTGGCTGAGTTGTTGTGGCCCTGGTGGACTGTTTCCAGAACCTCAAAGCAAACGCTAGGCTCTCCCCTCCGTCGCTGGGAACTGTTTTATCAACAGGACTTGGCTTGTCTTTGTCCTGAGTTACGATGCCCAGCAGAGAGAGGCCCCTTCTTTCTTTGCCAGGATGTATTTTACCATCGAATGAAGCACGCAGTCCATCTGGAAAACTTCTGGGTTTTGGGCATCAGGTTCTTTAAGATGTGTTGTCTGCTTTGTGGAAAGAGCTTGTGGCTGGGATTATAGACATGAACATGGCCTCTTTCTAGATTGTTAATATATATCTCTGGACTCTAGAGGGTTTTTGCGGAATGAAAGAGTCCACAGTCATCTGTAAGATAACTTCCAGCCCAACGCATCAGGATCCAAGTTTGAGAAACTCAGTTTTGTCATTTAGGATTCTTAATAGGTAGAATGAGTTGCATTAACTCTGCTCCCTGCAATGCAGGCTCTGGGTCCTGAGTCACTCCATAACACAGTGCCTAAAATGGTAGTTGCATAATAAATACTGTCGAATAAAATAAATGAATAGATGCGTGGTGACCGTTCTGAAACTCTTGTAAGATAAAATTGCGTGTTGAGGCAGCCGGAGTCCGACCTGTCACTCCGGGTCTGTTTTGAAAATGGAGGATTAAAACCCCTCTTAGGTTAATTGTAAATCTAAAGTCCCGGACCAACCTTGGATCACTCTGTTTTCTTACTCTGCAGGGCATTTAGCCACAGAAGACTGGGCTGTTTCTTTTTCCTGCTTGCTTGTCTTAGGACTGCCTACTTGACTAATCAGTTTACGCTGTCCCTCTTAGGCCACTAATCCTATTTTTCCAGCCGAGAAGCAGCAGGGTAATAGCAATGTGTCCCATGGCTATTAAGAGATGATATTGCCTTGTACGTAAAGTACTTATTTTTTCTCTGCAAAAGGATGATTAAGCAGAAATTTAATTTTCATTTATGCATTTGCCTTTTTTGTGATGTTTCTTTATCTTCTGGTGTAGTCAGGGGAGAAACATAATTTTTATTGTCATTGCTGATTATGTAATTTTCAGCATCTTAACAGGGTGCTTTCTTGGTCCTACGTGCTTGCACTTCACCAACCCATTATGAACTCCAGTTGCCGGGGGCGGTGGGGAGAAGACACTGAAAATTGAAACGATCCTTGGCATGTGGAATTTTCTGAAAGATTAATTTGAAATAAGCACATTTTATGGTATTTGCTAACAATATTCTCAGTTCCTACAGGTCAAATTTTCTCATTGAATACGTTTTTTTCCCCCAGTTCATATATGCAGAGAAAGCTTCATTAAAACTGAGACCATCCTAATTCAGTCTTAAGCAGGCAGCCAACCCAGATTCTTAAAAACCCCTGCTGTGAATGTGCTAATGAAAACCAAGAAAAGTGCCAGTGGAAAGGGAGGTGGTGAGATGCCTCTTGTTGCCTCTAGTTTTAACCAGTAAATTTCTAGGATTTTGGAGTGAAGTATTTTAACTGCTGGTCCAGTGGGGATGGGCGTTCCTGATACATTACTGCTTTTGCTGCTGGGTCTTGAATTGCTACAACTAAGCTTCAGTCTGATGGGTGCATAGATGTTATATCATTCTCTGAACTTTTTTCTGATGTCTAGAGTATCTTATCACCATTATCATGGCCATCTTCATTTTGAGTCATTCTATCCTCTGGTTCAGCTTCTGAGAATCATTCCTTAGGAAGTAATCTTAAATATGGACGATTTTTGCACAGAAAGCTTGCCCATTGCTGGTTTACTTAAAATAGCAAAAAATTGGAAGCATCCTTTATGTCCAGTTTTTTTTTAAATTTATTTATTTTTGGCTGCATTGGGTCTTCGTTGCTGCGCACGGGTTTTCTCTAGTTGCGGTGAGTGGGGGCTATTCTTGGTTGGGGTGCCGAGCTTCTCATTGGGTGGCTTCTCTTGTTGCGGAGCATGGGCTCTAGGCGCGTGGGCTTCAGTATTTGTGGCACGCGGGCTCACTAGTTGTGGCTCGTGTGCTCTAGAGCGCAGGCTCAGTATTTGTGGCGCTCGGGCTTCGTTGCTCTGTGGCATGTGGGATCTTCCTGGACCAGGGCTCAAACCCATGTCCCCTGCATTGGCAGGTGGATTCTTTTATTTTTTTAATTTTTATTTTGTTTTAAGTTTATTTATTTATTTTTGGCTGTGTTGGGTCTTCGTTTCTGTGCGAGGGCTTTCTCTAGTTGCGGCAAGCGGGGGCCACTCTTCATCGCGGTGCGCGGGCCTCTCACTGTCGCGGCCTCTCTTGTTGCAGAGCACAGGCTCCAGACGCGCAGGCTCTCAGTAATTGTGGCTCACGGGCCTAGTTGCTGCGCGGCATGTGGGATCTTCCCAGACCAGGGCTCGAACCCATATCCCCTGCATTAGCAGGCAGATTCTCAACTACTGCGCCACCAGGGAAGCCCCTATCCCCAGTTAAGGGAGATGATTTAGTGATGATCAGTACTGTGCGTACATTCAAGAGGACTAAATTTCTTTCAAATTGCTGTTTCGGATGAATAGGAAAAATGCTCACGGAAATAGACCCTGCCACTTACAAGAAATTAAATTATATTCACAGAATGATTGGTGATTAAACAAATCTCCAGGTAAAACCTGAATTGTGATAGCTGATCAGATGATAGCTGACTTTTCATCATTTTGTTGTTTTTCTGTATTTTTAGTTTTTTAAAAGGAACCACATTTGTATAAAGAAACACCATGTAGATACTTTAAAGTGAACAAGACATAGCTAGAAATGGATGCTTTGGTAATAAAAGTAACTCTTAAAAGGAATCCTCTTGGGTGCAGAAGTCTCTTCTGTATGTTTGGGGGCAGGGCTGCCAGGAGGTGAAAGAGGTCCTGGTTAACGGCCCCAGTTGTGTCATAGCTCCTGAGTAAAGGAATTGGTGGAAAGAGAGGGAGGGGAGGGTGTTCAAACAGGTAGGAGGGCACCAAAGGCACCTGTGGTCTCAATCACAGTCTTGGACAAGTGCTCTTGCATTTAGCTTTGTTTTTATTACTACAGTATTTTTTTAATGCTGTGAGCTGTGGATGCAGTCAGCCTTGATTAGAATAGTAAGGTCTGTCCTGATAGTA
This sequence comes from Balaenoptera musculus, assembly GCF_009873245.2. Classification (NCBI taxonomy): domain Eukaryota; kingdom Metazoa; phylum Chordata; class Mammalia; order Artiodactyla; family Balaenopteridae; genus Balaenoptera; species Balaenoptera musculus. The sequence goes on along the minus strand of NC_045804.1, from coordinate 765,404 downwards.
AAGGCAGCAGAGGCAAAAACAAATCCCAATAAGTAATAATAAAGACTTAGAATGCATTATGGCCTTCCTAGAAAATGTGTATTCCTTATTAATATTTGATTAAGGAAGGTGGAATGGCTACAGGGCTTTGGAACCAGAGTAAGACTGAACACTGGTCTTGCTTGTCCGTTTTCTCATCTCTAAAATGGAAACAAGACCTTTCTCATAGGATTTTGTGCATATTAAATGAGAGAGAATGTACTCGCAAGCTCACTGTAGTGAGTTCATGGTGTGTAGTTGGTAGGTGATTATCATGAACTAATGAAGTGTAGGTGGTGGTGTTTAAAAACCCACCGGATGCTGGGTTGCGGAGAATAGTCTGTTTACACTAGCTTGGAGTAGAAACTCGGTCTGAGTTCTAAATGGTTCCTTGGAAGCACAAGTGAGCCAGTAGCATGATTGCAGGTAAGTTCCTTTGGTGGAGAAGTTTTTTTTTCTGCTGAGCTTGAAGCGGAGAAAAGGGTAACAGATTAGAGTGTAATGATATTATTTTGAATTAATTTGACAATTAGAACCTAATTACCTTGTTTTGCTCTCCATTTCATATTTTACAATCTGATCTCTTGAGCATTTTGAAAAGAAATTTGGTAAAATGTACTTGTTTGTGTCAGTGGAGTTCTTATATTTAAGGACTGAACTTGAGTTCCTCTGCCTCCCTGGGATGAATGTTTAACTGTCATTGGACAATCCATGTCATCCTGGGTGCTCGAGGGACTTAATGGTTGCTTTGTGTCAGTGGCTGCAGAATGTGTAAGCTTCTTGGAGCGAGAGACCAGAGTTGTTCACCTTCACCCTTCTAATACGTAGAATGTTCTTTGCATATAGTAATGAGTTAGATGGTAGATGACTCATCTGCCCAATTCCTTAAAGAGTCAGAGCCTAAAGCTACCCTGATGATAAAAGAAACATAACTACTTTGCTCTTCCCAATGTGATAGATTTAATAATTTGTGGGAATGAGTAATGCTCTTCACCCACCGGCAAACAAAACCTGCACCAGCACCTTCTTGTTCTTCTTAAACTCTTTTTTTCCGTCTCGCAGGGATGGCACATTTGCTCTGCTCAAAGTCAGTGTCTCCTGGCCGGCTCACTTGGTGAATGTAGTCTAAACGACCCCACTCACCCAGAGAAAAGCTGCCTGTTTTCATACCAGCAGTCGTGGTCTTCTGCTTGATTTCCATAGTTGCGTATGTTACGTTAGTCTGGGGAGTTGCAAAGAAATTGAACAGGGGATTGGGATGAGAGTACCTCAAAAATTCTGCTGAAGGAAATGTTTCACCTTGAATAATGAAATGAGCCTAAAACTGGCCATGGGTTTACTGGCTTTCAGCACAGCCTGTCCTCATATTTCATTGGTTGATTGCCTTTTGTCCCAGCTGAGCTCACCTTAAAACTGAAAGTTGTTTGGAAATTTAGTATAAAAATTTCTTCAAAATTTGCCATTCCCAAAATGCATCTGGGAAGAGCCAAGCACATTTCAAAACGTGAATTTAGACGTTATGAAACTTAACGTGGCCCCCCTGATAAAGAGAACTTCCCAGATTGTTGAGTGGCCCCAACACTCATCACTAACAGCCCACGGACATGCCTCACTTTAATTCTTTGAAAACCTGCACTCATCAGAAACGATAAGTTTGTAAGTGATTTTTTGAACCTGCCCCACAGGTCTCTCAACAAAGTATGGTTTCTTACTTATGGAACTGGATTTGATACACAGAAAACTGGCCTCCTTTGGAATCTGTCACACCATGTAATGACATAAACCTCTCAGTAGCTGTAGCAGTGACAGGATTAAGGCCTCCTCTCATTTACAGAAGAAGCCATGCCTGGCCCTGTGGGTCTGAAAGTCTGGAGGGCTTTTATTCTTGGGCTCATTGTCATCTAATGAAGACTTGGTTTTATTTAGCACAACACCTGGGGGGGTGTGTGGGTGTGGGCGCAGAGTGTGCAAGGGATGAGCTGAAGGGTGCTGACGGACGACTCAGTAAATTGTGTCCCAAATACTAATAACAATTCATTCTAGGCCAACACCAAAAATATTTCAGATTTTTTAGGCTTCTCTCAGCGAGTTGGGAACAGAATAGGATTATAGAAATATTTATAGTAGGCATAAACTTGCACATAAAGTACTTTAAGCAAGCATGTTGCAATTATTCTTTTAGAGAAACTGGAATAAGTAATTATTTCTTGTAGCCTCTGACTTTTTAACTCCTAGTAAGCCATGCACATTGTCTAAATGTCTCAACTCTGTTTCTTCACCCCTTAAATTTAATGTTCCCTAGACCAAAATTCTAGCAGTCACGGCCCGGATGTCTCTGGAGACAATTCGATTTTGAGAGGACAATTCATATTTCTTTGTAGAATTGAGACTATTTCATTATCACCCTGGCAGCGGTCGGAATAGCCCCAAAGTCCTTCTTTCAAAATAACTTTTCCAGGGACTTCCCTGGTGGTCCAGTGGTTAAGACTCTGTGCTTCCAATGCAGGGGTGGGGCGGGGAGCGGATTCGATTCCTGATTGGGGAACTAAGATCCCACATGTTGCTAAAAAAAGAAAACCCCCAAAACTTGGCTGGGCATGGTTACCAGGACCCTAAATGTATTTTGCTTCTCGATTGTATTTGAGGTTGGAGGGAAAAAGCTTTTTAGTTTCTCAAACTTTGAGAGCCTGTCACATGGGCTGAAGGTGAGTCTTAGGAGTGGGGTGGATCCAGTGAGGCCCCCTTAGGTTGAGTGGGAGCCTCTTTCAGTACTTGGGGTGCAGAGACTGGAAAGCATCATCCCTCCTTCTGGGTTGCAGTTGCTAATAAGAGAAATGCCCGCTGGTTCCTTGCAAGCCTTGCCAGAATATTCTGTGTGTGTTCCTGGCAGGCACGGCCCGGTCTGGGTCCTCTTCCTCAGCTCTGCTCGGAAGCTGGGAGGTGGGACACGGATTGGAAGAAACCTGAAGGTGGGTGAGGAGCAGTTAAACATTGGCCTGTGGCGGCAGGGAGCGCGGGAGGGGATGGAGGACCGGCGCTGATACAGGCGGTGCGGGAGCCCACAGGCCGGTCAGACCGCGGGGTCAGTGGGGCTTGTTTCGCAGCGTCTTCCCTGTGCGCTGCCTCAGGGGAAGTCTCAAAGCCACAGTCCGTCATCTGAACTGGATGATGCGGTTTCTTGACTCTCTGTGCTGAGTTGAGTCCAGGGCTCGGACAGCTGAGCTGGCGGATGGTCAGTTCCAGGGTGGCACCTGCGAGAGTCTCGGTGAAGTGCTGAAGGAGATGAGGGACTGAGTTTTGGAGTATTTTCCTTTTCTGGTTAGAGTAATTTAGGGTATAGTCTGTATGTTTTGGTTTTGCATTCCTTTTTGTTTTGGGTAGGTGATTAAAAATAGGGAAGAAGACAAAGTTAGGTTACAATAAGCTATCAGTGACCTGTGACTGTGTTGTTTTCATTGAGGATTATTTACAAGACTCCGAGGCCGTGAACGGCGGCTCAGCTGGGCCCAGGGCAGTGGGCCAGGAGAATCTTCCCAGAGGGGGCCTAGTCTGAGTGAACTTGTCCTTGTGTATGTTGGTGACTTCATTCCGGGGCCCAGCAAGCAACATTTAGCATGAAGCATCCGTTTTGGATCTTGAGGCTTCAGAGGCCAGAACACAATCTCTACCTTTCTCTTGTAGTTCTTTCTAGAGGTATGCACGTTGATTTTCTTCCTTTTTTGGCTAACAGCATGGAATCTACCTAGTCTTCCTTGTTCTGCTTTTTAAATAGTTGTATTTTATTAAAGGTGGTCCCTGCTTCTTCAACATTTAGCCGTGTAGACTGACCTTCGTTTGCCCTTAAGAAATGGAGTAAATCAGCTGTCCCTGGGTGAACACGGTGATCCGGGTAGCGGGGTGGGCGGCGGTTCTCTGCGTCAGACGCTAAGTCCTCAGCACAGCCCGTGGAATCTGGTTCACAGAACGGCGTGGGCCGTGTCCCCATGGTCTTGCTGTAGAGGCTTCACCTCCTGGCGGCCTCCACCTCCTGCCCTGCTGGCCCTTGGCGCGTTCTAGGAGTCAGGTGCTCTCGCCTCCTTGCCTTCTGCTGCTTCTGCGTGGGGTCCCGTCTCCCCCTGGAGCCTGGCTGACACCTCTTGGGTCTCAGGTTGGGTGTTTTCTTCTGTCCTCTGCCTAGTTGGCCCGTGACCTTCAGTGTTTCAGCTGTGCCTCTGTGTTACAATTGTCCCGTGTTTGCCTTCACTGGATCCTTGCGCGCTCCTTAGGGCAGAGAGTAAGTCTTTGTGTCTCGTGAGCCTGGTAAAGTCTGTTGCCAGGCTGATGGGGAAATATATCTTTCTAGCCCCAGCAACTAGCGTGGTGCCTTACAGGTTTGTAGGGTCCTCAAGCAGGTTGTCTTGTTTTGTAATGATAGCATCCTTAGAACCCCGATCTCTGGAGACTGTCTAGATGTGCCCAGCAATTGTGCGTTCTTTGTCACACTAAGACTCGCCTTGTTTTGCTTCTGCAGATAGGTGCATTTAGATGAAAAGACATGGCAAAATTGAGCACCAGCCAGCCCAAGGTGCGAGGTAAACATTGCATGACTACTGTCATGTGTTTTATTTTTGCTCAACCCTGGTATTTTACCAATTTTTATTACATAGGACCGTCTTTTCCTATTGCAATTGCATGGAACAAATCTTAGAAGAAACGGTGAATAACAGTGGTGTGAAAACAGAAAAATGAAGCAACAGCTTGCCCTTTTTTAAAAAATTTTATTTTTGTGTTGGGTCTTTGTTGCTGTGCATGGACTTTCTCTAGTTGCGGCGAGCGGCGGTGTGCGGGCTTCTCATTGCAGTGGCTTCTCTTGTGGCTCACGGGCTCTAGGCGTGCGGGCTTTAGTAGTTGTGGCACACAGGCTCGGTAGTTGTGGCTCGCGGGCTCTAGAGTACAGGCTCTGTAGTTGTGGCGCACGGGCTTAGTTGCTCCGCAGCATGTGGGATCTTCCCGGCCCAGGGCTCAAACCCGTGTCCCCTGCGTTGGCAGGTGGATTCTTAACTACTGCTCCACCAGGGAAGCGCCGGCTTGCCCTTTATACTTGGTTTAAAGAAAAAAAAAAAAAAAAAAACTAGTTGTCTGAATGTGAAAAACATCTCCCTACATTCCATAAGTAATAACTCATGACTTAATGAGGCAAACTGTCTATAATTTAGTGAATTCGTAGTGTTTGTTACAAGTAAATTCATTAAGAAGGAGCACTGTTCGAATAAAGTTGATTCAGTTTCATAATCAAGGGGCATCTTCCATGTGCTCTGTACCGTGCCAGGCACAGGGAGTGACACTGCGTGGCCAGGCCAGGGATGGGCTTTAAAAAGATGAGTTTCCTGGGAGGGGCAGGCAAGGGAATGGCCTACAGCCAAACGGGGGAGGCTTGATAAATGCCAGTGGAGAGCTGACACCAAAGGGGCTTGGCGCCGAAGGACAGGAGCTGAGGAGGTGGTGTCTGCATTTGGTCTTAAAGAACGGAAGCGCTTGAACAAGCGGGGCTGTGAGGAGAGGGGGGGTGTTGTGGCGTGTGATGGGGGCGCGGGTGGTTTCTCCCTGATGCGAGGAGTTTCTGCTTCTCCTTCACTGCTGGTCCCTCCACACACACATCAGCGTACTCAGCCAGTGCTTGCTGTGTTCTCTTATTTCCGCTTTCCTATCCATCGTGGTCTTCTGCAGACCTCGTCTTATTTTAGACCAGTCGGTGTGACTTTTTCTCCTGCATGGGTGGCTCAGTGAACCCTTTATTTTTTTTATTTTTTATTTTTATTTTTTAACATCTTTGTTGGAGTATAATTGCTTTACAATGGTGTGTTAGTTTCTGCTTTATAACAAAGTGAATCACGTGTGTATATATATATATATACACACACACACACACACACACATATGTTCCCATATCTCTTCCCTCTTGCGTCTCCCTCCCTCCCACCCGCCTTATCCCACTCCTCTAGGTGGTCACAAAGCACCGAGCTGATCTCCTTGTGCTATGCGGCTGCTTCCCGCTAGGTATTTTACATTTGGTAGTGTATATACGTCCATGCCACTCTCTCACTTTGTCAGTGAACCCTTTAAATGTTTCGCTTGCAGATTATTTCAGAACTGAGGAATAGAAAATCTAATCGCAGCACGTGTTTTAAAAGCGGTAGTTTCCATTGTGTGTGTGTTCATGACTCTGAAGGTCTGTCTGTGAAGCTTGTGTCAGAAACAAATACATCCCAACGCTAGGCGAAGAGGGGGCTCAGCGTTCTATATAAAAGCAGTGTTTATCTTCGCATCTGGATGTTCCCAGAATAGGTTCTTGCTTTCATAGAGCAGTTTTCTTGAGGCTTTGTTAGGGAGTTAGGGCAGACTTTCTGGAAAGACCCCACATTCAGCATTCTGTTGGATTTGAGGTATCTGAGCGAGACAGCCGGGCTTATAGGTCGTGGCATTAAATAGCCCCGACAGGGGAGAAGAAGCGGGGAGGAGAGCTTACGAGCCTTGCCGGCTTCTTAAAGCCTAACGGGAACGGGTGGGTGTAGGTGACCCGGCCCTGGACTAAGCGCTTTAGGTACGTGATCTCATTTAATCTTGTTTCATCAGAGAAACTGTGTGGATGTATTTGACTTGAGAGTTTATGCTCTTAACCACACAAAACGCTTCCATTTACTGACTACACTGCCCTTATGGTTACTGCTTCTTGCTTTCCCCAATGGATTAGCTCTTTGTATACTTCATGGTACCTAGAGTAAGTCTCGTGTAATCCTAGATGCCCAATAAATTCTAAAATGAAGACGATTCTCCTTGACAGAAAATCGGTTTTACTCAGTGTATGTCCACAGAACAGTTATGAATGGTTAATACGCCCCGATTATCTTACACCTGTTTAGGCAGAAGTATAAAGCTCGTGCCAAAGGCTCGCATGAACGATAGACGATGCGCTGTTTAACGTTATCTGAGCCATGGCTTTTCTTTGTGAACTGAGCACTGACAGTAACGCAGCCTCCACGCCACTTCTGTTTATATGCAGAACGCATTTGAAACAGGTAATTTATCTTTCCTGAGTGGTCAGAGAAATATGGAGACATTTGTGACAGGTGTCCATGTCATGACTGGGATACTTTGTGCTTTCTAAGCTGGCTTTATAGTTAAGATGTGGTAGCTATTCATTTGCCACTGAAATGACCTCCACAGGTTGTCATAATCTTCCCACCTACGAAGAGCTCTGTTTCTGCATTTCTTGATGTAGAGTATTAAAGGCAACGATTGTAAAGGTCACCTTTTAGATGTTAACCCAGAGGATCTTTTTTGTTCTTGATGCAACTGTAGTACTTTAAAGAGACAGTCCTTCTGAAGCCAAAAGTTTTATAAGGTCTTCAATACCTGAAACGTGGATTGCTATTGGTAGAAAATGTACTTTAAAGCAAAACTTAATGACTCTACCTTCTGAGTAACCTTCCTAGCTAGGCTTTCCATAGTGACATGCACCTGACTAGCTTATTAAAAATAAATTGCCTTTGTGTTCTCATTTTCAGGGCCTGGGACTAAGGTTAGAAGCTGATTGGGCAATTTTCTTTTCTTCGGGGATAATACCAATAGTGACTATAGAAGAGACACTAATTGACCCATTATAACTGCGTTGAGAATATGAATTAGTTGTAGGGAGTTTGTCAGAGTTAAATAACAGCCGTGAATTTGAAGAGGTGTGAAATAGCAGGACCAGAAGAGAAAGGAAGAATGATGAATGAGAAAATGCACTCACGGCGCTGGCTGGCTCCGCTGGCCCATTTCCTTGAAAGGAGGGGGGGACCCTCTTTACTCCAGTAAATCTCGTGTGCATCTCTTGTAGATTCAAGAAATTGCTGTTGACTCGATGATTGAAGAGCAAAGCCAAAGACCACCTACAAAATAGCAAAAGTCAGTCTTGAAAAAGCACTTCATAACAAAAATTAAACCTTTATCTAAATTATTCAGTGATTGAAGAGGCACTTTTGGGATTTTTATTCCTTGTTGGCCTTTGTAGAATGGTAATTGTCATGTCAAAGTGATCTGTTCAGGTTGACCTCTGCCCCTCCCATCTTCAGAATTATTTTTTCAGGGCAAAACTAAAATCTTTTGAAAACCTTGCTTTCAGGGGTACCAAAAGTTAGTGTGTGTAACAGGACTCAATTTGCAGACAATTAGGAAGTTTTACATTTTTTACAGGACCATACTGAGTTCATGGCATCTGATTTCTTTAAAGGAAAAACAACAAGGGTCCCAGTGTTCTTTGGTGCCTGGGCCCTTGGCCAGGAATTCCTCAGCCTGGAACGTGAGCCAAGAAAAAGCTGCTGGTCACACTGGCGGATAAAAGACTTCATGAAGGCCTGGAGCACAGGTGGAAAATGAGTCTGGAAGCCAGAGGCCGTTAAATAGAAATAGGGGTCTCGAAGGTGTCCATACCTAAAACAGTAGTGAAAAATGAATGCAACGTTTGAGGGCTTAGAACTTGGGGCTTTGCTATTCTGATACCTTTCTGCTCTCCGTCCTTCAGAAGCTGATAAGCTGTTGTCGTTCTGAAAGTCTTGATAGGGAGTTTTAGGGTAAAGTGGTCTTGTTGAGGTCTGTTTCTCTCTCCTGGTTAAGTGACTTATCTGGGTTAAGTGAAAGCAGTCGGAGTAGTCAGAATGACTAGGTCTTGGTTCCTTCAGACCGGACTGGGACCTGAGCTGCGTCCCTGCTGGTCTCATGGTGCTTGGCAGGTTTTCAGGGCTCAGCCTCGTCCTGTTGCCTCATTTACCAAATGGGGATGACGCCGATGTGTAACACGATTGTCACTCAGTCACGAAACGATGAGTTGAAATGAGGTGGGAAAGGTCCTTGTGCAGAACAGGCGCGTAAAACTTCACTGCCTGCTCACCCTGCAGGAGCGCCTAAGAGCTACGCTCACAGGAGTCCCTGTTGATAGAAGGGCCTACTGGGAGGTTCCCAATCTTGGGGGAAAACCTGGAATTTAGGGTGCTGCACTGACATGCTTGGCAAGTTGTCCTGACTGGTCATTGTGAACTCTGACCTCCAGCCACGATGTCCGAAGTGTCCATTCCGTGGTGTTTCTGCCAGTGTGTGTTTAAGGTAGTGAAGCTCGTTTTGGTGATTCTTACCTTGTACTGAATTCCATGACTTGATTTAAATTATCGTCGGTGATGGGGCACTTTGAAAATCTAGGTTCAGTTTTTGACTGTTCCAGGGACTTTTGGCCTGGAGCAAATCCCTTGGCATGTTTCATGTTTCTTATTCATAATAAAAGGAGGGAAAGGGTGCTTCTTTAAGGGGAGACATGTAAACACAACTCTTTAAAATAGCAGGTTCCATACAAACACACAACACTGTGATTGTATTGAGCTTCTGGGCGCTTTAGTTGGGTTTAGAGTAAAGGGGGCAGGTTGGGGGCAGGTTGGGGGCTGGGTCCTGCTCCCTGGCCTGGCCCGGCCCAAACCATCTAACCCAGGGAAAGTCTCGCTGTCTCTACGTTTTAGTTGCCTCATCTGTCAGTTGCGGGGGTTTTGGGCAGCTTGACTCTGGGCCCTTTGTTCTCAAACATCCCATTCTGGTCCCTCCCATTGATCACTGACTGGCACCTTCTCCCTGAGAGGCTGTGGAAAGGTGGCGGGCAGGCGTTGGGTCAGAGCTGTATTTTATCTTAATTGAGAATACAGTGTAACTCAGCTTTCATTGATCAGAAACTCGGCCTAAGTGAAGGCTGAGGCAAACACGTGAAGTGCTGGGGTTTCACCCCAGACTTGCTGTCGCGGAGACGCTAAGATTTTGCCTCTTAAGGAGCTTCTGCGACTAGACCCGTCTTAACGAGGTCCAGGATATCCTTGTACTTTATGGAGGAAGTCCGTGTGAGGATCGTCCTCAGGTCCCAGGATTCCCTCATGAAACAGTGTGTGGGGGGGGTGGGGGGACGTGGGAGGGGAATTGGAACTGTGCAGGTGGCTCCTTTTCCTTAGTAAACGTCCCCGAGGCTGACGGCAGCTGGGTGGCGATCAGGTGACAGCCACGTATGCCGAGACGAACGATTAATACGCTGGGATATTTTTAACTTGGGGGCCTGGAAGTGCTCAATCTCCGAGTATTTTCCACCTCCCCCCAGATAGTCTAACAAAATTTAATGGACTCATTCAGCGGTAAACAGTCACATGCACTTTTTTAGCGGACGTGGTGCAGTCCACTCTTCCGGGAGAACAGGAGGGCGGGGCGGCAGCTCCCCGAGTGTCGGTCGTCCTCACCGTCCCGCTGAGCTGGCCGTCCCCCTGCCCTGAGCGGCCTCCATCTCACCTGGAGGCCCCGCTGAGCCGCCCGGCGCCCTTCCTGCTGCCCATCCCGCCAGGAGCCCAAGCAGCTTGGTGGCCTCGCTGCTGTGGGACCTATTAAGTAAGCACTGCCAGGTTTTCTTTTTTGGTTTGTTCTAGTCTTATCGCTAGTGTGCACGTGTAATTTTTCATCCAAACCAAGACACTTGTGACAGTGAAGGGGAAGCACCATTAATAATTAAGCTAGCACAACAGGCGTGAGCCGGGACTGTCCAGACAGACCAGGACACGCGGTCGCCCTGCTTGTCACCTGTGCTTGATCAAAGCCACCTGGATAGTAAGGACGTCTCTACCTCAGCCTCTGAAGCTACACAGGTGTAATCTGTTTCTGAAACAATGGGATGCATGTGGGGCAGGGGTGGTAACTAGGGTGGGTAACAGTTACTGGGCACTTCCCAGGTGTCAGCTGTGAGGTCGGCGCTTCAGAGGCTCGTTTAATCCTCGTGATAATTCTGGGTACCCTTTTCTGTCCTGTACGGGAGTGTATGGCTGCATAGAGAAGTTAAGTATTTGCCTGAAAGCAGTAAGGTGGGGTTCAAACCCAGAGTTGAAGCTCACAGCCACTGTTACACAGTTAATACAGATGCAGGGGGAGAATAATAGTATAAAAGAGTGCAGGTCGTAATATGTTAAACATTTCCCTTAATCGCAGAATCTCAAAGATTTTCTGTTTATCTCCGACAAAGTACAAATTTGATTATAGGATGACAGAATACAAGCAACAAACAAAAAGTATGCTTATGCATTTATTTTTATTCTCTCCAAGTTCCCCCATCTTTGGTGAAAATCATTACATTTTAAACCCATGAAGATTTGGTCTGGCTTCATTGTTGATGCCAAGGGAATTCTCATCTGCTGATCAAACGGCCTGCCCTGCCATCACTACGAGGTTAGGAGTTGAGAATGAAGAGGGGTTGACGCTCCTGAAGTTCAGATCCACGTGAGATCATTTTCGAAAGCAGTCTTCCTCTGTGGAGACTGGTGGTGGGCTTTGAACCTCAGAGAAACAGACTAGCCTGGTGGCGAAGGGTGCAGCCCGGAACCCGGACTGCCTTGGTTCCAGTTCGAGCGCTTCCACTTCTAACTTTGATCTCAGGTAAAGCACGTACCTTCCTCTTCCTTTGTTTCTGTGTAAGGTGCAGATAATACCACAAACCATGTTGGGATTGTCAAAGGAATTAAATCAGTATATGAAGTTCTTAGAATAGGGCCTGGCAATACAGCAGCAGTCTAACCGTTTTATCTATATATGTTGCCTTTTAAAAGGCCTCAGGTAATACAGTAGAACAAAGTTACCCTCTAGTGGCCCGTGTCTTTGGGACATGGGGCAATATTGCCTAGAAACCAGATGATGGATTTTCTCCTTAAAAGTGCTTCCTGGGGCACAAGGCAGTCTCTTGAAAGTGCCTGCCCAAGGCCTGGCACGTAATAGACGTCTAATACTTCATGTTAAATTCAACTGAATTTTAAAATGCCTGGTGTCTAAACAAATGTAGGAGAGAAAGACGTGGTACCTCAGAGGCTGAAGTTGGAAAGATGAGAATGTGGATAGAGGCTGAGGGGTGGGTATCTGGAATTGCTTATGCATCATTTGAAGGTAGCACCCGCTGTGCTTTACTGTGTATAAGAATCTCCTGGAGCCTCATTTAAAAATGCATCCCCAGCCTGAGATTCTGACTCGGCAGGTCTGGATGGGACTTGGGAATCTATTTCTGTGGACCAGACATGGAAAAATGCTGTTTTAAGTCCACCTACGTACATGTGCCCTTATAGACCCTTGGCAACTGCAAAATAGAAAACGCAAAACCACCTGAAAGATATGCATGCGGTGCACATACAAATGGAGAGGCCCTCCGAGTCTGCTGATTGAGGGAACATTTTGGAGCCACATTCATAGGTGTTTGAGTGGCACTGATGAATTTTCTAAAACAAGCAGTGATAATAAATTTATAAACCCCTTGTCGAGAGGTGGTAATTTCAGTTACACAGAATTAAATAAACTTTTACTCTTAGCTGAATCTTCGACTTTGTCTAAATAATAAATATACCTAACAAAATATTCTGAAATCATTAAATTTTGCTCTAAAAAGGCCAAAGCCCACGTAACTATGTAAATATATTCTTTTTCAGCAATTATTTGGAGAGTTTCCCTAAGAAATGAATTGGGTGGGTGAGCAGTAAGGATGCTCCTGTCATCTATCCAGGGACAAGCTAGCAACCGTCGAGAAGGGCAGCAAAGGGAGATGGACCAGTTCTGGCCCCCACGTCGAGTAGATATGCAAAGCTATTAACTCTGAAACGGTAGAAGTCTGTTTGCTGTCATGGGAAGATAATCTATGGGTAAAGAAGGCAGCTGAAGGAACATTAGTGTAAACACAATCCAGCTAATATTTACTGAGTACTTACTGCGTGGCAGACACTTAAAATGGATTGTTTCCTTACACCCTTCCACTAAACCTATGAGTTTGCGGCGTTATCCCTATTTGCTGATGAAGGACATGTGGCCCAGAGAGGGAACTTGACTTAGCAAGGTCACACAGCCTCTAAGCGGCCACCTCAGCTCTTGTGCTTTAACTGGCGTGCGATTCTGACCCTACATCGATATAAAGGCCTATGAGGATATACACCGCAATGTCCACGATACCTATTTGAGTGGTAAGAATATGGTGATTTTACTTTTTCTGCTTTTTATCTTTTATTTTCATTTTTTTGGCTGTGCTTCGAGGCTTGTGGGATCTTAGTTCCCCGACCAGGGATCGAACCCTTGCCCTTGGCAGTGGAAGTACAGAGTCCTAACTATTGGACTGCCAGGGGATTCCTTTTCTGCTTCTCTTAATTCTCTCGTTTTTTCCCCCCAGCCACTAGTTTAGTAACAATACTGAAGTAAACTGACAAAATCCCAGTGGCTTTCTAAATGTGTAAAGTTGGTGATTGGTATTGTGTTTCCCATTCGGGGATTTACCTGGTGGCCATCACAGAAGCTAAACCAGTCGCTGCAGAGAAAGGCGCCACAGAAATCTTTCCTCCTGTGTTCACGACCGGTTTCCATCCCGCGATGGGGTGGACTATCTCTTGGTTCGTAGCATCAAGTACTCAAGGCTTGGATGTAGGTAAGAAGCCAGATTAAACCGTCCTCAGGTGTTTAGCATCTGATCAGTAAACCCTAGGCCTTGAGCAGCCCTCAGTCAAGGAGAGCAGTGTGTCACTGGTTAGCGGCTTTACTTCCAGAGCTGAAGCGTGGGAGCCGGGCTCCTGCGGTGGGGGGCCAGCCCTTCCCCTGCTCCCCCCTTCTGCACGGGGTGAGTGCCCTGGATCGCCACGGGGACGGTGCTGTCCTGCCAGGGCTGCCAGGTCTGTCTCTGGGGTCGTGGTGTGGGCAGGTGGGAGCATCCCTGCATGCTCTGCTTCGTCCGGGGGCTTTCCCACCCGCCAGCCCCTCCAGCTCCCACCGCTGGACCCAGCTTCTTCGTCCAGCGGGTCTGCCTGGTCGCCTGTTCTGTGCTGAGTGACAGAGTGCGACGTGTGGCCTCAGCATCCTGTCTGGAGGAGCTCTGAAGGGTTGGTCCTCCTAAGACTGAAGGCCCGCTTCTCTCCGGGTTTGTTCTCAAGGTCATGCGGACGTGGCCGCATCTCCTCCACTGTTTCCATGGTACCAGTGCAGCCTGGAGGGTCCCCCACTTATCTGATTTCCTCCTCATCCTCCAGCCCCCCGAATTCAGACAAAAGTCTTGGTTGACCTTGTCAGGGCTGGACTCCAGGGCCTGTGGGGATTCCTGTAATGACGTCATGACAGCTGCCGTTTCACTGAGTGTCTAAGTGCCCGGCACCCATGAGTTGTATTCTTTCTGTTGAACCTTCCTTCCTTGCGTGGGTATGGCCCCCCAGGTGGGTAATGGCTTCGTAGGGGAGCGTTCGCCATCGGATGGAGGGGTTGATCATCTCCCCTGTGTGCTCTGCCGGGGGAGGGGGGTGTCTCTGGGCTGCGGTCCCGGGAGGATCGGGCGTGGAGGGAAGGAGATGGAGCAGAGTTGAATTGGAATTCGTTGCAGGTAATAAGCGTATGAGGAGAAGAAAGGACCTAAGTCTGGCTCCTGAGTGTTACCTGCCACCTGGAGGCCCCCGAGTCCTCAGACCTGCAGGGCACTGGCTGTGCACAGAGCGCCGCGTTTCCGCTAGCCTGGCTGGCTGAAGAGGGCTCATGAATCGGAGGCCGTGCGGACATGGGTGGTTGGTGCCCCCGCCGCCCCGCCCCGTTTGCCTCTTCAGAAACGGAGCCAGTGGCACTTCTGCGCTGGTCTCCTTACCGTATTTTGTGCTGTGAGCTGATGACTCCTTGCTGAAGCTGGTTTGAGTCTTTGGGAAAAGCATCTCATGCATACAGTATTGTAAAGCTTCTGTGTAAGCCATACATGTTTCTTTAGCACGTTGTGTGCTATTAAAGCCTGCGGTGGGGGGCGGTCAGTTCCTGAGATTGGGTGTCTTTTCTATCCTATTTAAAATAGATTGGTTTCCTCTGGGCTTATTTTACCCTTCAGGTCAGCTACCAGGGAAATGCTAAATCGGGGAAAACCAGATGCAGTGAAGAGATGCATAGCGATGCGGAGGCTCAGGGTAGCTCTTGTGGAAACCTCCCCGTCCCTGGCTTTTCAGGCTAGTCCTGCCCATCAGAACCATATGGACCTGGTGCGTTGCTTAATCCTGCTAAGCCTGGGTTGCTCAGGCAGCTTTGAAGGGTGGGATACTGGTACCTGCCTTGCTCATGTGTTGTGAAGGTCAGCTGAGGTCATGGATGATGAAGTGGGGGGATAGTTAAACATGATATAGACAACGGACTATCTGCTTAGGTCATCTGTGTATTCATCGACTTCCTACATGCTGGGCACAGGGCAGTATACCAGCTCTCAGGGCACAGTCCCAGGACAAGCAGCCTCAGCTTGATGGAAATGCCAGTTCCCAGGCCCCACTGGAACTTGCTGAATCAGAATCTCCAGGCTGGGGCCCAGGAATCTGTTTTAGCAAAGCCTCCTGATGACATACACAGTCACGTTTAAAGCCCTGGTACAGTTAGGAGGGAAACAGACAAATGAGGAGCTGAACCTCGGGGGCAAAGCCGGCAGAGGTTGGAGGTAGAGGAGCGGGTGGGTCTCTGGACTCGATGCTCCAGCCCTAAGACACATGAGTCTGAGTGGCCCTGGGTGTGGTGGGAGGAGGCCTCTTGTAGAGTCTCATCCCGGTGTAACTCCTACAAGCTCCTCACTGTGGGGTGGGGGGAAGGGCAGAGGAGGCAAAGAAGCCTTCCATGACTGAGACAGAAGATGCTGGAAACGCACCAAGCCAGTTCAGTGCTTGAGTTCAACCTCCTGTAAAGGGCTGTTGTTTTTCCTTAAACACTTAATTTTTTAAGAGCAGTTTTAGGCTCACACAAGAATCGAGAGGAAGGAACAGATTTCCCGTATCCCCCTGCCCACCTCCCCCATCGTCAACATGCCCCACCTGAGTGGTCCATTTCTTGAAATTGAACCTACATTGACATACAATCCCCCAAAGTCTGTAGTTTACATTATGGTTCACTCTTGGTGTTGTGTAGTCTATGGGTTTGGACAAATGTGTCATGATGTGTGTCCATGATTATAACAGTATTTTCTCTGCCCTAAAAATCCTCTTTGCCCTTTCATCCCTACCCTCTCCACCCACCAAAAACCACTGAATCTACTTACTGTCTCCATAGCTTTGCTGTTTCCAGAAGGTCGTAGAATTGAAATCATATAGTAGGCAGTCTTTTCAGACTGGCTTCTCTTCCTTTGTAATCTGCGTTTAAGGCTCCTCTGTATTTTCATGGCTTGGTGGCTCATTTTAAGTTCTAGATAATTTCTATCCTCTGGACATACCACAGTTTATCCATTCACCTCCTGCAGGGCATCTTGGTTGCTTCCAGGTTTGGGCAACTATGAATCCTGTAAAAGGTCTTTCTTGACTTCTGCTGTCCCACAGCCCTGGTGTCAGCTCTGTCAATCCTCTTGCTGTCTTGTACTCTCAGGAAACTGAGACTGAGGCACAGGCATTGTCCCAGGTCCACAGTGTGTGAGCTGGCGTGGGATGTGGAACCCAGGGACACAGGTTCTTACTTCTGTTATTGCTGATCGTCACTGTTCAGTGTGAATGGGTAAAAGGGAAAGTTAAGAATCATGGATGGACTCGCTGAGTTTTACCCAACATATTTGAATGTAGAAGTTCTGATTTTTTTTTTGCTCTGCCACACATGGCGTTGTTAAATAACAGATTTATTGGGATATAATTTGTACGCCATAGAATTCATCCCTTTAAAGTACACAGTTTAGTGGGTCTTAGTACTCACAGAAGTGTGCACCTCTCCACACGTAATCTTAGAACACTTTCATCCTTCCAGAAAGAAACTCCACAGCCCTTACCAGTTCCTTCCCACCCCACTCCCTCCCTTCCTGGTAACCAGGAATCAGCTTTCTCTTTGGATCTGCCTATTCTGGACACGTGATATAAACGGAATTATGTAATATGTGACCTTTTGTGTCTGGCATCTTTCACTGAGCATAATGTTTTCAACGTCCATCCTCTTATTGGTGACATGTATCAGCCCTTCATTCCTTTTTACGGCTCAGTAATATTCCACTGTGTGAAGTATACCGCATTTTGTTCACCATTCATCAGCTGGTGGACTTTTGATGGTTTCCACTTTAACTGTGGCGTGATGCTGCTCAGAGCGTTTGTGTACAAGTCTGTCGTAGCTGTGTTTTTCATTTCTCCTGGGGATTTGCCTGTGGCTGAGTTTACTGAGGGATGTTAATTCTATGGTTACCGTTTCATGAAACTGCCAAAGTAGCTTCCAAAGAAGCTGCCCCATTTTACAATCCTACCAGCAAGGCAGAAGGGCTCCACGTCCTTGCAAACACTTGTTATTGTTTGTCTTTAGTCATCCTGGTAGCTGTGAAGTAGTGTCTCCTTATGGCTCTGACTTTAACTTTCCTAATGACTAACGATGCTGAGCATCTTTATGTGTTTATTGGCTGTATCTTTGGAGAAATGTCTCTTCAGATTCTTAGGTTATGTGTCCTTTGACTTGTAAGAGTTCTCAAATAATGTAGATAAAAGTCCTTTATTAGATATGACTTGCAAATATTTATGGGTTGTCTTTTCACTTTCTTAGTGGTGTCCTTTGAAGCACAAACATTTATAATTTTTGAAGTCTAGTTTATGCATTTTTCCCTTGACGCTTATGCTTTTTGGTGTTATATCTAAGCAACCATTGCCAAATTTAAGGTCAGGAAGATTTATTCCTATGTTTTCTTCTAAGAATTTTATAGTATTAGCTATGCTTAGGCCTTAGGCTCCATTTGAATTAAGTTTTGAGGCTTTTCTAATTTTTGTTATTAAAAGTAATCTTTGGTTAGGGTTATTGAGATCTTATAATAGATTAAAAAAAGCTTTTTTTCTAAAAAGGATTGATGCTCAGCTGTCTTGTTGTTGAAATTACAAGTCACAGAAAACCAAAATTACAGGTTTAGTGTTTTGAAGGAATAAATAAATGCCTCAGTCTCAAATCAGTTTTTTCTAAAATTGAGCTGACTGCTAGGACAAGGTCCGTTTTAGGAAGTGTTTTGACATTGATCCCAGTGAGCAATTCAAGAAGCGCATACAACAAAAATAAGATTATAAACACTCACGTGGGCTGCTTCCTAGGGAATTGAAGAGAATTGTGCTTTATGGGGAAAAACTTGAAAGCATGTGACCTGGTGGTTTGCCCATAGTTAGGTACATTTAGGCATGTAAACGGACTATAGTTTTAATCAGGGAGGAGGTAACACATCAACTCAGGTTCCTCATGATTGCCTATTTTTAAATGAGGAAATTAATAGTACATACCTCATGGGGTGGTTGTGAGGATTAGGCGAGTTGATATATTAAAAGGCTTAGAACAGAGCCTGATGGTTAGTAAAGGCTCATTAAGCGCTTCTTAAATATTCCATTTATTTTTAATATTTTCAGTATAGTTGGGTCACCAATATAATCTGTACTTCTCACTTGAATGTTAAATACTATAACATCTTTGAATTGTTGTGTAACTATATGTTAATTATTCTTGCCCAGAGTAGAGGAATAATAAATAGTGCTTATGAATAACTTAATGAGGAGTCCTAATGTTTCCATTGTTTTACAACCTATTTTTCACTTAGTTATAATAACCTAGATTCAGAACAGCAGTTGTAGAACCAGGTGGCAGGATTGATTGATGTGAAGTCCCTGTCCTTATATCAGCGTAAGGGATGCTAGGCTACTCAGTGCTCGTGAAGCCGCCCCCGTAGATGGTAAAAAAACAAACAAACAAACAAAAAAAACCAGAACCAAACAGGCAACAACGTCTCTGAGGTGGAGTTTATGTTTGTTCCGTAATTTAAATAAAACACTCAGGAAAGAATTCTCTACCGACGTGTTCTCTTTCTCCCAGCCCAGACGTGAGAAGTTGGGACTTCTTTAGAGGAACTGCAGGGCTTCTGGAGATGGCTTTAGGCCGTTATAGGGCAACACGTGCAGCTTGGGCTCCATCTCTGTCCTCAAGGAGTCCCTGCTCTAGTAGGAGCAGGCAGGTGGGTTTGGGTGGGCGCCCCGTGGAGGGAGTGAGTTCTTCTGGTGGAGGCTTGTAGGTGAAGAGCCGGCCTCTTCTCGCCAGGAGGGAACCACCCCCGGGAAGCTGCCTGAGGAGGGAGGAGGGTCACGAAGTTTACATTGGGGGTGGGAGGGTGTGGGGTGCTGGAGAGGATGGGGAGTGACTTGGCGAAAGTAACCTGAGGCCAGTTTGGACTTTGTCGTACAGGCCATCAAAGGGGTTCACCATTAGATGTAATTAGTGCGGATCAGCAAAATAGATACGGATTTTGCTAATATATGAAGTGAAAAGAAAATGCCATAGACTGTCTCCACTGTCTTCCAGTTTTGAAATTTTACTGCTTGGCTTGCTGGATTCTGAGATGGTTTAACCTGTTTTGCCCTCATTTTTAAGGAAGTCTGATTTCTTTCTGACCTGTTGACTTGAAAGCAACAGCTTGTGGCCAAAAATATTGGGTTGGCCAAAAAGTTTATTTGTCTTTACCCGAACCCAATACTATTTCCTTCTCTTTGGTCGAGCTCTGTGGTCATTAGGAAGAATTTGAAGCTCCTTTTGAAATGCAGGCTGGGGATGTGATTATACGTTTTGTGTTTTCTCAGTACAGAATAAGGTTCTCCAAGAGCGTGGATGCAAAACATTGAATGTTGAGAGAGAGATGGGGCATTAATCTCCATTACAGAGAACTTGTGGATGTGGGTTTTTTTGTAACGAGACATGTGCAAAGCAAGAAAGGCTGTGCTGGGAGAGCTTTTCTGGAGAAAAAGCTGGAATGAGTCACTAAATACTGCTTTCTACTATTACCATTCCTACTTTAAAAGATCAATTAATATATATAATAGAAAAATTAGAAAGTAGAGAAAGAAGTAGCTTAAACACAATGGTTCTCTATCAGGGGGTGATTTTGCCCCCCCCCCCCCCAGGGGATATTTGGCAAAGTCCCGAGACAGTTCTGATTGTCATAACTAGGGGTGGGGCCGCTACTGGTGTCTAGTGGGGGAGAAGCCAGGGGTGCTGCCCAGTATCCTACAGGCACCGGAAATGATGATCCAGCCCCAAATGCCAGTGGCGCTGAGGTTAAGAAATTCTGCACTAATCCTGCTCGTACACAATAATCCACCTCTAATTGTGTCATCTTGGTATATTTCCTTTCATTGCTTTATGTGCACATTATACCTAATTGTGTGCAGTTGATGCTTGAACAAATCGGGTTTGAACTTTGTGGGTCCACTCATACATGGACTTTTTCAGTAGTAAATACTACAGTCTGCACAATATGCGACTGGTTAAATCCTTGGATACGAAGGAACCTCATGTGTGGAGGGCTAAGTCATACGTGGATTTTTGACTTCAGAGGGGGTTGCTTCTTCTCCCCCCTTCCCCCCGCCAAGGGTCAACTGTACCTAGTTTTTGGTATGGTCTTCAAGCATTGTATCCTGATTAGAACGGTCACCTTAGTCTGCCAAATTTTGCATCCCGGGTTTCTGTCTATACTGTAAATATTCTAATTTTACTGCTCTTGTGAATGACCTATAATGAACAGCTTTGTGCCTTTGCCTTTTTCTGATCTAATCATTTCTTAAGGGTAAGGATTTACAAGTGTTCATATTATTTTTTCTAGGGGGGGACTTTTTAATGGTTGTTGGCAAACATTTCCAAATTGCTTTTCAAAGGCATGGTACTAATTTCAGCGCCATCCAGCAATAAATGGCTTCCTGTTGGCCTGGGCTCTTGCCAGCATGAAGCATTAACGTTATGGAAAAAAACTTTATCTTTTCCTAATTCTGTAGGCCAAGAAGTGGTATTTCTTTGAGTAGTCCTTCACAGTGTGCTGTTCTGGGGGAGAAACTGTTTCTCCCAAACCTTGTGGAAGACACGCGCCCTTAGAATCGTCATCACTCGCATTAGAAGTTGTTACACGACCATCGATGTCTACTCAACACGACTCTTGTGAAAATAATTTTAGATCAGTAGAACGATGCCCGTGCTGACTACAAGGAAATTTACTAAGAAGATAAATTGCAGGAGTTCCAGCTTTCTTGGAAGACTTTTAAAAGAACCAGAATCATTTGAAGCATCATGGCAAATCCTGTTGAATTCTAAGAAAGAAAAATTATTTTTGATGAAACGATTATAGTTAAACTATTCAGATATAAGTAGCGTTCTATTACTTCCCTATTTTTGAGTTTTGTGTGCTTTCTGGGACACTTAGCACTCTTTAGCATTTCATAGAGTATATTTGCTTGGCACATAGAAGAGTCAAATATGAATTAAACACGAGCGAATAAATTTATGCCCACACTATAGGGCTTGGAGTATAGTTTTCTACTGTAATGATTACAGAGGGTTATAGCTGAGTGTTACCTTTTGATGGGCTGTTGGTCTTAATTTTGATTTACAGTACTTGATTTTAAAATATTAATTAGGAATAAAACCCCCAATTGAATTATTTTTCCAGTAGTAAACCTGTCGTATGACATAGTAACTTGTTTTAGAACAGAGGTTCAGAAACTCACTGTCAAAAGCAAGGATGTTCTCGTCTGTTTTCTAACAGCTGTACAAAAAATCTGGTTTCTGTTATATTCCTTTTTTGAATAAAACATTTGTCATACTTTCATATAATGTGTCCTAAGCTTTGGTGGTTCTTTAGGGGGAACCATTCCAGATTTTAAAAGTATTTTAAATAGTTGGAAATGACTTTTTCTCTTCAGTTCTTCCAACATCTTAAATTATTTTAAGGCTAGTATGTGTAAATGCCGGACCTGGGGTTTTGAGAACTGCCTTCCTCTTTGACTTTTAAAACTTATTTCTTGTCCAGTATCTTTCTGAATTACGTAGCGGTTTTGCTTCATTCGGGACTGTGGGCTCACCTAGGGTGAAAGCTGTGTGGTGATGTCCAGGTGGGACACAGGCGGGGACCAGCACTGTCCCCAGCGACTGTGGGTCATTCCCTTCTGTTCTTTTGTGCTGTTCTCTGGCTATTCGGCTGCTCTGTCCTCAGCCCATCAACCTAGAATTTAACATTGCAGGGATTTAAAATGCTCTGATTCATTTCATATTCGCTATAGGAGACATTTGAAGGCAGTATTTATGCCGTTTTTGTGGGAATCAGGTGCACAGCTTCATCTTGAACCTGGGATTAGCTGGTTCTGTATCAGACGCACATACACGTGGGATTTGGTCGTGATATTTTATGAGGCTTTGCCTTTTTCCTCTGCTCAAAATAGTTGTAACATGAAGCCCAAAGTTCTGTTCTTCCCTCCTTGGTCATTGATAAATTTCCAATTCTTTTGGTAAAAACACTTCTAAAAATTAAAATGCATTCGTACTCTTGATTTAAAAAAAACAACAAAAAAACCCCCACAAAACAGATGGAAGGGCACAGTGTTAAAATTCCCTTTCCCATGACCCAGGCCTGTTTCACAGATGGAACCACCGTTGAGTTCTCTGGTTTGTCCTTTCAGAACTTCACTTTTGACATCCGTATCTTACTCTCTCCCCTTTTGGTTTAACCCACACTGTTCTATAACTGTCCTACAGTTTGCTTTTTTCACCAACAGTGTAGATCGTGGACCTCTTTCCACATCAGCACGTAGACAGAACTAACTTCTGTTAATAGTTGTGTAGTGTTCTGGTCTGTGGCTGTGCCGTAATTTACTTAGTTTCCTATGAATGAGCTTGTAAGTTATACGCTGTGTGTTGCCTTTTTAAAGAGAGCTTCAGCGACCTCCTTAGACTGTCTGTCTTTGCATCCTGCCCCACCGGTTGCTGGCTCTTTGACTTTGAACACGTTGCTTTGCCTCTTTGTCCTTGGGTTCCCCTCTGTAAAACGGGGGTGGTAACAGTACTGCCTCGTGAGAGGGTGCGGAGTGAAATAGCTGTTGCGTGGGAGGCCCTTAGCACAGCGCCTGGGGCCTGGCGGGTGCCCCTGAGTAGCCGTTGCTCCGGCTGGGGCTGTGTGTGTCTGTACAGACAAGAGTGTCAGTGCAGTGGATTCCTCAAAGCAGACTTGCCGGACTGCTAGTTACAGAAACGTGCAGCTCAGATTTTGAGGGGTGTCCCCGGTTGTGTGAACAAATGTGGCACCAAGTTTCTCTTCCACCTGCTAGTGATTCACCTTCTCTCGTTTTGATTACATAATGACGCGTCTTATGAAATGCTGGTGTGATAATAAGTGCATTGTGCAGCTCTCCCATGAAAGAGTTGATGATAATGTGAAGAATCTCAGTGGTCTTTGGACTTGGGGTTAAAATTTTCTCGCTCGTTTCGGTACCGCGTGCTTGCCCGGGAGAGTGAAGGTTCCTTCCTGCGTGTTTAGTGTTCCCTGCCATTTGCGTGTGAGTGGGTCCGTCCTGCTTGATGCACAGCGTGGAGACCCGCCTGCATGATAGACATCCACTCGTGGTGAGAGAGGAAAACAGCCCTGGATCAGTTTTCCTTCTCGCTGGGCAGGTTACAGGGCACATGCAAGTGAGATGCCGGGCTGCAGTTAGAGGCGTTGACGGATAAGAGAAGTGGAGGTTTCTGCGTGCAGTACCCGGGCGGGAGCCTCGTTAGCTGTCACGGGGCGGGGCAGGGCTGGTAGCTGGCCATCCCCGCTGCAGGGGGAGAGAGGGGCAGCAAGGGGCTCTTGGCAAAGCCTGGGAAGCACCCGGCTCCTATCTCCTCGAGTGGGTGATACCCCCTCACCCCCTCTTCTGTTTTTTTTAAGCGACTCCCGACGGTCCAAGCAAAGGGGCCCTTCACTTTGACCTTCCTGCAGGGCTGCGGGGGTGGTAGGGTCATTGGGAAAGTGGCTTCTAGCAGAGGACAGCAGAGGTCACAGGCTGGACCCGCGCTGGCTTTGCTGCCGCTTACTTTGTAATCACCTGCAGGCACATCGCCAGCTCTGTGTGCTGCAGGAGGGCACCTTCGTAGGGTCACTGTAGGGACTGGAGAAGAGTGTGTGTGAAGAAACCAGGGTGGTGTCTGGCTCCTAGTGGGTCCTCAGGAGAAAGGTGGCCGGCCTCATGTTTTATCGTCACCACTGCTGATGTCATTGCCATCCTGAGCAGGGATGGTTAACTGAGTGTGTCTGGCACCCCCGTGGGCTTTGCAATGCTCTGGTCCTGTTTGAAACATGACCGCTTTTGTAGATCCTGGCCCGGGAGCAAAGGTGGTACAGCACCCCGACCTTCTGTGATCAGGCTGCTTCGCCGGAAGGTGGCCCTCTGTTTGACACTGGTCGACCCCAAAATTTCCTTTCTATGTGCAGTCTTGAAGTCGGAGGTGTAAGGATTTGACTCCTGTGAAATGCACACGAACCATGCCTGATCCATTTGTAAATAATCCAAGTGACAGTGAGCTGCTTGGAACGGTACCAAGTCATGAGGGTGGGCCATTTTGCGAGAGATGTTTCCCGTCTTCTAGGATGCTTATAATCGTGACAAATGGTCCCGTTCATAGTTGTGCATTCCTGGACTCCTTGGGCTACAGCAGCGGAAATCAGGTTATGAAATAATTTTCGAAAGAAAGAGCCCTGACCCAACAGAGAGCAAATAGGAGGAAAAGGGAGGACGTGCAGTGAGTCCCACTCAGCTTTTTGTTTAAGGAACACTGCTTTTTATCTTCAAAAGAGAGAAAAAGGCTAAACCGTTTCCACAGATGTTTCTCTGAGTCGTCAACTGTGCCTGCAGAGATTTTGTGGAGGGGAAATGCTGTGAAGTTTGATTCCAGCATTTCCGTGGGGTCATATCGACACCGTAGGTGATTGATCCCACCTTTGGTCCCATAGGGGTTATACCTTAGCTGCTGCTTGTTCAGATGACCCAGGTAGGGGTCCCCAAAAAGAGTTTCCCGTGGGCTCCCTCGGTGTTAGAAACTGTCGGCATGACTTGCAAAGCCTTCAGGAGCTTGTTTTCTTGGATGAGCAGCCCCGAGTCTCCAAGCAGAAGGGAGGGTGGTCTCACCTCTGTCCCGAGGATCAGTCACATAGCCAGGAACCAATTCCGGGACCGTTAGCACTCGGAACCAGAGAACCAGATCTGCACGGCAGAGGGGGCACTCTGCAATGTCTGGGTGCTTCAGAGAGAGGATCAGACCCTCCTGAGGCCCTCTGGTGGAATCTGTGCCCGGGGGGAGGAGGGGTATTTCCCCTTTGGCAGATCAGATGGGCCCATCTCCCGCCAGCCGTTCAGCAGGGAATGAAAAGTGCTGGCGGGGGCCTTCAGGAGCGTCCCAGCGTCTCCGCCCCATGGGGCCAGTAACCCGGGCTGCCCCTGGCGCTGCATCGGTCTGCTGAGTGGTAGGGTCCCGGGACGGGGCTTTCGGGGCAGCCGGTGGGAGGAGTGTCCTCTGTCCGTTTGGCTTTGCCGTGACCTCACTCTGTCAGAATGGCTCACCCATCCCCACACGTGGACAAGTTCTGCTGGGTGCTTCAAGACATGGTTCCACTTCCTGCAGCTTTGTGATGCGTCCCCTGGTTTGTTCCATAAACACTGATGGGTTGTGACGTACCCTTCAGTGCCCCCGGCTCCCTCTTCCTCCCTGGTGGTCGTGGGGTCGGGGACAGGCTGCTTCGTGGTTCAGTCCCCTGCATCTGCCGTGGTGCCTGCTGGTGTGAGCTTCGATGCTTACTGGGTGAAAAATTCCCAGAGTCCTCTTGGCTCGATTACTAAGTGGTCATTTAGTCATTAAAAAACACCACAGTTCTTTATTCAGCAATGACTGAGCTATTGTTACCTCACTTTAAATTTTTAATTTTATTTTGAAAACTCTTAGAACTTGAGAGAACAGTGAACATTTTTGTTAATTGGGGTCTACTGACTTGCTGTGCTTGCTGTATCCATCACACACACACACACCCACACACAAACACACACACACACACGCTCTCGCTCGCGCTCTCTCTCGCGCGCTCTCGCTCTCTCTCCTGCTGTAGCACCTACAACCAGGCTGCAGACCCAGAGGCACCTGAGCCAGCCCGACACATTGCAGTCTTAGGAAAGGA
Source organism: Balaenoptera musculus (assembly GCF_009873245.2). Taxonomy (NCBI): domain Eukaryota; kingdom Metazoa; phylum Chordata; class Mammalia; order Artiodactyla; family Balaenopteridae; genus Balaenoptera; species Balaenoptera musculus. The sequence continues at coordinate 739,399 of NC_045804.1, read as the reverse complement.
ATCAGAGGCTGTTAGAAAGGACCTTACCAAGAGGAACACTGCGCTTTGGGAGCACAGAGCAGGGAAATGACTGTTAAACTGGAACAATTAGATTTGGTTTCATTGAAAAGGTAACACCTGATCTGAGCTGCCTGCAGAGATACAAGTTCAGGTATCTGTCTAAAATTATAACGGAAAAAGTTCAATCTATCAGAAAGCTTACTATCTTGAAAAACTTCAACTTTACCATATTTGGAGCTTTTGCGATTCCTCCGAGGTTCTGTAATAACCACACTTATTTCCTTAGCCTCTCAGGGGCTGTCATTGAAGAAGTGCCTTGAATTTCGCTTGCCTTTCCTAGTAGGTGTGTCAGCTTGCAGAGGGGGTCGTGTCGACCCGCGAGGTGTCTGGTCTGCTGGGACCTCCTTGCTGTGTGAGATGCTTCTCAGAGCTTGGTGACTTCCAGCAATGAACATTCTCATAAGAGCCGTGGCTTAATGTTGCAATTATGCTTAACAGTTCTATACATCTGTAAAAAGGAGATGTAGGCCATTCCCAGAAGTCAGAACTTCAGCTATTTCTACCTTGAAATAGAGGGTTTCACTAAATCTAAATGTGTCCTTGAAGCTGAAAGGCTGCCTCTGAAGCATTTTGGGGGGATGTGACCCTTTGTAAGACCTAGAGGTGCATGTGATGTGGGCAAGTAGCTCAACCCCAGACCAGCGAGAGAAAGGATCTTCAGTCCTCTCAGGCATCTTGTTGGCTACGTAGAAGGAAGTTATGGAAGGTAAATGCTCAGTACTGGTTTGGAGTAGAAGCAGCGACAGCTTGTGTGGAGTGGAGAACTGCAGGCACAGAGCAGTGGGCTTCCAGGACACGGGCAGCGTGGGAAGCAGTGGTCACCCTCGGCCAGCTGGGGTCTTAAGCCGCTTCTCCATAAAGTAAGATGAATTTCTGTTTGGTTTTGTCCAGCATCCTCACGGGTGGTTCTTCACTGGGAGAAGATACATGGCAGGTCTGAAGACCTGGGAAAATGTGGGCTGATGGCAGAGGGCGTCTTAGTACAACCCTTGCTTCTGGTTCTCTCATTCCTTCAGGGTGTCCGGCCCCCTCTGGGTCTCAGGCACCATCAGTGCTTCACTGATGTGTTTCTCCCAGACACAGTCTCCATTATCATCCAAATCCAATTCGTGATCCTCTCAACTCAGTAGAGGATCAAAAAAAAAGTGAATCCCCCCTCCACCCCACTTACACGAGAGGAGCTCTGATGGGCAGGAAGGGGCCACCGTCTCCTGACCCCGGCTTGAGCTGGAGGCCCGGGGCCTGGGCTCACGCAGGGCGTGGGTGGAGGGTGGGTCGGAGCTGCTGGCCTGCTGTCCTCCACGGCCCTGGGCGGGTGATCTGGGGCAGGTGTGCAGCCCTCCAAGGTCAGCTGGTGAAGGTGCCCCGGGGACCCCTCCAGGCGCAGGGGTGTGTCCAGGTTTGAGGGGGGCCCTTGCTGGAGGGGGGAGTTGGGCCTGATTTTGTATGTCACCGGTTTTTAGGACCGGGCAGCCCAGGAAGATGTGTGAGCAGGACCTTGCGGTGCCGGGTGTGCGGCCCCGGAGCGCGAGGCTGTTGAGCACCATGGGAGACGGCGGATCTTGGTTGAACATTTTACTGTGAACAGAAGCGGGTTTCCCCCCCCCCGGAAGCTGAGGTCTACGGAAGCCATGACACGACTCAGCTCAGAAATCCTGGGTCAGGATTGGAGCTGAGCCCTCGACCCACACCCAGCCCTGGCCCATCCTTGGACCCGGGGGTGGGGTGGGTGGGGGAAAGTGAGTGAGTTTTCAAGGAAGGACTTGCGCCCGGAGTACTAGGAGAGGGGCAGGCCTGCCGTGGGTGAGCCTGACGAGCCCCGGTCTTGGTTCCTGGCTCGCGTTCTTTCATGATTCGTTCATGGTTGTGGTGTGGGGCTCAGCCACTGGGTTCTGGGTGCTGAGGAGTTAGCAGACAGGCTAGGGAGCCCTGTGCTCGCGGGGCTTCTGTCTTACGGGGGCCCGTGACAAATGAGCACGTCCCGTCAGCGAGCAGGGTCAGGTCGGTGGTGATCCTGTGCTCTGAGGGAAGTAAGCAACTTGGTGGCGAGAGCAGTGCTTCTGAATGGATACGACGCAGATCTCAGCTTCCTGGTGGCCACGCCGAAAGGGGGAAGAGTCACCTTGCTGTACAGCAGAGACGGGAACAGCATTGTAAATGCACTATACTTCAATGAAAGAAACTGGAAAAAAGAAAGGGAGGGGAAATAAGTGACACTGATTTCAGTGTTTAATCCAGTATATCTATGTTGTTGTTATGACATATGATCAATATAAACAGACTTTGCAGTCGTCTTAGGTCTGGTATGTATGTCACACTTGGAGCACATCTCTGGACTGGGACCCATGTCAAGTATTCATTCAGCACCTGGGTTCGCGGCGTGGGTGGGGCAGGTGGGTGGGGCAGGTGCGGCAGGTGGGTGGGGGCGGTGGCATGGGCCCACTTGAGGTTGGGTGGGCCCCTTTTAAACAGCATCCCATCCGCTGAGGGTGAAGAATGGTTCCTACAATGGATCTGTTTTGTTTGCTGCGGATATAACCCGCACATCGTGGTTTATCTTGCTTCTGATGGTTCAGACAGCTTAGTTTATTCAGGCGGTCCTGTTCTGGGCACTGGGATGCCCTGAGGACGGGCAGTAAGAGATCCCTGTATGTTCTAGGAGGAGACGGTGTTCCTCGTGAGAAAGCTTGTAGGTCCTGTATTTTCCGCTGCTTTCCTTAATGAGAAGGAATTCCACCAACGTTCACGTCTAACCTGAAAAGTCTCCCACTGGGACAAGTCACTGGTGCTGGCAGCGTGACTGTTTTTAGCATCATTTCGGTACAGGTTTAAACTGTTACTTTATTGAATATTGCAGCTATTAATTTCAGACTTAAGGACATGATTTCTAAGTATAGTTTTCGTGCCACCTACTCAGCCTTTTGGCTGGATGAAATCCTACTTGTTGAATGGAATTAAAATAATTTCCATCTGAGTTTTTTCTGGTTCAGCTGCGAATCAAGGCATCGGTTTAGAGTTGGTTTATGAGGGAGGTCTTGGAAGACAGTGGGAAGAGCTGTGAGAACTTGGTGGAGGGATGGAGAGAGTGGTAGGACCTGCTCGCAAATGCAAGGCAAACAGTCTTTGTAAGTCACCTCCCCGCCTTTGTGTATAAAAATAATCTTTGGAGCTAATTTGAAAAAAGACAAAAGAATAATTTGTAATCCCCTATCTTTTCTCTCTACCTCTCGTCTCTTCTGCCGTGTTATTTTATGTAGTTTTTTTATATTTAGCGTGTATTTTCTCATTCTGAAATATTTGTCAAGAGTGTATAATGACTGTCTGTAATCTACCTTACAGCTCTTCTGTCATCAATTTAACTTCAGTTGACCGATGTGCCATTTTTCGTTACAAGTAGTGCTGGGATGAACATTTCTCTACATATTTATATGAATATCTGAATATTACAGCGTAAGTTGCTAAAAGTGAAGCTATTAGGTGAAGCAATATAGGCATTTTTAATGCCTTTTAGGGCTGCCAGATTACCTTCCAGAAACACGGCACAAGTTCACATTCTTACCTACAGTGTGTGTGCCTTTCCCTCCACAATCCAACCCATGCTGGGATTTATACTTTTCAAGGAGTTTATTAAGTTGACGGTAGGCATGCCATTTTGACGCAAATTTTTAAAGAAAGAAAGAAAGAAAAGAAAATACGTTTAAAGACACTTTTCTATTTTTTCCTTAGTCTCTCTTTGGAGCCCTTGTTCTTGACCGATGAGGGGCAGATGTCTTTCCGAGGCGTAGCTGAGGGGTGCTGGCGTGTGGGTCACAGATGGTTGTCCTCAAGGTCTGCTCAGCACGAGCAGCTTTGCGATAAACCCTTATACCGAGGACTTTGATGCGTCAAGGTGCTCCAGAGCTTTGTGGTAATGTTAACACGTGTCATTGGTAATACGTCATAGGGTGATACTGGGACCCCCCTTGGGGGATTGTTCCTGATGCGAAGTTGACGGCTGCATCCTGAAGACACCACTGTGGTCCAGCTCCTGAGTTTTGTGACATTTCCCATGGTCTCTGCAGAATGTAGGAGCTCAGAAAAATGCTGTGACATTGTCTAAACTTCAAAGGATTGTAGCCAGTGTATTTCCTTCCCCAGAGGATCTGGTCCCTATCGCATCTTTTTCAGTTACTCTGTACCAGGCCGTGAACCTCAGCACTTTATTTCTGTGATTCAGCCTTACAACAGCATACATGGCAAGTACTGTTTTCTTCAGCTTATCGATGACACAGTGGAAGCTCGAAGTGGTCAGGTGACTCCATTGGAATCACACAGCTATGAATGGGGATTGAATTGACCCCAAAGCCCAAGTTGCAGAGTCCAGGCCCAGTATCCTTAAACTGGGAGGGAATGAAGCAGAGAGAAAACCAGGGTGACACTCAAAGCCACTGAGACACCAGCTCGGACGATCTCTAGCTGCCACCCGGAGGCAGTGTATACCCACTGAGGACCCACGGTGGCTGGTCCCACAGCAGTGTTGTGACCCAGTTGTATTTGTCAGGTAAACAGGGGCTTGGGGTGCCTTTGAGATGTCTTGGGAGAAATATCAGGGTTGATGTTGGGCTAATTTGGAAGGTGAAATGAAAATAAGTGGGTAAGAAGTAAGAGCTGGATGGAGTGAGGAAGGCACTTGGGTGTGGAGAGACCTCAGATGGGGAGGGAAAGAGCCGTGAGGAACTGCAGGAACCGTCAGGGACTAGAGCGTTAGAAGTGTTTAATCTTGCAATTAGGATGCAAGACAGGGAACCATTCTGCCATTTGGAGGATGCGTGTGAGTGTTCGGGGAAACCAGAAAGGAAGAATCGCAAGTGTCTGTAATTAATGAACAGGAAAGGCAGATGGATGATGTGGAGGTGGGTGGCTTTACGCTGCTCGTATGTTTTTTTAACCTGTAAAACTATAGCGTAATTTCACCCGCTCGTTTAAAACAGGCTTATGTCTTGCTGTTGTTAAAAGCATCCAGAGAGTTCAGTGCACAAGGCAGACAGTTGTTATGTCTGCTTTAAAAATCAAACTTGTGCTGTTTCCAAAGACTTAATTTTATTTGCTCAATTTTTGTGTGTACTGGTTCTGCATTTTCTCGTGTAGATTCAGATCCAATTTAGAAATGAAATACACAGGCGGCTTGACTGTGGAAAGCACAGAGGACCGATGCTGTGGGCATGAGCTTCTGGTCGGGCAGCGTTTTCATACGGTCAAGTGGAATTTTCTTATGGCTTTTGAAAGAAAATGATAGTTTTGGTCACAAATCAGAAAAAACCCCTATCATTTCTTTAAAGCTGTAAATGAGATTTTTGGGTGTTCCCTTTGAATTTGTCAAATTTTCAATCTGTAGTTCCTTTTTTATGATAACATAAAAATGGTTAAGATGGTAAATTTTATGTTAAGTATACCATTCAGTAGTGCTAAGTATATTCACGTTCACATCCACCCCAGCCCCAGGAAACCCCCATTCTACATTGTTTCTATGACTATGACTGCTGTAGATACTCTTAAGTGTAATCATAGTGTTTTCTTTCTCTAACTGGTGTATTTCATTTAGAATAATGTCCTCAAGGTTTATCCATGTTAGATGTATCACAACTTTTTTTTAAGGTTGAATGCTATTCCTTTGCATGTATATCCCACATTTTGTTTATCCATCCATCTGTGGATGGACAGCTGGGTTACTTTCATACCTTGGCTATTGTGAATACTGTTACTGTGAACATAGATGTGCAAATATTTCTTTGAGACTCTGCTTTCAATTCTTTTGGATATATACCCAGTAGTGGGACTGCTGGATTATTATGGTAGTTCTATTTTCAACTTTTTTGAGTAACCTTTATACTGCTTTCCATAGCAGTTGCACCGTTTTACAATCCCACCACTAGTGCACAAGGGTTGCAATTTCTCTATATCCTAACACTTCTAGTTGTGGTTGTGTTTTTTTTTTGTTTTTGTTTTGTTGTTTTTTTTTTGATAACCATCCTAATGGCTGCGAGGTCAGTCTATGGTTTCTTATCTATTACACCAAACTTTTCCTCATAGTTATGAACAAATCTTCAAGTATCATTTGAGATTTATCTACATTTGCTGCTATACTACTCGGAAGGAGAATGTTTAAGACATCTGTGTGTCTGAGTACTGGTTGCCCAAGGATGTTCCAGACATTGCTCCCCTTTAGGTATTATAACTAAATGGAGCCCTACGTTTTTGCTTATCATTTGGTGCAGATAGTCCTGTAAATACTGAGCTCTGCTGAGTACCAGTTGAGAACACGAAGATGAGCAGGACGCAGACCCTCAAGGGGCTGATGGTGTGGGAAGGATGAACAGAGTGACAGAGGGAGGAGCCCAGGTGAGGAGGGGAAGGAGACACTAACTAGGGCCGTTTGCGACGGGAGGATAAAGAGGGCTCCTTGCAGATAAAGCCGGAGCCGAACTTTGGAAAGTAAGTGGTTCCCTTGCTAGTGGGGGTGTGAGTGGGGTCCATGCAGCCAGGCCCACGTGAGCGGAGGGCAGCTCCCGCCTGGTGCAGGGCGGTCAGTGGGGAGGGGAGGGGAGGCTGGCCTGATGTGTGTCTGGAGCTCGGCTTTGACCTGATCAGAGGTGGGAGCCGGCGAGGCTTCGTGGTCAGGTGAGCGGACCCCTCTGCCGGCCGTGAGGAGATGAGGTCACTGGTGTTTGTGAAGTTTCAGGTGAGACAAGGGCTGGGCTAGGGCAGTGGTCGTAGGGATGCGGAAAAACGAGGGGGCTTACAGAGTCCTTCGCACGGTCAGCAGCCGTTTGCCGATTTGTGTGTAGCTGCTGAGGAAGAAACTTGAAGACTGCTCCCAGGTTTCTGGCCATTGGGCTATGGTCTGAAATCAGGACTGTGGGAGGTGGAGCCTGGGGGCAGACACCACCGATTCTGTCTTGGATGTGTTGAGGTCGGTGTGTCTATAGGACAAACACGTGGTGATGCCCGAGGCTCACTTAGCAGAGGCCAGGGGTGGAGATGCCCTCCGAGGGCTCATTAGATGCAGACGGTGCTGAAAACTGAACGTGGGTGAGGTAGTCTCCCAATGGGATATAAGGCAGAACAGTGGGCCTTGGGCCACACTGTTGAAGGAGCTGGAGGGTGAACCCTCAGAGTGAGGGGAGACCAAGAGAGAGTATAGGGTCACAGGGGTGAAGAAAGTAGGTAGGCATCTCCCAGGAGGAGCGGTCAGTTACTTCAGACGCAGCGAAAGAGGCTTCGAAATGCAGCTGAGTCACCTGGATTCGGTTTTCATGGCTGCTGGTTGTAGAAAGTCATTTCAGTTAAATGGTTAGTGAGGAAGGAATGTAAAGTATTCTTTGAAGAAGCTCAGATGGAAAGAGAAGCGGGAAACATGGGAAAAGGAGGTCAGGGGAAGCTTTTTTAAAAGGATGGAGAGACTTGAGCGTATTTTAGTGGAAGGGAAGAGGTCAATTATCATTAAAATAGTTCACATGATAGAAGACTTGCTCTGTGTCAGACTCGTTCTGTAGCTGTACGTGAATGAACTTGCCCAGTCCCTACTACAACCTTAGGAGATGGAGAGACAGTTATTATTCCCAGTTTACAGATGAGAAAACTGAGGCACAAGATTAAGTGGCTCCAGGTGGCAAAAGCAGTAAGAAAGCCCCATCTTATCTGTGTACATCTCACTCTTGACCACAGCACTAAGAATGCCTCCTGGTATTGAGGGAGAAGTTGAAGATGTAGGGCAAAGAAGGAGTAATTAATAATAGAGCTGGGATATAGAAGACCTTGGAGAGGGTGGGCTGCCATCTTTGTGGAATTGGTATTTTTTTCTTTTTGAAGAGAGAAATGAAAGATGAAAAGCTTAATCATATGGGAAAGACATTTAGGGAAAATGTACAAAATCAGTTAGAAGAGAGCTCCTAAATATAGATGGGCTTGGTGCTAAAGGAGGATGCTTGAAGGATAATTTTTGTGATGAGTTTCATGCATGACTTACCTTTTCATCATCAGCGATGTCCCTGGCCCCTGCATCTACTTGAAACCTACTTTCTGCCTATCATGGTCCTGTCCTCTGTAGGAACAGTGGTTTTGATTTCTCCTGCTGTACGTAGTGGTCCTTTGATTCATATTTATGTATTGATTGGCTTCTTTACTCAGGATTTGATCTGCCATTGAGGATGTGGCACTGTTATTTTTAACTTTTTATTTTACATTGGAGTATAGTTGATTAACAATGTTGTGTTAGTTTCCAGGTGTACAGCAAAGTGTGGCACTTATTTTAAATGGTTGTATCAAGAAGAACCTACTGGGGTTTTCTGGAGTCTGGTGACACTTGCTGAGAAATCTTATGTTGGGAGTACATTGAAATCATTGTGACATGGTTTAATATTACACATTTTAAATACTAAGACGTGTACCCTCTGAGACACATCTGCATTCCAGTCGAGCCTGCAGAGGTGTTATTCCTGACCCTGATTTGGTGGGGAAGAGAAGGTGATGCCTGTTTATGACTTACTATGCCCCACACACCTGCCCAACTGGACCATGGGGTGCTTGCTGTAAGGAGCGTCTCCATAATCGGCAAATAGAAATCTCAATTCCATATTGCATGAAAGCTCCCAAGTAAGATACTAGTACTATTTATTTATGAGTTTACCCTGTGAGCTATAATTCACATCCTTGGCCAATCAAATGGAAAAATGAATCACTGCGAGTAGTGTTTTACTTAGAACCCATTAAAGCAATTTAAGTGAAAGTTTTCCAGGTATGAATACCCAGCTCTCTGCAGGAGGGCAAATGCAGATGTCAGAATATCTTTATGAATGCTCTTGGTGAGCGAATGCCTACAATAAGAACTCAGCAGCAGCCGTAAATCCATTTATGAACCATTCAAATAATAGAACTTGGCAGCATAATGCTAGTTTCCCATAATGATGTTACTTAAAAAAAAATTAGGTTTAAATGGAATGCAGGGAGAAATGGGGCTGTGTAAATTCGAATAAGGACTAATTTTCAGTGGACTCAGAAGATTCCCTTATTTACTGTGCAAGTTGTTGAATTTCGGTTACTCAGAAAATGAGGCGTTGTCCAGAGAAAAGTCCTTTGCTTATGCTGTGTGGTTTAAGGATTGCTGTGGCTGTTCCGAGGCTGCATGCACAGTGCAGGAGGAATTGTAAAAGTCAGCTGGCTGTGCTTGTATTTTAAGAAGCAAGGCTGCAGGCAAGCACCACACTTGCTGTTCACCCTGAATTCTGACTCTTAGCCCCCGTCTGCTCCGTGCACTCACGTGCTGGAGGCCTGGAGGGAGAGCGATGGGTATTAACTTAGTTACAATGCCCTGCATAGAACTTTGTACCGAGATGCCCAGGAACTGTTTGGTGGTGGTTTTCACTTTGTCCTGCTAGAAAAGCCTCTGCAGAAAATCCTCTGGCCTGTACAACATTATCTTTCAACTAATCCCGGCAAGGTAACTGCTTCCTACTCTCGACTTCTCCAGAAAAGACAAAAATCTAAACGAACTTCTTGGCGCTTCCCTGGTGGCGCAGTGGTTGAGAATCTGCCTGCCAGTGCAGGGGACACGGGTTCAAGCCCTGGTCAGGTAAGATTACACATGCTGCGGAGTGAATAAGCCGTGCGCCACAACTAACTACTGAGCCTGCGCTCTAGAGCCCGCGAGCCACAACTGCTGAGCCCGGGTGCTGCAACTACTGAAGCCCACGCACCTAGAGCCTGTGCTCTGCAACAAGAAAAGCCACCGCAATGAGAAGCCTGCGCACGGCAATGAAGAGTAGCCCCCGCTCGCCACAACTAGAGAAAAGCCCGCACGTGGCAATGAAAACCCAATGCAGCCGAAAAGAAATAAAGTTATAAAAAAAAAAATAAGAACTTCCTTTGATGGGTTGAAGCACTACACTGCCGACGGTGCCAGGGGCGATTGTGTAATCGTCTTAGTGTCTGTCTGTGTCTTCCAGTTCTTGTTCGTCTTTTACTTATGTGTTTTTGGCAGGCCACAGTTCCCAGGCTGCTGGAGGTTAGCGGCAGTTTTGTCCTCCACAGCAGTAATGCTGGAGAATTGCCGAGACCTGTTCACCTTGTTATCACTGCCCCCCTATATCACAGGAGCTGGCAGGCCTCCTTCATGCAGTTGAAACCCATCTTCCTGGAATTTCAGCTCATCCATTTCTCTCCCATCAGGCAGGAGGGAAGGTGGAGAGCAGCAATCATTCCTATGTTGGTCTTTGGTTACTTTGTGAAGAGGAATTTGATGCACACTTTTCAGAGATTTGTATGAGGCAGGTGTGAGGATGAAGAGACACGGAGGGTTTCACAGCTGGCAACCCCAGGGTCCCTGAGGTGTCATTACTGAGGTCCCTGGTCTTGCTGCGCACTTCAGGTTTTCCTGCAATGGCCCATAGATGTGGTGATGAGCATTGGTACTGTTGTCCTTGGATTTTACACGTGGACCGTCCTCTGCTGTGATGCTTTCTGGATCAGGTCCAGCTGTCGTTTCACATGGGAAATATCTGCCTATATTTAGTGTCACCACTAGATCTTCCAGCATCAGTGTTCTGTTACTGCATATTCATTTATAATAGCGGGGAGAAAACACACAATCCTCTGTAATTGCTATTTGAATTTCACAGTTAGAGTAGACATTTAAAGATTTAGTTAGCTTTAAGATGTAAATTTAGTAGTTCCTGGTAGGCAAAGCATATTTCTCTAAGGATTAGTAATCCAGTAATTCAACCCCTGCTCCTTTGAATGTAAAATTAATCTTTCCCAATAGGTACTAACGCCTGAATGGGAGAAGGTTGAACATTCTTGGCTGATGGCTCTTCATTAGCATTTTATTTTTTACTTGAAAAAGTTGAGTATTTTGGTGGGAGAAAATATGTATTGCTGGGCTGTTGCCAGGTCTTCTGTGGCCGTGTTCCCATTACTGGGTTTCAGGGCTTCCTGTGGACAGTATTACGGTTGGCACAGAAAGACTGGCATATATTATTCTCACCTCTCTACCAAAAAAAAAAAAAAAAAATTGTGGCTTCCTTCCCTTCTCTCCAGCCAGCTGTCAGATTTGAATGCCAGCCCTAGTTTGCTCTGTCAGACGCTGAGTTAGTGGGTGAGTGAGAGCTGGCAGAAGCCCCGTTAGTGATTACCAATCACCAAACACACCCAAAAAACCCTCGCTGCAGATGTCTAAGAAAACTGGGATAACAGAAATTTGCCTCTGGGTTTCAGTACACTGATTTTTTTGTTGTTGTTGTTCATTTTGACTACAGATCTCCCATTAAGAAAGAAAAGCAACATTGAATTAAAAATGATTTCTTTATGGGATATAGTCTCTTAACTAGTATGACTTGCTCAAAACAACTCGTTACTTTCAGATACTTTGTATCAGTTAAACTGGCAGCATCTGTACAATGGGGATAACACTGAACAAAAGACTCTTGTCTGGGTCACCTCAGGGTATGGCTGGAATCCCGAATACAACTGGCTCCCAGGTGGCTAATTACCACTTTCTCGATCATGCCTGGAAGATACGCAGGTTCTCTTGCCAGGAGTCCCTGGCGAGGCTGAGGACGCTGAAACTTTGTAGAGCTTTTCTGGGTTTTTCAATGTCATAGAAAAGATGTTGGTGGATCCGAATCTGTTGTGCTGAAGTTGGGCATGAATCTGGCAGTTAAAATGTCAAATTTGAAAAACACGTTTGATCCTTTGGACGGATTTTTGTCCTTGGTTGGAACCCGATACCAAAGGGGTCAAAGTAAAGATCCTCCGCCTTCGCTCTGGTCCCCTAGTTTCGCATCCCCTGCGTCGTCCGCCAAATGAGAGGGGGCAGAGCTCAATGAGGGTTTCCATCCTGTGTCTGCTTCTGTGAATTCTTGGCAGCTTCATCTGTGGTAGACACTTTATTTCCAGGAAATCTAATTTCAAGACTGAAAGCCTTTCCCAGGTGACCTCTAGATAGTCTTCCTGGCTTTGAAAGTAAAAGCCTGGTTGTTAATATTTACACCGCTGTGTAGACTCAGTGACACTCATCTTGTACGTGTCCAGGGGGCATCCTGTTGAAGTCTTGAGTTGAATATGTGACTTGTGGCCTTACGTTGTCTCTGTTCATTTGTTTTATCCCCCCACCTTTGGACCCAAACATGTCCCAGGAATGGTTAGACTTCGAATCAATGCAGTTTGCATATACACATTTGAAGGTGGTATGATTCTGCTACTGAGAATATTTTGCATTTCTTGTTTAAAAAAAAAAAAGTTCTTGCTTACAGTTAAATGAACATGTTAGCAAAAGTGTTGCATTTTACGATACATTAACAGAATTTTACTATTAATATGCCAAGGATTATGGTGTTCCTTGAATGTTGCAAGCAGCGTTTGAAGTCTGTCTTGAACACAGGTGTACGCTTGCGTGTGTTTCTTAGGAATGGGCAATGGATAAGCAGCTCAAAATCGTTGTTTTAAAAGCTTAAATTCATTTTGAAGTGGGCTGGATAAGGGTTTAAGCATTTATCTCATTTGCTGTTAGAACCACCCATGACACCAAGAAGGTTACGCTCAATTATGTATTATGAAAATTGGCATTGACATTAATTCACTTTCTGTACCTCTTTTGTGGTAGATGGATAATATACAGAATAAGAAAGATTTACTGGGAAACATGCTGTAATCAAAATAGACTGTCAAAGGCAACTATAGGTTGATGACATGTTATTTGCAGGTAAACTTGAAATTATGCAAGAAAAAAAATATTGGGAAGGAAAAGAATTTCAGCCTGATTATTCAGTGTTTAAAAGACCTAGCTATGAGATTGTGTTGACTACATTCCATTGATTGTTTGTTAATTAGTACCTTTATAATGGTATGATTTATTCAAATCTTTAAGGCAGCATTTTATGCTGATGGTTGTCAAACGTTTTTAGTATAAGTTGAGCTTTGAAAACTAGCTTGTAAAAACGAGAAACCACACTTATTCCCTGCCGGCTCATCATTTGGATCAACGATTTAAAATGCAGCTTGTGGGGGACTTCCCGGGTGGTTGAGCGGTTAAGAATCTGCCTTCCAATGCAGGGGACGTGGGATCCATCCCTGGTCGGGGAACTAAGATCCCACATGCCGCAGGGCAACTAAGCCCGCGCGCTCTAGAGCCCATGCACCACAACTAGAGAGAAACCTGCGTGCTGCAACTAAGACCCGATGCAGCCAAATAAATAAATGTAAAAAAAAAAAAAAAAAAAACGCAGCTTGGGTGTTTCATACTAGATATGTGTCTGAATGTGCCCATCCAAATGAGAACATCCTGACCATAGCTTGTTACCTGATTATGCGTGTTTTGGTTTATCTGGTTTTTAAAAAATTGGTTTTAGACTTACTACATCCATTTTTAGTGAAAACATTCATTTTACCTTCATCAGTGATTAGGGCTGGAGAAAGAGAAGGTCAGATACAAATCAGTTCATTTGCTTCTTGTTGGTTGGTTGTGGGGGAAGTCTAGCACTTTTCATTGAGGTGTAGTATATGACAGTCATCAGAAAACCTTGATTTTTGGCAAGTTTTTGACTTACCACTTAAGTTATGGCTGGAGCAAATTTAGAAAGCATTTTGAGGTCCACTTGTGAAATATGAACACTCAAGAAATATGGGAAGGGGGGGAGATGGGGTAAGAAAGGCTCAAGGGTTTTTTCTTTCCCCGTTCTCTGCTTCATTGGTCAAAAATCTAGGATGCTTCTCTAGATCTTGGGGTACCATGCTGGTCTTCTGCTTTCTCTGTTGCATTCAGGCAGGTAACACCTTCATCTTGATATCCTACTGATATTGTTCTATTGATGAATAAAAATTTTTAATAAAGGTTATTCCTCTTTGTAGGGAAGGGAAAACTTAGGAAATGTCTCATGCTTGCTTAGTATATCCAATAGCCCTAGACAGTGTATTCTCTTTTTCTCAGGTATATTTGGGACTATTAGAAATTATTTGCATCTCAGAAAGTTAAATATTTGAGAATAAGTTTGTATTTAGATGTTTTCTCTACAACTTTTTTTCCTTTTTCTTTAAAATTTTTATATTGGAGTATAGTTGAATAACAATGTTCTTCTAGTTTCAGGTGTACAGCCAAGTGGTTCAGTTATACATATACATCTGTTCTTTTTCAGATTCCTTTTCCGTTTAGGTTATTGCAGAATATTGAACAGAAGAACCCTAACCCTAACGAGATGAAATCCGAAGTCCTTAGTCTCCTGAGGTTTCCGGATGGAAATTGGATTCAGCTGGCAGATCTACCAGTCAGTCTCCCATCCTCTGTGTTCCTTCCTTTGTTGTTTTCATTCCTTCCTTCAACTCACGGGTACCATCCGGTGCCTTCCGCGGTGCCCTCAGCCTGCGGGGTGTGAGGGCTGCTCAGCATCCCACGTCCCCTGCACAAAGGTTCCCAGTGTAGGTGTGAGTACGTTTCTGCTGTGGGAGTCTCTTAGTTTTGTAGGAGATATCAAGAAGGAATTCTTTAAAAATCACTGAATCATATCTATCCATTATCGGAGGATTTTTCTTTACATGAGGATTATTTTTATATTATGTATGTGGTCAGCATTGCCAAAAGACCTCCCAGTATAATTTGACAACTTCTGAGTAAATTCACAAATGGAGACTCAGAAGTGGCTAGTCTGTAACTTTGTCACTGAAAACTGTACGAAGTTTTTCATTTTCCTGGTTTGAAGGACAGTTTACAATTGCTAAGACTGAAGTACCCTAGTACAAGGACACAGTATCTTGACCTTTTAAAAAAGTTGATATGTTGCTATTCTTGGTTTCTGAGAGCAGTTGTGTATAAATTTCGTTCCAATTCATCAACATTCTTGAGTAGCTGAACTCTTGAACTTGAGCAGAAAATGACTTTCTCAGATGCGTTCTCCTCTGGACTCGGGGCTTTCTGTTTTTCTTGGCTTAGAGATGCTTCTACCTCTTACTGAGGCTGAGTGAGCTGGTCTATGTATAGTGTTAGTATTTTCTGTGTTTGATTATTGTTGGTCGTTCAAGAATCCTGAAATCCTTAAAAATGAGCAAGCTTGTTCTTTTTAGATACAATTAGACATTTAAAGATTATTTATGTCCTTACTGTAAAAATAGAAAGTGAAAAACCGTCTCGAAGTTCATTTAGTTTTCTTGCCCCCTGTGCTGGTGGTGCTCAAAGCCTGGTCTGTGGATCCCTGGGGGTCTATAAGAATTTTTCCGATGGTCTTCAAGGTCAAGCTTATTTTCTTGGTAAAACTAAGGATTTTTTTTTTTTTTTTTTTGCTGTTTAGTGGCATTGGTATTTGTCCTGATGGTGCACAAGCAGCGGTGGCAAGACTGCTGGTGCTTTGGTGTGAGACTGCCCTGGGCCAGCACTGGAGTGAAATCCACCTCCATGTGCTTGTGGGGATTACAAAAAAACAGCTCCGCTCAGGAATGTCCTCAGTGAAGCAGTAGACATGATTAACTTTATTAAACTTCAGCTCTTTTTCTTACTGTTTTTTGATACTGTGACAAAATGGGCAGTGCGTGGAAAGCACCTCTGCTGCATGCTGACGGGTGGTGGCTTTAAGAAAAAACAGTTTGGTGTTATCAGCTTAACTAACAGCTTTTCTCATGGGACATCACCCTGGACTTAAAAATGACAGATCAGTTATTCACACTTGGGCGTTTGTCACTTGTTTTCCGTAAAATGAAGTTAGACTGTCACTTCAAGGAGTAACTGATCGGATTTACCCTGAGCCCAGGAAGTTTGAGAACTGCTGCTCTAGGAGGGCTGGGGATCCCCACCAGGAACTCGACGGCTCCCTGAGCTGCTTCGGGTGCCCTGGTCTGAGCCATGCTCTCTCTGCTTCCTGGTGCCCTTACTGTGTGAACTGGCTGAGCACACCTTATTTTAGTGGCAAGATGGATGGTTTTGTGTTTGGGTTAATTTATGAAAATGCCACACCCCTACCTTTCCCTGGCTACACATGTACGTAACCAGGGAAGTTTGTTTGCATTTACTGAGTAATGTGACCAGCTTGGCAGTGATTCTAGCCTTCCAGAGCCTTTGCTACCAATTCTGTTTTTTCTGTTGATGGGCGACAGTGTGATTCAAGCAGATGTTACAGTTCGTGGACACCAGGCATTGTACTAACAAATAGAACACGTAGGGAGCTGATTTAATACATTATGACATAGTATGAAGCCACTGAAAATTGTTTTTAAAGACGAGTTAGTGACATAGTTAATAAGAAAATGGCAGGGTACAAATGTCTATATAAATAGACCACAAAGGAAGTATATTTACGTATACCCAGGAAAAAGACCGGGAGGAGGAAACATACCAATGTGATAACACTTATCTCTGGGTGCTGGCCTTACACATTTTCCAAATTCTCTAAAATGAGATTGGATTACTTTTATAATCAGCAGTGTAAATAAAGTTTTTTAAAGACCATCTTGTCTGTATCTTGTAGTGAAGTCCATATAATTTCTGCTGACTTTAAATTCAGCAATATTTGTATTTAACCATGACTGAGAAAGGATGCTGTCACTTAAATTTTGGTGTGATTTTCATTTAGAAAAGAGCAAGGTGGAAAAGCACCTCCTATGGATTTTCCTCCTCAAAGAGCAGTGTGTCAGATTAGCGCAAGGCTGATTCTGGGTTGGCTCACGTGTGAAGCGGGGGCGCCCGTTGTAATTTTCTGTGGCCCGTTAGAGGTTAGAGGCTTGCTGGAAAGCGGCAGGGGTTTACCTCCACTTGCTCAGCTGTAAATTATTAACTTTTGGCCCAAAGGTATCCCTGAGAGTCCTAAGTTATTCATTCAGGAATACCTTTGTCAGAGGTTTTAAACCCACACCACTGGATTTCTTTTTTTTTTTTTTTTTTAATAAATTTATTTATTTATTTTTGGCTGTGTTGGGTCTTCGTTTCTGTGCGAGGGCTTTCTCTAGCTGCGGCGAGCGGCGGCCACTCTTCATCGCGGTGTGCGGGCCTCTCACTATGGCGGCCTGTCTTGTGGCGGAGCACAGGCTCCAGACGCGCAGGCTCAGTAGTTGTGGCGCACGGGCTGAGTTGCTCCGCGGCATGTGGGATCTTCCCAGACCAGGGCTCGAACCCGTGTCCCCTGCATTGGCAGGCGGATTCGCAACCACTGCACCACCAGGGAAGCCCTGGATTTCTTTTTCTTCCTTTTTTAAATTAAAAATTTTTTTTGTTTTTGCCAAGCCGCAAGGCATGTGGGATCTTAGTTCCCTGATCAGGGATCGAACCCGTGCCCCTTGCATTGGAAGTGCAGAGTCGTAACCACTGGAACGCCGGGTGAGTCCCCTACCAGATTTCTAAGAGTACTCTTAAAGCATTCTCTTTGCTTTCCATAAAGGTCAAACATTTTCTTAAACTTTCTGCGGCACTTCCCTGGTGGTGCAGTGGTTAAGAATCCGCCTGCCAATGCAGGGGACACAGGTTCGAGCCCTGGTCTGGGAAGATCCCACATGCCGTGGAGCAGCTGAGCCCGCGTGCCACAACTACTGAAGCCCTCATGCCTAGAGCCTGTGCTCCACAACATGAGAAGCCGCGGCAATGAGAAGCACGCACACCGCAACGAAGAGTAGTAGCCCCCGCTCGCCGCAATTAGAGAAAGCCCGCGCGCAGCCACGAAGATCCAAAGCAGCCAAAAAGACTTCCTGCAGCACTAATTTATCTTCCAAGGGGGAAAAAAAAGCGCTCCCTGGCCCCGCCTCCACCTGCCCCAAGGGTCAGGCGGCTTCTGTGTAGATGGGGTGACAGGGACTTTGGTTGCTGTAAATGACCAGCCACCAGCACTGTCAGGTTGCGAGTGCTGCCCTGTCCTGGGGGACTCCTTGGGACCTGGTACACGGCGGGCCTTCCCTGAATGTTGAGTGAGTGAATGGCTGACGAGACTGCTCCCTGGTTGTGGCTTTTTCTTGATCATCTGTGCATATTCGCGACGTCTGCTTCATGACAGCGCCTGCACCCTTGGTACTTGCCCTGACGGAGGTGGGGGACTGAGGCTGGAGGCCGCAGGTGACCGCCGCTTGGGCGGCGTCATCCTCAGCCCCTGCAGGGTGGCAGCTAGTGTCCATACCAGCTGGGAGTGGACGCCAAAGAAAGGGGAGGGAGGTGGGCTGTGCAGGAAGTGGGGCAGAGCGGCGTCGCGGCAACCCCATGTGCGTTCCTGCTGGGCTGGCACGGGGCAGGGGCAGGAGGAACGGGGCGCGTGGTGGGGAGTTCAGGCTGGCAGAGGCAGCCGGGGGGTGGACGGAGCCGGGGGCTGTGGTCGCCAGCCGTGGGCGGATGTGCAGAGCCAGGTGTGCCGGTCTGTCGCGCTGTCCAGCGTGGCCTTTGAGCCTTTTTACGGACTGACCATGATTATAACAGCAGCTCATGAGTGCTTATCACATGCCAGGCGTTGTACAGAGATTAATCCATTCGGTCCACCTGACAGTTCTGAGCAGGCACCGTTGTCACACTCATTGCACAGATGAGGAAGCAGGTGACAACACAGTTAGACAAGCCGCGTTACTACTGGGAACGGAAGGTGCCGGGCCTTGATCCCCGGCTGTCTGAGTCTCTGAAGTCCGCTTGACCTTCCTTCCACTGTGCAGGGTTCCCGGCTCCCCTGTACTGCCGCTTCGGGTGCCGGAATCTTTGCTGTGGTTTGTTCGCTTGGGATCACCTTTGTCCCCATGTCACAGCACCTGAACACTGGACCTTTTTTTTTTTTTTAAACAAAGAAAGTAAAGATTATTTGAGAATGGTTAAATCCATATTGGAATTTATAGCATCATTATATGTAAGCGTAACTATAGACTCACAGCTGCCACCTGTGCCACAAAGCAGTCTGGCTAACCCCCCCCCGGAGTTCCCTACCTGGTGAAACCCCTAGCTGGCGCAGAGGGTTTGTCGTTGCCTTTGGTGGCTCCTGTCCTGCGTTGCCCAGGGACTGCCTTTGTGGTGCATCCTCTCGTCAGCTGCGAGATTGCTTCCGGCCACCGTCACTTGTGGAGTCTTGGAGGTGTGTCTCATTGCTCCGAGCTCAGGTTTGAAGTCTAACGAGCACTCAAGCAGCCGGCTTGCAGAGAGCAGCCCCGGCTCTCTTCCTGACTGCACGCCAGCCTAGGGGAGGAGGGTCCCCCTGCTCTAGTGCTGCTGCAGAATGACAGCACCTGTGTCCTCAGTGTGCAGGCGTGTGTTTGGTCTTTTGCTTGGCTGCCTCTTGGGTAGAAGAAGGTGCAAAACATGACTTGTCCTGATAGAAATATATATTCCTCTATTGAATTCCCGTTAAAAAAAAAATTGCTCTCTTCGTGGCAAAAAAAAAATGTGGGTTGAAGCCTGGGCTGTTAGTTGTCTTAGGCCCCAGATTGTAAGTGGCTGGGATTTTTTTAAACAACCAACTTAACTGTTTCCATTGTAATTCATAGGCTAGAACACAAACCACATTGACCTGCAGACACTGCACACACTTGCTGTTCCCCGAATCAGCCGCGTTTGAGGGTGGCCCCCTTCACAGGTGGTGCAGACAGCGCAGCACACGTCTGGGGGTTTCAGTAAGATTGAGTTTTACCGTCTTCTATGGAAGCAGCAGCCCTCCATTTGGAAGGAAGAGCCGGAGTGAAGGAAGGACGTGGCTTGTTGGAGAAGATGGGGGCTGGCTGGCAGGTTTCTGTGGGTTAAGTTCTAAAAGCTCTGAGAACTTCCTACTTGCAAATGAGCCTAGTTTAATCGTCGTGGGAGATGGTGGGAAAGTCTTCAAGGCACATACCCACCCATCCACTCCTTGTTCCCAGCACTTACTGACGTAGAGAGGCTTGTAGTAAATGTACCGTGTCTACAGTATTTGTTGAATGAGTAAAACTGCCCGTGTCCAGGGACTCTGTTCCTGAAGACTGTGAAGCATCTATCTGCTTTGTCTAAACCTTGGGGAGAGTGAGAACTAGTTACAATAGGGAAGAGGAGGCATTTGGAGGATTCTTGACGGGCCGTTTTGACAAAGTCTTTAAAATTTGAGACCAGCTTTTGACCAGGAAGATAGGCAGGTGGTCTCTCTTGGCTCGAAGTTCTGGAATTCAGTGCTGTCGTCGTGCCCCGCCTTCCTCCCTTTCCTGGAGTTTCAGAATCTTTTTTTTTTTTAAATTATTTATTTATTTATTTATTTATGGCTGTGTTGGGTCTTCGTTTCTGTGCGAGGGCTTTCTCTAGTTGCGGCGAGCGGGGGCCACTCTTCATCGCGGTGCGCGGGCCTCTCACTATCGCGGCCTCTCTTGTTGCGGAGCACAGGCTCCAGACGCGCAGGCTCAGTAATTGTGGCTCACAGGCCTAGTTGCTCCGTGGCATGTGGGATCTTCCCAGACCAGGGCTCGAACCCGTGTCCCCTGCATTGGCAGGCAGATTCTCAACCACTGTGCCACCAGGGAAGCCCTCAGAATCTTTTTTTACAGGAGAAATTAGCCCTGAAAGAAGGATGGATCGGAATGTCTACTGGCTTACTGATAACACGTTGATTTTGTACCAAAATGGAAATATTCTTGGGTTCTGAGCTAGATGAACATCTGATAGTCTTGGTCAAAACATAACGCAATGAATTCTGCCACAGGATCCAAAAGAGCTCGTTATACTCTATTTTTCTGCCCTCAGTCCACAGGCAAACCACCTTCTGCATTTAGTCAGAAGAGAAGCGAAACCAAAAGGATCTGGTTGAGCAATGTAGAGAGGGAAGGAAAATAAAATGGAACTTTGGCATCTGGGGGAATTTGTCACACCAGTTCACAGGCTTTTCTAATGAAGCACTTTGGGGGCCAGTGTCAGCTTTCATGCCTCTAAAAGGAACAGTCTCTTTTCTCTGAGCACTTACCTCTATTGTCAGTTCGTATACATGTGTCAGAATTCAGCCTCGGCAAATTTTTGGTAGATCTGTTGAGTGTTTTTCAGCCTTAGAGGGATGGGTATTACTAAAATTCCTTTTTCTTCCCTCTTCCGCTTTTTACTCTTCTCACTTTTTGCATCATGAATCTGTAGTTCTGGATTCCTGATGTTGGACTCTGTTTCTGAAGGTTCAGTTTATGGTGATTTGATGTGTTGTGAATTAGAATGTACACAGCATGAGGCAGGGGTTTTGTCTGTTTTATTCATACATGGATGTCCCCGTCCCTGAGAGCATGGAGTAAACCCTCAGACGCTGAAGGTTGCTGGACACGTGCATGTCAAACATGTCAGAAAGTTACAGGTGTGCCACAAAGGCATGTTAGTTTCAAGTTCATAAAAAATGACTGAAAGGTAGTGATGATTTAATCCTTAAGTAGAGAGACAGCAGACAGATTTCTCCCAGCCAGTCTTAACTTTACAGTATCATCATGAAGTACAGGACATATAGGAGATTTAGTGTCAAGTCACTTCTGTGTACTGTGATACTATATTCTTAAAGCAGTGGCTGGATTATTTATAACCATCTTAAAATTCACCAAACACAGGTAAGATAGTGCTCTGACCTCACTGGATTGAAGTGATATTGCAGAGAAAGAGGCGGCAATGTTAGAACTCTGGACCCTGTTAGCAATGGTGTTGGGGATTTATCGTGGAATTCCCTCTTGCCCATCACGAGATAATGGTGCCCGCTCAGAGAGCTGCAAGGATGTTGGTCTTGTAGTTATCAAGCTAGTGTTTTTTTTTTTTTCCCCCGATTCCTGCCTGATGCAGCCTTTTATGCACCATGGTAAACAGCTGTGCCTGACATGATTGGGATTCCACGTTTGGAAATCTTTGATTACTTGACATTTACGGGTTTGAAATTTTGATTACTTTTAGTCTAATTCCTGTGAATTATCTATAAACAAGAGATTTACTGATCAAATTAAGAATATGGAATGATGGTTAAGAAGGACTTGGATTTCTTCCAGGTATCTTTAGAAGCATCACTGACATTCCATAATTGCTAACCCAACTCAAGATGGTCCCCTAAGGACCACTGCCTGCCTGCCTGTCCTGGTCTCACCCCGTGTACTCTCAAGTAGGCTGTTCGGGAGGACTTTAATGCATCCTGGTTTCCTTCCCAGGTACTCTGCAGTAATAATTACGGTTCGATTGAATGGCCTGCCCCCAGGTGAGCGACACAATCATATTATGCAGTGAAAGAAACACTTAGAGTTCCAGAATCTTAGCATAGATAGCTCTAATCAGGCCGGGAGTACTGCTCTGGAGCGGAATGTGTTTAAGAATTCAGTCTTCTAAGTGCTGGTGATGTCAGTTTTTCAAACACAGCACGCTCTTCTCTTCCTCTGTGAATCCTCCTCGAGCTGCAGTGCACTTGCGTTAAAGCGAATCAGGTGCTCGTGTTCAAGTTTTTTAAGAGCATAAAAACCCTGTTTATGAAAAGAGTTCTCTTCGGCACTTTGTGGCATTATGATAACGCAGGAATAAAGGAGGGCGGGGACCTCCTGTGGGGAGGCCCGGGAGGATGCTTCTCCCCGCTGCGTGTTTTTGGGAGGAGCAACACCGTTTCTTAGCCCGGGGCTGTCTCTCCGCTTGCCCTGCACACTTCCAGCATCTCTTGGGTAAGAAGGAAGAGCAGATATCCTGAATATTGGCCATGATTTTGTGCTTATGTAATAGAAACTCTCACTCTTCTAGAAATTCATTGGTTTCTAATATATTATTTGGAATAAGAGTTGGTGACAGAGGAAAGGAGTCTTCTCAGAAAATCAATTTATGGAAGATCCATAATGTCTGAATTTGTCTCATTCTTCCTGTGTACACTGCCAAGGTTTTAGCCATATGTTTCTTTGCTATTTCTACGTGAGAGTCTAGTAAAATGCCGTTCATATATGAACATCCAAGTGATGATGGTAGGTCCCCTTGTTCGAAAAACGATGTAACTCGCGTGGTTTTTGAGTTGATGTCAGTCACGGCTTGCTGATCGCTGAGTCCTGCTGGGTCTTTCTTTCCTTCCCTGACTGTCAGAGAAGTGGCTTCTCTGAGACGCTTCTTCCTGCATCAAAGCCGTGACCGCTAAGCCCTCTCACTGATGTTACCGTGCCATCCAGGCTGGCCGTGCTCACTTTCTTCCGAGTGTGGTTTTGCTTTCTCTGTCCTGCCCACCCAGGCCAGCACTTCCCACGGTGCTGGGACAGGGGACTTGCCATTTGCTGCTTATTGTGTGAAGGAATTTTGTTGGTTCCCTATCAGCCTGTTACTTGAGGACTTTTGTTTTCATTGTCAAAGGTGTCAGTGATGGTACCGTGGTGGTCGCACTGCAGAATCACTTGAAGGGTATGCTCGCAGTACGTTCCGGGATGAGAATAAAGCACGGTGTTTCTGTCCGGCTGCCTGGTCCTGAAACACTGTTGCATGGGAAGTGATTGCCTGGAGCTCAGAAAAAAGGGTTTTGTAGTTTGCAAACCCAGTGATTCCGAGTAGCATATTATGCATTTGTTTGCATGTCGCATGTGTTTTGAAAGCCCTAAGCTTTCAAAGCCCTAAGCTTGTTACACCCCCGTGTAAACAACGTTAATTTGTAGGGGCGGTGGGAATGGCCCTAGAAGGACTCTGAGAGGTGGTGTGATTCAGGAGGGGGCTGTCGGTGCCAGGCCTGGCGTCACCGACACAGAGTTCGTCCTCCCGGTGCGTCTGAAGTGCCCGTCGTGGCTGAGGCGTCTCAGTGTGGCCAAGTCACCGCCGCAGCAGCGGGGGCTGAGCGGGTGGGCGTCCGACCCCGACCGCCCCGCCTGCATCTGCCGGCTTTGCCCGTGTTCACAAGAGGGCATCCGGGTGAGGAAAGCAGCAAGGACGAAGGTGTAGAGGGGAGAGAGGGGTCCAGAGCCAGGAGGTGCAGCTGAATCCCGCTGGGGGGAGGTCAGGCCCGAGCGCAGGGGAGGAAGTGGCTTCCACGGCCACTGAGGGCCTTGGTGGGCTCTGGGGAGGGACACTAGGCCGGCTTCGAGCGGCCTTCTGTCATAAAGGTCAGTCCAGACGCGTGATGCCAAGTGAACAGGTCAGGAGCCCCATGTCAGGTGGCGTCCACGGGCCAGGCGTGCATTGAAGGGCCAGACGTGGGAGGTGGCAGAGCAAACAGAAGTGAATGGAAAGTGGGAGGTCCGGGCGGTTACAAGAGCGAGGTGGACCGAGAGGGGCTGGTTTGGGGAGGAAGCTTACTGTAGGCACCGTGTGCCGTGCTCCTCTGTCCTGGCAGAGCCCAGTTCCCGCGGGGCTGGGGTGTGGGGAGGGAGGGCCTTACTTGTGTGACTTTGTATTAAGTCTTGATTAATCTAAGACAGTTATGGGAATTCCATGGGGGGGGGGAGAATGTGAGCCCCGTCGGTGGGACAGGGGGCTTCTGGTAAAGGTTTCCTACCCTAAAAAGGGACGCAAGGAAGAAGCCATCTCTACTTCTGCTGGATGTTGCCTTGTGGGGAGTTGTGGCAGCTGTCTTGTGACCATGAGGACAGCTCACCTTGTCAGATGGCAGAGGGTAGAGGGAAATAGGACCTTAGTACATGGGTTGGGTGGCTAAGCCAATCAACCCTGGGATTTTCCTGCCTCAGGCTTTCCTTGTTTTGTTAGATAAATATGCTTTATTGTTTAAGGCAGGGGTTGGCAGACTGTGGCTCACGGGCCACACCACCTGTTCTCCCTAAAGTTTTATAGGAACACGGCAATGCCGTTATCATTCCCCTATTGTCTGTGGCTGCTTTTGCCTTGTAACAGCTGAGCAGAGTAGCTGAAAGAGGCTTTCTGAGCCACGTGTTCTAAAATATTTACTCTCTGGCCCTTCAGAGGAAAAGCTTGCCGACTCCTGGTTTAAGTCATTTTGAGTTAGATTGTCTATCTGTGCTTCTGCTGTGAAGACACTGACCTTGTTTTATACCTGTTGGCTGGAGATCATTGCGTAGAAAAGGGCTTTGTAGGTCAAACATTTTGGGGGTCAGGAGCACGGAAACCGAGCAGGGAAGTTTCCAAGAATTGGGCAGCCAGTCGTGTCAAGTTCAGGTGGGTTGCAGTCTCAATATGGTAGTTGAGAAGAAGAAGAGCAGGAACCTGATGGCAGCTGCTTAGAAAGAGGAAATGAATAGGAAGAAAAAGCCGAGGCGGGGAGACTAATTTATGGTCTCAAATTAAAAGACCCAGACTTTGCAGCTGTGAACGTGAGATGCATCTTGATGGTCTCAGGTATGAAGATTCATGTTTAATCTGATGGTCCCAGACAAGGAGAAAGTTGAGTAAAATTATTTTATAGCTTCTGTGATACCTGCTCCTGTGGCACTGGGCACAGAGTGAAGGGATACCTGAGACCCTCAGCTTACGACTGACTGATGACCCTTTGCTTTGGTAAATAAGACCATCTCTTCTCTCCACGGTAACGGCCAAACTCGTGTTCTTGGCTTCAGTCCCGCTGTCTGGCGGACGGTGCTTGGAGCCTGTGGCTCTGATGCCCTGAGTGAACAGGGATTAAGGAAGCTGGTAAGGTGGATTTGATGGGGAGGATGTATGATCGGAAGGTGAGCCTATGGGCCTTGCCATGAAGCAAAGATTGTAGCAAAGGCGTAGAGCTGTCTTCAAAATACCAATGAACCGGTGAGATGAGGTGTCAAAGGAGGACAGCCTGGGCCAAGGATGATTTATTTGAACAATTCTGGGGGAAAAATGGCTGGTGTCACACCAGCCAGCATTCAGGGGAAGCCGCACAAGACATTTCAGAAAAGCTTGAAGGGTATCCCAGAAAAGTTAAGCTGAAAACTTTGAAGAGGAAGGCTACTCCTCACAACAGGTATTTAATTTTTCGAGGTTTTTTTGTTTTGGCCGCACGGCATGCGGGATCTTAGTTCCCCGACCAGGGATCGAACCCGTGCCTTCCACACTGGGTCTTAACCACTGGCGGCCGGGGAAGTCCTAACAGGTATTTAATTTTGATGAAACAGAGGGAATAAGGGATTCTTGAAGTGATAGTAAAATTAGACTTCTGCTAAAGCTTGGACCACCTGAAGACTTCGTGAGCCATCCGTACGCATGCGTGTTGAATCAGCATTCATGCACATGGAGAGAAATTGTCTTATTTTAAAATGTAGTTTGAAAGTCTGTTGAGGGTGATAAAGAATATCTTTTTGTTACTGGGGATTAATTTGTGTGATGGCTTTTCTGGCTTTTCTACCAGGTCCAAGCTCCTTGAGAGTAGGGACCGTGATATTGGTCAGCTAATATCTGGCATAGCTCTTGGTATATAGTAGGTGCTCCATAAATATGTATAGAATTAAATGTCTTACTCCTGATTTTACAGGACTTGTATTTTGAGATGCCCAGTCAGTCTAGCGCTGTGTGGTAGTAACATCCTCCAAAATGAAAACGGATAGCCTCGTTTTGTTGCTGTTGGTTTCATGAACCTAATAAACGTGTGTAAATGTATATATTGGGCTATACTGTCTTCATTTCTTGACCAGTTTCGATATATTTAATGTATGAAATGGGTTTCCAGGAACAGAACCCCAGTTTATATCATTATGGCTCTAGGGAATAAGGATTTTCTACTTTACTGTGGTTTGATTCGTGATTATCATCTAAGAACCAGTTAGAGGTGGCATGTGTGTTGCTAGGCTGTCAGGGCTGGGAAGGGGTCTTGCCGATGGTTGCCTCATTCCGTTTATTTTCCAGAGGAGGAAACCAGTGTTACCTTCCATACCCAGGTCCAACTCCTGATGATCTTTAGGGCAGGAGGCTCCCCCAAGTCTGGGCCCTGCTCTCCTCACTGGAACCGAGTACCTGTCTCCTTGCCCCTGCCCGTCCCTCCCTGCAGAATTTCATAAGAATATACATTAGAGATCAGAGTGAATGCGTCGTGGATGGGGAAGAACTATTACAGACATGTTGGGGGGTGGGTTCTATGTGGTTTTGTCCTTTAAGATCTTTTTCTGAAGTGAAACTTTTATTCTGGGCCGATTGGGGGGCTGTGGATATAATTATATACTTATGTTTGTGGGCAGCATGTCTTTGTTCTGTAGGACAGAATACGTACTGCTTTTCTCTGCATCCTTCAAGGACCCCCGAGCTACACACTCTTCATTTTATTTATTTAAAACAATTTATTTTTTGGCCGTGCCGCATGGCATGCGGGATCTTAGTTCCCCAATCAGGGATCGAACCTGCGCCCCCTGCAGTGGAAGTGCAGAGCCTTAACCACTGCAGCGCCAGGGAAGTCCCGTCTTTATTTTTTTTTATTTTTTAATTTAAAAAATTTATTTTTGGCTGCATTGGGTCTCCGTTGCTGCGCGCGGGCTTTCTCTGGTTGCGGTGAGCGGGGGCTACTCTTCGCTGCAGTGCGCGGGCTCCTTACTGCGGTGGCTTCTCTTGTTGCAGAGCACGGGCTCTAGGCACACGGGCTTCAGTAGTTGTGGCATGCAGGCTCAGTACCTGTGGCTCGCGGGCTCTAGAGCGCAGGCTCAGTAGTTGTGGCGCACGGGCTTAGTGTCTCCGCGGCATGTGGGATCTTCCCAGACCAAGGCTCTAACCCGTGTCCCCTGCATCGGCAGGCGGATTCTTAACCACTGTGCCACCAGGGAAGCCCTTTATTTTATATAAAGATATAGACACCTGTATCTGTGTTTTGGGCCGTTCCCTTTTGTCCCCCAGCAGGGTCCCTGATGAACGCTGCTCTATGGCAGCAAGCCAGCCCTCACCTTCCTCCTGCTGTCATGGTTGGAAGCTTTGGGGTGAAGTTCGTGCAGAGAGAAACCTCCTGCCTGCCTTCACGACAAGTGCCTTGACCTTCTAGGCTTTGGGGCAGCACAAGTGTACAACGGCCTCAGCCTCCCAGCAGGCTGCAAAGGCCCCCGCGCTGTGCCTCAGGTCCCGGGGCTTTGGCTGTAGAAAAGCCAGCATCTTCCGGGTGTGGTCAGGAGCTGGGCTTGTGAGCTGGCCGAGGCAGCTGCCGCGTCCCTCCTTGGCCCTTCAGGAAACGGCTTCTGTCGGAGGGGTGCAGCCTGCATCTGGGGCGGAGCGGGTCTGAGGCGTTGGGGCGCCCTGAGAGGCGCTCCGGGTGGGAGCCGCTTCCTGATCCGCCTCCAGCAGAACTGGGTTTTCATTCATGGGGTAGAGAGCTTGCAGGGGCTCAGTCACCTCCCACGCCTCCACCGTTGCTCTTCTACCTTGGTCCGCACAGTGAGAGGTGAGCTGGACTCAGGAGACCTGGGGCCACAAGGAGGTGGCCAAGTGCTCGGGCGCAGAGTCGAAGGTGGCTGTTTTAGATGACTGCTGATGGCTTGGGTGCTTTTCCACGGATCCTTCACCCGCTGCGCAGAGGGGAGACGTCCAGTTTGCCGCCTGGCACAGGGCTTTTCAGGGAAAATCGCAGGACCTGGGGAGAAGTGGGGTTTTAATTTGCTTCCCAGGGTGAAGCTGCTTTGTGGAGCGGTGTCTGGGCCTTGGGGCTGTAATACAGTCACAGCGGCCGTGAGTGTTCAGGCTGCAAAATGTATTCCCGTTTGTGTACCACTAACAACCAGCTTCCAGAAGGCTGGGCTTTCTTGTAATGGTCCCTAATTTATTGTCTTTCTGATGGAAGGGAAAAATAACAGTGGATCTGAAGTCAACACTGCTCCTTGAGCCAACTGGGTTTATTGTTTTCTGTACTTTCAGATACTTCAAACAGGGACCTTTAACGTGCTTTATGTGGTGCGATATTCATACTTATTGGGGCCGTCTAATAGCAAATGTAAATGAGTTACATGCAGCTGTGCTGGACAGTAGTCACGAAAATGAATTCTTCTGCCTTTTTTCCCCCCTTTTCCTTTGATACTTCAGATCTCTTCATATTTTTCTTGCTGGAACAGACCACGTTCTTCAGGAAACGTGCCCTCGTGTTTTCCTTTGCCTGCGGGGAAACTGGCTTTCATTGCTTCCTGGGGTCCTTGACCCCCCAAGCTGGTCAGAAGCAAAATTGATGACACCAGAAATATTTTGCCTAAGTTTCGTCTCAGCCTCCGGGAGGCCCACGGAGAAAGCTTTGCTCTGGGTCGCTGAGGTTTACCCCTCAGAGCACCCACACCGTGGCGTCTTCCTTCATGGACCCCCTGCCCCTCCCTCCTGTATTACACTGAAATCCCTCCCGACACTGAGCAGTGGGGACTAAATGGGGAGGGGTCCTGAGCGGGACTGGCGGGGCTGCAGCTCTGTTCCCCGGTGGCCGGCTGCCCCAGCTCGCTGCCCCACGTCGTTGGCAGCTGTGAATCTTCAGTGAGCCTCGGAAGCCAGTAGTTAAGCGTATTAGAATTCAAGCCCAGCCGAGGCCACGTCGGCCCTGCGAGGACCCGGGGACCCGTGCTGTGGAAACCGGGAACAGCTTCCCCTGCATTCTCCTCCTCTCTCCATTTGTTGTGGGGCAGTTCAGCATTTCCAGGGCACTCAAGTCCATCTCCCGTTTCCTCCTTAGACGCAGATGTAGCCTGGAAGGTAGGTGGGAGCCTCCCTGTGGTTCATGGTCCAGGGAGAGACCACCCACAGCGTCGGAGGACCAGGGGGATCGATCCCCCCTCACAGGTGGAAGGGGCGGAGCTTTTCTCGGAGCCGTGCTGGGAGCCGATCCTCTGGAGGCTTTGGGGTGCAGGGCTGGGCAGGCTTCAGGAGGAGGTGGGGCTGAGCGGACGGTCACTGTCAAGGTCACACGGGGGAGCCTGCTGGGGGCGGCAGACACGTGTGTCCTGATGCTGCGCTGTCATCCATCAGTTCAACGGATGGTTTCTTGTTACCATGACTACAGATCAGCTCCCCCTCAGGTGCTTCCTGAGACGGAGCTGCAGGAGAGCCCCACCCCCAGGGAGAGCCTTTCCTACCGCGTTAGTCGTTCTCCTTCCTGATGAGGCTTCATTTGCAGGGGTGGGGTTTTCATAGCACTAAATACTTGAGGAAACTCGGGCTTCAGGAGGTCATGTACCTTGTCCAGGTTCCCACGATTGTCCTTGTGAGGACCTAGGCCTTCTCGGTTCTCTGGATCTGAAGCATCTTGCTGCTAGCTACTGTGCCTGCCTTCTGTGGGTCTGTGCAGTCCTTCTCACATAGTAGGTGTGCAGTAGATGTTTGTTGCTGGAATAACACGAGGCAGCCGGTGCTGCTGAGTCGGTCAGGTCTCCTCTCCGAAAGCCGGGGACCAGCCACTGTGGATGCAGCCCTCCACCTTTGCAGTCAGCGTAGGATGCGCCTTCAGTAGGTGCGGGGGCGGCCTGACAGCCCGGGCGGCTGTGAGATGCTGAGGCTCGGATGTGTGTGATGAGCCCCGGAAACCGCGGGGGGGGCGACCAGAATTAATAAAGAATTCCTCCTAACTTGGATACATCGTCACCGCCCCCTTTTCTTTGAAGCAGAGGACGCTGGAGGTAAAGTGTTCCAATAACGCATGTTTTTGGGAGGCTGTTCCCAGAAGCACGTGCCCTGGAGGAAACCCTGGTGCCCAGAGCTGCCCTCAGCCTCGCCTGGACCCTCGGGACATCTTGAGGTGTAATTACCTCCATGGAAGTTTCCTGTAAACACAGTCGAGAGCAGCCTCTCTCCCTGCTGAGTTAGTTCCAGCCTCTCCCTCTTCTTTTTCTGGTCTGTTCTCTGAAACGCTGCGTGACTTGCTTATTCAGAGCACAGGAGCTGGAGGAGAGGCACGGGCTTGGGTTCCCTGGGCCAGAGATTCCCCCCAGGGTTCACATCCAAGACGCCCAGGGACTCAGACCCTCCTGCAGCGAGGCCTGGGCCCTGGGTTGTCCTTGTAGAGCTTTCCTGGGGACCTAGCACCCCTCGCGAACAGGCTCTGTTCTGGTCGGGCTCCCTGGATTTGTGGGTGGAGCAGGCAGGGCGCGCGAGGTGGGGCCGGTTGGAGCCTGGCTTCGGGGACCCCTGGGTGCCGCTCTTTCTCCCCTCACCAGACTCTTCTGGGGCTGTCGTTAGCAGCCTGCGGAGCTGGGTCCTATTTGTGCTTGAGCCTTGCGGTTTGGGAGACGAGGCAGGAGGCTGATCTGTACGATGGCTTTGCTTTCCCCGTGGACGGTGGCTGTGTTGTCTCTCCTCATCCCTTGAGCCCGTTAAGGGGTGGGCGGGGAGTGGGAACCAGCCCCCTTGTACGAGGCTTGGCGATGGGCTTACTGACCGCAGTCTATGCGGGCCTTGTGAAGACATCACAGGCCTCACGGTGCGAGGGGACCCGAATAAAAGGAAATCGATGGCTTGAAATGATGACTTTCATAAGGCAGAGGAGGCCCTGAGCTGGTCTTGCGGGGCCCGTCCAGCCACTGTTGCTGGAGACCCCCTCCTGTGGGCTGCTCTGGCATTCGATGGTTCCCCCTTTGCCTTGCTGATTGGGAAGTGCACAACCAGGTGTGTGGTTGCCCCTTTGTTCATAGGGAGCCCCCCGCCCGTGGCTTTGGAGTCAGATTGTCCGTTTCAGACTTTGGCTTTGTGTGGCCTTGGACAGGTTGCCTTGGTTAAGTTTATGGCACCTGCTCGTCATAAAACAGTCCCTCAGTTTCAGGAATGCTGTCTACCTCTGGGGTTGTTGTGAAGTTTATCAAAGTACAGTAATTGGAGCCTCCTGGCCCTTAGGGCCTCCCTAGAACACAGTGCATGTTCAATTAACGTTAGCAGCCGCTGCCGCCAAGAAATCCTAGCTTCAATAGCTCTGTTATTTGTCTCCCAAACTTGACTTTTTGGTTAGATCCATACTTTTCCTAATGCTGATTTTCAGAGTGATTTGTACTTTGCTGCTTGTATCCTTGTGGGTGACCTTTGATCAAGTGTGAAGGGAAGCAAAAGATATTTACATTCAGGTGCCAGGCTTCGGCCATGGAGTCTGGTGTGCCTGAAGCCGGAGCGAGAAGGAAGACTTAGCCGAACACCGGGGCGAAGCCGGGCCGGTGCTGCAGCCCGAGTGCTGTGTCCTGACCGCCTTTCCGCCTCAGGACCGTTGCTAGACCTTCTCTGTGCTGGCCCTTCCTTCCCAGACCCGCTCAGGGGCCTGGCACCGTACCTGCTGGATGGACTTCCTGTGACATAAACTGAGACTCTCCCTTTCTTCCTCTGAGTTCTTTATAAAGTGCGGCTTTTGTTGTCAAAGGAAAGCCCCACATGTTGCCATAATAGGGCTCGGTGCTCTTTACAGCTGGCAGTGTGTCAGGTGGGCACAAGGGTGCACGTGTGCTGCATTCTCATGGGCATCGTAGGTGTGTGCACGGGCGGAGGGTCACAGGCCCCACCTGCGAGGGGAAACTGTGCCATTAAATCAACTAGACCGTTAGCACTGGATGAGGGTCCTAGAGAGGCGAGATGGAAGTGTACCAGAGAGCAGTCGGCACCCTCTGAAATAGGGGAAGTAAAAAGTCAGAGAAAAAAGACGTGAAAAAGATGTATTTAAAACAAGATGCATTAAGTGCAAAGCGCAGGGAATGGTTCTAACAAGCTAACGTGGAAGACTAGGAGTCGGTGATTCTGAGCTGGATCCTAAAGAAAGAGTGAAGAGAGCTTTTAAGGCAGAATGGCTAGTGTTACATCAATACGCTGTACGGAGGTGAGAACGAAGAAGGTGCATGTTTGACATGACTATGCTGAGGCCCCGTCCTGTGCTGAACCCAGTGGGAAGTTAGAATTGGAGCTGCTGAGTTGAGGTAAGGGATGTAGGTTCGTCATCATGGGTCAGGGGCAACGATCCCGGCTCTGTGGTGGGAACGGAGGCATCATGTGCAGCAGACATTCCATCAGGCGGGAAGCAGCAAGAAGCACCTGGTGATGCAGGAGGAGACTGATGGCCAGTCCGGGATGCCAGCAGGGAAAGGTGAGGTCACATTTCCAGGCAATGTGGGGGGAAGTCACCAGGATTTGCTCAAAAATTGTGAAGAAGAAGAGGGAAGAAAAATAACTCCAGGTCTGCAAAGCTTGAGGGCTTGGAGGATGGATGGCACTGGTGTTGCGTGAAGATCATGTGAAAGCCAGAAACTGATCCCTTAGGAACTCCTCAGCTCTTTTCGAAAGAGGAGAGGGAGATGTATGTCCCTGGGTTCAAACCCCAGTTCCACCTGTGGTCCGCCGTGCAGTTTTGGCTGACTCTACCTGTCTTAGTTTCCGCATTTATAAGATGGGGCTGATATAGCACCTGCCTCATCAGACGGTTCTGAGGACTAAACGAGATAACATACGTAAAAGGCTCAGAACAGTGTCTGTTGTGTAGTAAGCGCTCAGTAAACGTTGGTGCCGTTTCACTGTTAACTGTTCATCATGCTGAAAATCAGACGTGTGTAGGGCATCAGATACCAGGATGAGGATGAGCAGTCTAGATTTGGGGGATGCAGATGGGGTGACACTGAGAATAAAGGCTCTTGCTGACGGCTGCAGGCGGAGGTTGCTAAATGGGGGATCGTCACATGGGGCCGGACGCGGTGCTGCGGGGACACCCCTGGATCAGTGAGCAGATGACGAGGAATCCAAGAGACACACAGTGAATAAGTGGGGAATTAGGAGGCAAATCAAGAGACTGTTGTCATGGAAACCAAGGAAGGAGAGTAGGTTTTTTTTTAATGTAAAAAAAAAAAAAAGATGTCATGCAAGTCAGAGTCCTTTGAGAGTTGGCTGAAAATTGAGGAGAAAAATAAAACGCTGATTAGGCCTGGTTATTAAAGATGCTAGAGCAGTTCTGTAGTGGGATAATTTATTGTAGAAGCCGAGATCAGGGATACGGGAGCTGTGGATGAAGAGGATGAGGCTGCAGAGTGAATGAAACCCCTGCTTCCCCAGGGGAGACTTGAGTGTCTTAAAAGACGTGCGAAAAGCAACCAATAGAGGGCAAGACAGTAGAAATTTCTGTGGGATGCAGAGAGGGGTTGGCTGGATCCGGCGTACGGAGGAGGAAAGGAAGGTGAGCAGGGGAGGGGTTTCCTGCCCAGGTTGAGGCGGTGCAGGTAGAGGGCTGGGGCCGAAGCACAGGCCTTGGGAACAGGTGTTCTCCGTGGGAGGAAAAACCTGCTTTTGAATTGTGTGCGTGTTGGTGCTTCTCAAACCTTGAACTGCAGTTTCCCCCTTTTTGCAAATGATAGGTTTCTTATTCATCAGGCTTCTAAGCATTGGGAAAGAAGTAGCTCAGAGAGCTTTAAAAGCTCTTATTTTCAAGCTGTCATTTCCCCTAGCAAACATGAGTTTAGAGACAGCTCACGGAGGGATTTGCTCGTTCCCATCGGAGACGCCGAGTCTGTGTCTGGAGCAGCGCCGTTTACCTGCAGCCCCTGAGCAGGTGGGATTCGGGAGGAGGAGACCCCAGGGCAGCTTGGGTCAGGGTGCTGTGAATCCGAGAAGTAGGTGGACAGTTCTCTAAGTTTTCCTTCTGTTAACTTGTAACAGCTTAGCCAAGAGCAGGATGTTTCCTTAGCGGGTCCAAGCCCACGTAGGCGACCCGGTCTCCCACCCTGATCTTCCTTCGTTTTCTGAAAATCCTTCATCTGTTGGTTCGTTCTAAGAACTGACTCAGCGTCTATAAATATCTTTTAACAGGCGCTCTTCCTATTTAGACACCATGAATAAATAAATCAGTGATTTTACAACTGTACGGCGGGCTTCTGGTTGGGATGCCTAGGTGCTATTCAGAGGGGCTTGGAGGTGAGGGGCATGGAAAACAAATTCCCAAACTTTTAAAGACAGCAGGGAGCCAAGGGTCCCCTCCTCTGCGGGTTGAGAGGAGCCCCAGGTTTGGAGGATCGGGTGGCCTCCGGCTCCTGGTCTCCCGAGGCCGGGTTCCTGATGCTCTTCCATTCTGCCGTCTCTCCACCAGCGAAGCCAGCTCTATGGACAGAGGGCGAATCCAGGCGTTCCAGTGCCTCCGGCCGCTGCCTGGTCACTGGTCCATGTGAGATCAGGAGCCACGTCTGCCACTGTCCAACTGGGCTCTTTTCTGGCCACAAAAAGTTCAAAAACGGGAGCATTTTATTTATTTATTTATTTTTGGCTGTGTTGGGTCTTCGTTTCTGAGCGAGGGCTTTCTCCAGTTGCGGCGAGCGGGGTCCGCTCTTCATCGCGGTGCGCGGGCCTCTCACTGTCGCGGCCTCTCTTGTTGCGGAGCACAGGCTCCAGACGCGCAGGCTCAGTAGTTGTGGCTCACGGGCCCAGCCGCTCCGCGGCATGTGGGATCTTCCTGGAATGGGGCACGAACCCGTGTCCCCTGCATTGGCTGGTGGACTCCCAACCACTGCGCCACCAGGGAAGCCCCCAAAGGGAGCATTTTAGAGAGGAAACAGGCTGTCTGGAGAACTTTGTCAGGCCAACTTCGATCATCTGTGGGAAGTCATTCTGTTAGAAACAGTTGCTTAATTTAAACCAGACCAGGAAGAGAGGATTTAAGGCGATTACGGAGAACCAAACATCCCCTCTTGATACTGGTAATAATAGTTGCCATTATTGGCAGCAGTAAGTGCCAGTAATAAGTCCTCCTTAGGGAAGACCTCAGTGCACGAAGAATTATGCTCATAAGCACTTACAGATTGTGTCTCATCGGATTTCCATTCAGTCCTCCCAACAACGTGTAATAAAGTAGATGCTACTGTACCCACGCTTCGTGGGTGAGGAAACTTGCTCCCGCCCTCTGGACACATGGCCCTGCTGGCCTGTGCTGTCCCGTTCCGGAGCGCGTTCCCTTGGGTAGCTAAGTAGCTCTCACAGGGTCTTTTGTTGTCCCTGTGTTTGTACCCAGTGGTTTGAGATCCTTCATGTCTGAGGCTGGTGGACGCCAGAAGTTGGGAACAGAGCACAAGGGGTCTCTGCCTCTCTGCATCTTTGCCCAAGGCCGTGAGAAGCCTAGGGGCACACGATCGTCGGCTGATGCTCTTTTTCGGCAAGAAGCACCATTTTTCATCACTCGAGGAGACCTTTCCTGCATTTGACCTGAAGGACCCCTGATTGGCATAGGCAGAAAAAAGGGAAACAGTTTCTCCGTGCTTTAAAACAAGCTGTAAGAAATTTTTTTCTCTGTCATCCCTCCCACGCACCCTGGAAGCCCCGTAATTAGCGCAGGAGCCTTTTGCTGCCGATGGATTTCCTACACCGCTCCCAGAGAGACCGCAGGCGACGACATGTGCCTGCCTTTTAAATAAAGGCTCTTGGTTCCCCCCTCACCTAACAAAATGTACTTTTCCTATCAAATACCAGGAACACTGATTCCTAAAATATCAGGTCGTTGGCTTCTAAAGTGATGGTGATTGGCTCCATTGAGTGGATGGGCTCAAGTTTCTGAAGAGGAGAATAAAAACAGGAGCTAAAAGTAAGTCCAGGACCCACAGTTGTAAGTTTCTTCCCCCAAAGCTGCAGCATGGAAAAGACTCCTGAGTGTCTATAGTTATACTTAGTTTTCATTTTTTAATTTTTAAAGGTTGTCAACTTGGTTACTTTTGACTAATTTGGCTGTTTAAGAAGCCAACAAATGCTTATGAGACTCGGTTCTCTTAAGCCCCTGGTGGATGTGGAAAACGGAGGAGGGCCTCTGCCCCACGGAAGGTAGAGGCTGGCAGGGAGCTGGGCCTTCAACCGTAAACCCCCAGTACTTAGGGGACCCTGACGGCAGTGAGTGACGTGAAGCAGCGCCGGGCTGTGGAAGTGCTTCCCGCCCCTCCTCCTGTCCCAGGCCTCCCCCGGGCTGGTCCACGGGCCTCCAGTACTCTTCCCCACTACTCACCTGGTTATGGCTCCTCTTCTCACGGCTTCCAGCTGAGACGTTGTTGTTCTCTGTAAGGCTTTTCCTTGGACCCCAGACCGTCTCAGGTTCCCCTGATTTGCTCTCACATCCCCACACTTTCTTCATAATGTTCATCTTAGGTATGATGTATTTAGGATTATAATTACTCGTATTTGTCCTGTCTGTAAGCTTGGTGAGGCCAGAGGCCATCCTTTTATGTACCCCTGAACCCCAACATTTAGCACGTAACCACTCAGTAATATTCCCTTTAATATATGACTTGACTTTTTCTCACATAGACACATGCTTGCTTTTCTCTCTTTTGGGGTAACTCTTCCGGAACTGGGTAGTTACGAGCAGGTCCTGGATCCCTGTCCGTCTACGAGCAGTAACTGTCCTCACACGTGGGGAAAGAGGGCACTGGAGTCGCTGACGTGAGCAGGAGGACATCCATGCCAGCGGCCCTGCCCCCATCTTTGGTGGGTGGTCACCGCTTATCCGTGTGCCGCTTTCCCAGGGCCGTTCCACATCGGTGTCTCCTTAGAGCTCATGGAAGGCCCATTGGTTGTTAGCAACTTTTATTTTATCACACCAAGAGCTGAATCTGAGGTCACTAGCTCACCCCTTGGTTGCAGGTGGTGGATGAAGGTGTAGCACTGAGATTTCCTGCTCCCAGCTGGATGCTGGGGCCGCCCTGTCTGAGCTGTGTCCGTGCAGGTCTGCCGGACGTCATAATGATGCTCAGGTCGGTCCCTCGCCAGCTGCCCTCTGGCTTGAGGCTCGAAAATCATGGATGAGAAGTAACTTAGGGATAGCTGTGGTGAGGTGCTGGGCTTCTGTTAGTCCTGCAAGGAAGTCTAGCCTTGGTTTTGGAGACTGAAAGAGTCGGACATCTTAGATGTCGTGGTGTAGGAAACGTGCTCGTTTGCTCTGGTGGCAGGGAATCCCCACGCGGTGCGGAAGGAGGAGGTTGAGTCTATATAACTCGGTAAACGGGTTATACCCTTTCCTTCGGCTGACGTCTTCAATCTGAGGAGTGATAAGTCGGGGCGTGTGGGGATCCGGGAAGCTCGGCCGGCACTAAGCCTGCGTGCATCCTTCCCCCCGCCTCTCCCCACCCCCGAGGAGGCAGGGACTGGTCCTCGGCAATGGCTCACTGCTGATGGGGGTCCTGCTGTGATGTAGTGCCCATTTAACAAGAGGAGTGGAGTGAAGGTGTGTGGAAGGAAGGGCAGGGGAGAGGTGAGCTGGTTCCCGACCACCCACAGCCGGACGCAGGAGACGGCTTCCTGGTTGCCGGCAGCCCTGGACGGGGCTGGAGGGCCACCGAGTAGGGGGCCAGCGTGCGAGAGGTCCCTGCTCCACCGGAGACGGGCTTGTCCAGGACGCGGCGGGAAGGGGGCACGGCGCGGCGGGTTTGGAGCCCAGGCAGCCCCGGGCGGGGGCTTGTGCCCTGCGGCTCGCCGGCCTCGAGCAGGGGTTTAGCCTTCGAGTCTGTTTCCCTCTCCGTGAAGGGGACCGACGACCGTGATGCCTCATCGGGTAGTTGGGACTCCAGGGCCGCACGTGCACGAAGCTCCTCCTGCCGGTCCCAGCACAGAGCTTGGCGGATCCACTGGGGAGTGGGGCCGAGGTGCAGGGTCGTAAGGGCGTCCTGGGGCCTCGTGGGCGCTGGGGCGGCCCTGCAGGCTTGGTTCTTGCGATCCTGGAGCTTCTGAGGGGAGCTGGGCCTGTCTGGTGCCGATCTCTCCCCTCGGGTCTAAGACACGTGCTGTCCCCTTCTAGTCCTGGAACCACTTTACCGTCGATGGCCTGTCGGGGTGTGATTAGGGGTGGTCTGTTCTCTTCCTTCTTAGAGGCACATCTTAGGATGGGTGGCAGCAGTGATCTGATTCTCTTCTCTGGAGGGATCCTTAGAAGCCGGCTGCCTGGCGGGTGAGACCTGGGGCTCAGAGCCCTCCTCCTGTGGCCTGCAGGGAACACCCTTTTTTTCTGGAAGGTAAAAGGATTCGTGTGCTGTTGAACTTGCCGGTTCAGCGAGTCCCTGGTTGGGGGCGGGAGGGGGGTGGTGGTGGAGAGGAGAGGCTTGCCTTGAGGCCAGGGGTTCTGTGGACTCATCTGGAGGCTGTTGGCAGTGCGTTTCAGGGAGGATTTTCCCCTTGTTGCCTGTGTAGGCGTTTAATTTTAGCACTTGAGGTTGCACATTACTTGTTGAAAGGTACTCCCACCTCTGAAGCCTTTGTTTGCACCTGGTGGAGAGAATAAAGCTTTTGAGAGCAAAACATAATTTCCTTCCCTACTTGTTTCTTTCCTTAGCATTTTGGAAAATCCCACTCAGTTTCTGGCGTCCTTGAGCACCTTCCACACCGCTTCGCGCGCGCGGTGCACACGGCACACCTTGCCCGGCCCAACGGGGCCTTAACGGGCACTGAGGTTCCGGTGACACCGAGCTGCCCCTGAATCTGCCGCCTAGACTGGGACGCTGGCCGGGGTGGGTGGGGGCTCTGAACAAAGCCCTGCGTCCCCTGGTTCCCTTCAGAGGGCGCTTCCGTGTGGCCGAGTCCCCACCCGTCCGGGTGCTCCCAGGCCGCACCCCGGGGGTCGGGGCGCGAAGAGGCGGAGGGAACACAGAGCCCTGTTCCCACAGAAGCGCGTCCGACACGGATGCCTCCAGCCCGGGGGCAGCGGCTCCGGAGCCTGAGTGTTGGACACCAGAGGCCACGCGGAACAGTGACCACGGAGGGGAAGGCGTCTGGTGGCCCGAGGAGGAGGGCGGCCCCTGCGCCCCCACCCCACGGCGCAGGCCTGGTTGGAACCATCCTGGCGGAGAGTCGCTAATGTGGTGCGACGCCTCAGGGGACGTGCTCGGTCCTACGTAGAAATACTCACTTTGCGGCCCTGCACGTGGCTGGGGGCCTGAGACGGTGCGCTGGCCCATCTGCTGCCCCCGTGCCGAGCGCCCAGCCTGGCCCTGTGCTCCCCGTGCCTGGGGTAGGGGATGCTGAGGGGCTGGCCTTCTGGCGTGGAGGTGGTGATTTTAACTGACACCATCGAGGCTGGGCTCATCTGTCCCCGAGGAGTTAGGGTGGACTTTTTTTTTTTTTAATAAATTTATTTTTGGCCACGTTGGGTCTTCATCGCTACGCGCGGGCTTTCTCTAGTTGGGGCGAGGGGGCTTCTCATTGCGGTAGCTTCTCTTGTTGTGGAGCACGGGCTCTAGGCACGTGGGCTTCAGTAGTTGTGGCTCTTGGACTCTAGAGTGCAGACTCAGTAGTTGTGTGTGGGCTTCAGTAGTTGTGGCTCTTGGGCTCTAGAGCAGAGGCTCAGTAGTTGTGACGTGCGGGCTTTGGTAGTTGTGGCTTATAGGCTCAGCAGTTGTGGCTCACAGGCTCTAGAGCACAGGCTCTGTCTGTAGTTGTGGCGCACGGGCTTAGTTGCTCTGCGGCATGTGGGGTCTTCCCGGACCA
Source organism: Balaenoptera musculus (assembly GCF_009873245.2). Taxonomy (NCBI): domain Eukaryota; kingdom Metazoa; phylum Chordata; class Mammalia; order Artiodactyla; family Balaenopteridae; genus Balaenoptera; species Balaenoptera musculus. The sequence continues at coordinate 699,186 of NC_045804.1, read as the reverse complement.
GGGCTTGAACCCGTGTCCCCTGCATTGGCAGGTGGATTCTTAGCCCCTGTGCCACTAGGGGAGCCCCCAGGGTGGACTTTGGGGTCCTTGGGTTTCCTATGACTCCAGCAACCTTGGCTCTGACGAAGGCACTGCTTCCTGGTTGTGTTCCTCCCCCCAGCAGTGCCCCCAGCCCCTTCATTAGCCCGGGGGTGGGTGTGGGGACCCAGCCCCCTCACTGGTCCCCCTCCTGATGCCCCTTCTCCAAGGTGGAAATGGTTTCCATGCTTGTCACTCTGACTCAAGACAATGATGCCAGACGTTTCCAGCATCTCTTGACTGGGCCCTGATAGGGACACAGTCTTAATTCTGCTTTAAAAAAATACAGATTGGGCTTTGGTTTTCCCAAGCAGCTGTGTGTTTGATGCGACTGTGGTCCGACAGACCCTCATCTGGATTCTGGCAAAGGGCTGGTATGGAGAGCTGCCTCTCCCCGGGCCCTGGGGTTTGCGGCCACCGTGACTCGCGGCTGCAGTTGTGGTATTGGGTGGAAGCCGGGGTGTAGGGGCCGCACACAAGACCCCCAGAGGCAGCGGCACTGGGTTCAGCCTCCTGTGAATCATCCCCGGAAGCCCAGAACTGGGACCCTTGAGGACTGAGGGGCTCTCCTGGGGCCACGGGGAAGGAGCATGTCGGGGGCTCTCCTGGGGCCGCGGGGAAGGAGCGTCTCGGGGTTCTACCGATGCCCCAGATCCGCAGAACAGAGGCCGCTTAGTGGAGCGAGGACTGGGTCAGGGTGTGTGTGCGTGTGTGTCAGGGAGAGCGTCCTCCTGCACTGAACTGGAGGAAAGGAACTTCTGGCTTGTTTTGCTTTATCACACAGCTATTTCTGAAGGCACGCAAACCCTTTTTTTTAACCATTGAAGAAATTCCTTCTTGGCTCCCTTTTATTTATTTCTTAGTGAAACAGGCTTTTAATAATATATTTGATCCATGTGTGAAATTCTTAATCAGTTTATTCATTAAGTTGGCACCTAGCCCAGTGCTCTTTCCAGAAAGAACCAAGCAGGCTTTGGCTGGAGCAAGTTACAGAGGTGGCAAGGCTGTCCCTGTGGGCAGTGGAAGACATATGGGTAGACACGGGTTCTCTAGGCTCTTGAGTTGGTACCTAGGAGTGGAATTGCTGCAGCACATGGTGGCTCTGTTTAAACTGTGGAACTTCTGGAAGTTGTTTTCCAAAGCACCACACGCGGCTCGACAGTCCACAGGGTGGGAGTCCCAGCCCTTTCCCACCCTTGCCAACACTTGCTGGGTCGTTTTGATCATCGCCATTCTTCTGGCTGTGAAGTGCTATCTCACTGTGGTTTGAATTTGCATTTCCCTAACGACTAATGATACTGAGCATCTTTTCATAAATTTATCGGCCATTTGTATGTTTTCTTTGGAGAAAATGTCTGTCTATTCAAATCCTTTACCCATTTAAAAAATATATATTTATTTGGCTGTGCTGGGTCTTAGTGTTGTGGCACGTGGGATCTTTGTTGCCACGTGTAGGATCTTTGTTGTAGCATGTGGGATCTAGTCCCCTGACCAGGGATCGAACCCAGGCCCCCTGCATTGGGAGCTGGGGTCTTAACCACTGGACCACCAGGGAAGTCCCCTTTACCTATTTTTAAATTGGGTTCTTTTTTATTGAGTTGTAAGTCTTTTTTAATATATTCTGAATATAACTCCCTTATCTGATAATATTATTTGCAAGTTTTTATTTTTCATTTTGTGAGTTGTCTTTTCACTTTATTGATGTTCTTTGAAGGATAAAACTTTTTAACTTTTGATGGTCTGATTCATTTTTTTTTCTTTTGTCACTTTTGGTGTTCTATCGAAGAAAACCTTGTCTAACCTGAGGCCATGAAGGTTTAATGCTTTCTTCTAAGAGTTTTATAGTTTTGCCTCTGACATTCAGCCAGGCAGGTGATCCATTTTGAGAGTATTTTTATATATGGTGTGAGATAGGGGGTCCAACTACATTCTTTTTGCATGTGGATATCCAGATGTCCAACACCATTTGTTGAAAAGACTGCTCTTTTATTTATTCAACTTATTTAAACAAACAAAAAATTCACCCATTTCTCCCACCCACCACCTTCCACTCTGTTAACCACCAATCTGTTCTTTGTATCTATGAACTTGATTTTTCATATGGATTCTACAGAGAATATGGTACTTACTCCGTAAGAGAGCATATGGTACTTATTTCTCTGTCGACTTACTTCACTTAACAGACGACTCCCTTTTAATTTAAAAGTTTACATAGTCTTATGTTCCAGTAGTTTACCATAGACTTAAGTTCCAGAATTGCTTCAATATCAAGCCATCAAAAGACAGGCTAATAAATCATTAAGAGGGTAAGTGCTGTATTTGGAGGACTAGCTCCCTGAGAAAGTTCTGGCAGGAACCTGAAGATGTTAGTAACGTGTAAAGGGTAAGGGAAGTGCCATACCCTCAAGACGTATGTGGAATGGTGACAGAGGTGACAGAGCTGAGACAGAGGTGACAGGGATAACTAGAGTGAGTTTTGGAAAAAGGGAGCCATTAACGTGTATCCTTTTCAAGTCCCATACACTTTCCCCCGTCAGTTCTGCCCTCAGCCTCCTGAATGCAGCTTTGGCTAGCTGTCTGGGCATGGCCAGGTGAGTTCTGAGTAGGAGATTTTCAGCCCTTTGCTCAGTTCCCTTAGGCAACTGACGTTGTCTGAAGGCCTCAGCAGAAGTGATCACTTCTCTGCCTACTTTCCAAAGCACTGTGTCTATGCGCCTCACATTGTGTGGGTATCTGCTTATTTTTCTGCCTCTGCTGGGCGGTGAGCATCTAAAAGGTGAGGCTGTCTCAGTCACTCTTGTGTCTGTAGTTTTGCTGTATATACGGCTCGGAGAAGATGCTCAATAAAAGTTAATGGATCAAATGTAATTAAACCCTTGAATTAACACCATAAAATTTAGATTCTTCAGAATGAAATCTTGGTGGAAGATGGCCTTTGTGTTCTGTTGCATTTTGTGCCTTTTTAAAAAAATAAGTTGATGTCGCACTGCTGCTTTGTTTTGTTGGTACCAGAGTGAATACCTAGTACCTCTTAACTTTAGGATACATGGATCATTAGTCGTTTTTGGAATATTGCAATTTGTCCTAATAAATGTGGTATTGCAAAAGCAAGAGCTGGTTAAAGGGGACGGTAAATTTTGCTGCTTTGGAGCTCCATGAAAGCCGAAAGTTGGTTTTGAAAATCAGCATGCTGTTTCAGCTGCATTATGTTCTTTGAGGCCTGTTAGGCTCAGGGCCATTAAACTGCTCTGTGTAATGAGGGTGGCAAGCTGGGAAGGAGCTCCTGTCCTCGTAGATGCTTTTGTCTTTAGAAACACCGTGTATCTGTACCGACCCTTTATTTTGAAAACTAGTTGCACAGAAATCTAAATTTCGTGATCAAATATATTAGGAGTGGGTAACTCGGGTTGTAATAAAATCTCTGCTTGGAGAACTCACTGGTAGGCTTCCCTGGTCCTTTGATTTGCTAAAATGAAACCACGTAACGCCCTTCTCCCATCACAGATCCCTTTAAGCAGTCAGTGAAAATCCTCATACAACCGTGCCCCCAAAGTGTGCTTCTGAAAAGTGAGGTGGGTGTAACGTCCTCTGATACCTCTGTGGGCAGGTAGGAGAGAGATTCTGGCCGACAAACCAGATCCAGTCGTGTTTTAAATTTATGGGATCTGTCGGTTTTGCGTATTTTCTTTCTGCATTGTTGATAGTGTTTTGAAAGAGGGGTTAGCCCAGCTTTTGGGAAACACCACACATAAACAAACAAAAACCAAAACTGTTGTGTATGAGCTTTAGAGGATGGATAGATGGAGAAACTGAGGTATTATTACCTTTGAAAAATAACATATATGTAAAGTAGCAAACAGACCCAGCCCTGACCTTGTTCACGGCCTCTGAATCCAGTAGGCCCCAACCCTTTTTCTCCCCCAGAACTCACCCTCTGGGTCCCTAACACTGGGCTGAAGTTTGTCCATTGTTCAGATTCAGTTTGGTCCAGAGAAAAGGCATGCGGACACAAAGCTGTGACCTTTGTAAGCAGGATGTCAGGTGCCACGTGAGAGGCTCGGAATAGAAATAGGCCAGGACGGGGGCTTGTGGGTTTGGGGTGGCTGCTTTCACTGGTTGGGGCGTGTTCCTACAGCCCGCTGTGTCGGTGGAGGTGGTGACAGAGAAGGGAAAGTCCCCCCTCACACCGTGACGCTCCCTGGTCGTCCTTGGATGCGGGCTGTGAGTGCACTTTCATTGCCCAGGAGCTTCACCTTGGAAGCATGTGTTGCACTTGTGTACTGATGACTTTTAGGAAGTGATTCCTCACTGTTGTTTTGGTTTTGTTTTCAAGGAGGGTGTCCTTTGGAGAGAATTTTTTTTTTTTTCCTTAAAAGCATCATTTACAGCCTCGATGGGATTTCACTGAAAGCCTGGGAAGACTAGAGACTTTGGAATTGCGTTTTTGTCCCTTATATACTGGTGACCTTTGACAAGAGTTAATTCTTGTACTGAGTGGGGTGCTTGTGTTATGTGCTGGGTACCACGCTGTGCCCTCAGAGACCTCGTGTTGCAGAGGGACAGTGGGGGGACAGTTAAGGGAAGCTCACAGGACTGACTTTTAGGGCAAGATGTCCCACCCACTCTGGCTTTTGGAAGAAGAGGACACCCCCCTCTTGGTCTCAGTTTCCTCTGAAGCGGGTATTACAGTGCCTCATCGGGTTAGTCCCGAGCACTGAATAGAGTAAGTCAGGTGAGCTGCCCGCTCCCAGGGTCGGCCGCCCCGTCTGCCTGTCCTGCCTCACCTCTGGGACGGGTCGTGAAGCCTGAGACCCCCAACTCATCGTCCCCTTGTGCCCCCTTCTCTCCGAGGAGTCCTTTGTGCCCTCTGCATGTTGCGGACTAGTTGTGTTGGGAGAGTCTTGGAGCATCTGTAACTGTGATGGGTTCACATAAAGAAGTGATTTTTTTTTAGAAATTCACGTTCTTTTATTTATTTATTTATTTATGACTGTGTTGAGTCTTCGTTTCTGTGCGAGGGCTTTCTCTAGTTGCGGCAAGTGGGGACCACTCTTCATCGCGGTGCGCGGGCCTCTCACCATCGCGGCCTCTCCTGTTGCGGAGCACAGGCTCCAGACGCGCAGGCTCAGTAATTGTGGCTCACGGGCCCAGTCGCTCCGTGGCATGCGGGATCCTCCCAGACCAGGGCTCGAACCCGTGTCCCCTGCATTGGCAGGCAGATTCTCAACCACTGCGCCACCAGGGAAGCCCAAGAAGTGATTTTGATTGGGGGACTATTGATTTGCTACACACGAAATGGGAGTTAAAAAGAAAAAAAACGAAATCCGAAGACTCTGTAATGAACTATAAAGCTTTAATGATTTGTATTGTGTATAATGAACTAAACCTCTTTTTTTTTTTTTAACATCTTTATTGGAGTATAATTGCTTTACAGTGGTGTGTTAGTTTCTGCTTTATAACAGAGTGAATCAGCTATACATATACATATATCCCCATATCCCCTCCCTCTTGCGTCTCCCTCCCACCCTCCCTATCCCACCCCTCTAGGTGGTCACAAAGCACCGAGCTGATCTCCCTGTGCTATGCGGCTGCTTCCCACTAGCTATCTATTTTACATTTGGTAGTGTATATATGTCCATGCCACTCTCTCACTTCGTCCCAGCTTACCCTTCCCCCTCCCCTGTCCTCAAGTCCATTCTCTACGTCTGCGTCTTTATTCCTGTCCTGCCCCTAGGTTCTTCAGAACCATTTTTTTTTTTTAAGATTCCATATATATGTGTGAGCATATGGTATTTTTCTCTTTCTGACTTCACTCTGTATGACAGACTCTAGGTCCATCCACCTCACTACAAATAACTCAATTTCGTTTCTTTTTATGTCTGAGTAATATTCCATTGTATATATGTGCCAGCATCTTCTTTATCCATTCATCTGTTGATGGACACTTATAAACCTCTGTAATTTTGTACCATATGTGCCTTTCCATCATATGACCAGCGGCCTCTAAATAAAACCAGATGATTTCCTGCCTTAACAAAAAAAAAAGACGGGCAAAGATGCCTGCTGCCCAGTCTGCTACATGAGTGCTGCTTCCTGCCCACTGGCCCCGGGGAGGGCCAGGGTCCCATGGGGGCTGGAAGGGGCGGAGGGTGCTGAGTCTACAGGAAGGTTCCAGGATGGAGAGGAACAGACAGATCCCAGGAAGAGGAGGCACTGAAGGGAACAGAGCTTGGCATTCGAGAAAGGTCCCAGGCAAGGTGGCGTTTTCTCCGGTGTCCTAGTTATTACCAAGATAACCTTCAGCCACGCCCTCCCTGCCCTGCAGGTTCTCGGGGCGGGGGTGGCGGGGAAGGCATCTGCTTTCACACACACAGTGATGGGGGGCCAGGCGGGTGTGGGGCCGGCATCCGGGTTGCCCAGCGATGGGATCCTGCCCTGTAGTGTGTGTGTCTTCAATAAATTATGCTGCACTATTTGTGAAAACCTACTAGCAACTAGCAAACTCATGCGACTAGCAAAACATTTTGATTTTTTCCGTTTGAACTTTTGAAGAAAATGGTACGGTTTGGAACTGCAACGAGGAGGTTTCCTGCCGAGTAAGATCTTAGAACTTTGCTGAAAGTAGACTGTGGCCCACTCGACGGCTCTCACCTTAGACAGAGAACGTGTCTGGTGACGGGGAAGGAAGAGGAGACGTTTCAGTTGATTCAGAAGAAACCACAAAGTGAATGTCGTCGTTGCCTTTAATTCTTCAATTCATTAACCAAGTGGTATATTGACTTAAAATGATGAAGTTTAGAAAATCAGACATTGGTATTCATCTTTAGAAGGAAATAAAAGGTGTACGTGCCAGGCTGGTAAAGCTACATATTACATCTGAATGTTTAAGCTCTGAATATTGGTTTTTTCTAGATTTGGTCTATCAATGGAGAGTCTAATGATAGAACATAATAGAAGTTAATATCAAGGAGTGATCTTTAATTTCAAAAAATTTTAAAGTACAGAATTAGAGATACTTTTTTTTCCCTGGGGCAAATTCAGTGAAAGATGCTTTTGTTTGTTTTGGCTTGTGTGTTAACATGCAGATCCATATACACTTTAAATTTTGTGATTTCATAGAATAACATAATGTACTTTTTTTCCTAATTAGAATGCGTCCACAGGAGATGATTTTAATTGACATGTTCTAGCAGCATTAGAGGGTCGAACAGGTATTTGGGAGGAGTTGTACTTGGGTTATACTCGTATTTGTGTTTCTGTTCCCATTGGAGCCTGGGCGGGGCTGGCCTGGGGACGGTGAGGAGGGTGGGCGGGGTGGGGCCGGGAAGGTTAGGCCAGCTCCCCCCACCAGGGCACAGCCCACCAGCCCCAGTTCCAGCCCCAGTTCCTGAATCTTGTACCCCTCTGCCACCTCGAGGGTGATCTCTGACAGAAGCCAGGGGACAGAAATTTTGTTACATGGCTCCTGGCAGATACCTTTTTGATTCTGCCTCAATTTAACTGTCCAGGAAATTGGATGGAGAGCAGGACGTTGCCGGGAAGCAAGCCTGATTACGTTTGTACCTTGCTTGCTTCCCACCTTGCTTGTATGAAGTCCTTTACGGCCCCTTGGAGAGGGAGAGATACTCCCCCAGACTGACTGAGGGAACCGAGGCGTCGGGCGACCTTTCCAGTCTCCGGGCCTGGATGGTCCGATTTGCTGAAGATACTACGACTGGGTCCAGTTCGTTTGAAGTGTCTCCGCCGCCTGCCTTCTTGCGTGGGTACCTCCCAGCACCTGGTGGGAGCGTCACCCCGTCCTCATAGCCCAGGAGACGGACCGTGGCCCGGGCGGGTGTGGGGACGTCGGTCCAGGCGCAGCAGGGCTTCTAGAGGTGGGCCTCTCGGGCCGCCTTTGGAAAGGATGCTGTGTCCTTGCGAGGGTCCCCGGGGAGGTGGGAATGGTGGGCGTCGGGCGAAGAGGGAGCACCGCCGTGGATGGACGGTAGGATGAGGAAGGGCCCCCTGAACTGTCTCCTCCTGAGACGAGGTGCCTTCCAGGAACCTCAGCGCTTCCCTCGCCGCATGTGGGCCCGCGCTGTGCGTTCCCGTGGTGCCGAAACCTTCAGGAATGGGGCCCGGGCACCCCGGCTGAAAGGATGTCCCTGAAACCCCTAGTGGGCTCCGAACTTCTGCTGTCACTGAACCCCGCACACAGGTGTCCTTCAGAAATGCTGGGTTCCCAAAGCACGGGGCCCGTGTCACCCCTGCTGCCCCTGAAGTACCGAGTCGTGCCCCTCACCACGTTTAGCCACGCTTGCGTGGGGTGCGGCGTTGGGGGGTCCCCCGGGGGGCCAAGGACACTTTTCCCATCGAGGCCCGGGAAACGGACCAGGAAACTCTCCATCCTCTCGCTCCCTGTTGGCTGGAGGGTGGGGGAAGTGGAAACGCCCCAAGTGGGAAAGGCCGATGGCTCCCGTGGCTTCGGGCAGGGGCTCTGGGCTTGGCGGGGATTGGGGACTTCTGGGGGCCCATCCCCACTTACCATCATGATTCTACACCATCTCCCCTTTTCTCTGTTCACGATCTGTTCAGCGGACTTGGGCGGCTCCTCCCTCCCCACAGCCATCGTCTGTTTTGGGGTGAATTGGATTGAAAGCAGGACGTCACTGGGAAGAAAATCCGATTATGCTTTCTCCCACACTTGTGGGTTTCTTCTGCTCAGACCTAATACTGGTCTCGCATGTTTTCGAGGTTTTCAGTATGACCCGTTCAGCTTCAGTGGAGTCAGAATACCTTCTCCCCATCTCCCCCACTGCCACAGATCCCATAGCAGGGACATCGGGTTTTTTTAAAAATTGTGGGACATGATCTCTATGTATTTGAGATAAATTAATTTTTTATCAATAACCCCAGTTATGCTTAGTCGTCAGTATTGGATATGAACCCAGTACTTAGAGACTTTGATTTCTTTCTGAAAATAATTCTTCCCCAGGCCCTAGTATCATGATGTGCTTTTAGCAGAACTAATCTGAAAGGACTCAAAATTATACAATTAATTGCATTCAGCTTCAAATTGGTTTGCGCTCGCCGAGCCAGGCCCACTGCACCCACCCACCCCACCCCCCCCACCCCCCGGGGCGGGGGCAGCTACCGCAGCTGCTAACTCCTAGTCAGCGTGCCGGCCCCCTAGGGAAAGCGCTCTGGGGGGGACAGCCTCAGATGTGCGGTGCCTGCGTGGCGGGTGAGCGCCAGGTGATGGTGAGGACCAGGAGGTGAGTGCATGGACTTTGGGGTGACTGGACATTCTTCTCTCTCTTTTTAAAGTAAACCAGCTTTAGGTGTTTGGGGTTGGGGGACGTGGGGCCCGGGCAGGCTTAAGGTTTGCAAGGTAGCCGAGCCCTGAGGCACAGAGGAGCTCCTCGTGGCGGGTGGGGTGCGTTCCTTTCCCTCCGTCGTCACTGTCAGTGGTGCTGCCATTGATGCTGGGCTGGCCAGGTCCAGGAGAGGTGCCTGACGGGGATAGAAGGGGGGCGACGGTGGGCCCGGGCAGCGGTGGGGTTTGCAGAGGGAGGAGGGAGTTGGGGGGGCAGGTGGCAGAGGATGCTGAGTGGTAATTGGAGGGGGCGTGTCTGTGGTGGACTCAGCTGCGGGCATGGACTTATTTTTCTCAGATGAGGAATATCTTCAGATCGGCATGAAAAATTTAGGGGCCGCCTGTGTTCAGCTTCTTCTTTGGAATGTTCTTATTTTCTTCTTCACAAACTGACTTCATTCACACTGTCTATTTGACAACACAAGACTAATTTTGGGGCCTAGTTCTTTTTGGCAGGAGAAGTTCATTACTTTTAGGCGGCTCTCCACACACTGCACAAATGTGCTTGGAAAAGTAAAGTACCTCTCGTTGCCGCACAGACACCATGAAATTGCCGGGAGCAGTGAGTTTTCCAAGAGAGGTTTTGTCGATGCCATGAGGAAAGAGTCCCCCAGAGCATTCTGAGTTAGAGCTGCCAGAAGAACGTACAGTGCCGAAGCACCTGTGAGGCCCTGGACTTGATCGTTCCCGAATTCCCGAAGGTTATCCTAACTTCCTAGGTTCTGTAAACACCCATCAGGTTTTCAAAGTGACGGAAGTGTGGCTGTAAGAGACTTACTAGGCGGCATCTCAGTGCACTGAGAGGAGAAGCCCTGCTGCGGTGCTTTGATTGACTGGGCTCTGACCTGCATGGCCTTTTCCTCCCCTGGATCCGTGACGCCAGAGGTGGGCAGAGGGGAAAGGGCCTGCCTTCCCCTCTGCTCCTTCCCTGCTCTGTACATGCACGTCTGAGTAGGGGAGGGGGGGTTTGCGTAAGCCGCCTCCGTTGCAGGCCCTGCCGCACACTAATCTCCCCTTTGCTCCTTCGTCCCTGTGCTGGCTTTGGATGGTGTCCCCTCACAATTCATATCCACTTGGAATCTCACAAGGTGACCTTATTTGGAAATAGGGTCTTCGCAAAACGGGATTTAAGATGAGGTCATGCTGGGTTGGAGCAGGCCCTGGAGCTGGTGGCTGTTGTCCTTACGAGGCCGCATGACAGCGAGTGGAGGGGATCCGTGCAGCGCCAGGGGTTGCTGGGGACACGAGAGGACAGGCCTGGAGCACGTGCCCACAGCCTCCCGAGGGGACCAGCTCTGCCAACACCCTGATTTCAGACTTTGGGCCTCTAGGATCCTGAGACTGAGCTCCTGTCGTGTTAGGCCACCTGGCTGGTGGTGGTTTGTTAATGTAGCCCCAGGAAACTCGCCCACCCGCCACTGTACATCTGTGTCTTCTCTGTCCACCTCACGCAGGCTGTAGGCTGCTGTTCACACCGGCTTTCCTCTTGTCCTGCCTGATTTAGGAGCTGCTAATGGCCTCTGCTCATTTCCCTTCCTGTCCAAGGCTCTGTAGGAGGCCTGTGGCCCCAAACCCGGAGTGTGGGGTGGTCGGAGCCCTTGCCCGGCTGTGACGCCTGGTCTGTCCCGCAGGGGATTGGGGTGGATATCGGGCGTCTAGAGTTCTTGTCGACCGCTCAGCTAGCTTCTGGCCACAGCTGCTGTGCTTGCTTCAGGCTCCCTTCTCTGCTGTTTGAGAAGAGTTGTCAGAGAAGAAGGCAAGCCAAGAAATCCCTCTCCTCCTCCCCCAAGCCCTGGCTTCCTCGATGAGGGCAGGAAGCAGCTTGAGCCTGGGCAGAACTGGACCCCCCCGGCTCTCCCTGTAGCTGTTCTGCTGAGGGGCAAAGGCCAGCCTTGGAGGAGCAGCCTTTTGTGCTTAGAAGGAGGGCACGGGGTGGGGGTAATAGCAGCTGGGGGAGTTCAGGGCTTCAGGCTGGCTTAGTGATTCCGGTGTGGCCTGGGGAGGGGGTTTGGAGGACTGAGATGGAAAACGTTTTTGTCTGGAGTGATAAGGGCAGAATGACTTAGTATTTCACCAAGAATTTGAGTTACCTTGGAATACTCTCCCTGACTTACAACCTTGCCACTGTTTTAGGTGCCCGTCCAAGAGAAGAGTTGAGTTCTCAGCCATGTATTTTGGGCCTGTGTGGATCAGAGCGGTCCATATTTGTGCCTCTCCTGAGGGTAGGAGCTTTGTTTTGGGGGACAGAGTCGGGGGTTTCCTTGGTTGGGGGCCTTGTGACAGCACCCCTGTGGAAATCTAGGCGACCCAAATGGCTCACTCGAGTCTTGGAGTGACCTTCTGTAAATGGTGGCGATGATGGTGCCACCTCCGGGGGCTGGTGATGCGTGCTGAGCCCCAGCACAGCACCGGGCTCACCCCGAGCACTCAGGGAAGGTCATCGCTAGCTAGCTGAGTCACCTGCTGGGCCCTTTTAGGCCTCAGTCTCTACAGAGTGAAGGACCGAGGCCTGGTGCCTTCGTGGGTTCCTGCTGAACATGGGAGTCTGTCATCTCTCATCCATCAAGCTGGCTTGGAGAAGCAGCCTGACGTAAATATTACAACCTTTACAGAGTCACATCCTGAAGGCAGTGATTCCCAAAGCGAGGTAGACGAGATGAGTACTCCACGCTGCTTAGTGTCTGGGGGTTTACTGACGTCAATTTTCAAAATTTGAGATGTTTTTGAACCACGAAACAGAACCTGTCTTGCAGAATCACACAGTGATGTTTCTTTTGTTAGGATATTTGTGTGAATTAATCTCCTTTCCATTTAGGCCACTGGAATAAAGTGATATCTAAAACATTGATTTAAGGCTCAAAGAAAGCTGCAACTTTCTGGAACAGAGCCTAGACTCTGGAATTAAACTGAGTACTAGAAACAGCTACCATGAAAACCCCCTAATGGAACATTCTCATGCTGCTCGGGTCCCTTTTAAGGACCCTTTCAGAATCTTCTGAAAATCCATTGTAATTTTTCTTACAAGTTTGGCTACTGACTTTCCCAGTTCACATCAGATTAGAGAAAACAAGGGGAGAAGGAGGGAAGGAACCTTTATGAAAAGCCTGCTATGTGCCAGGCACCTGGCGTGGGCTTCATTATCCCCATTTTACAGATGGGGAAGTGTAGAGGGTCAGAGAGGCAAGGTAATTTGTGGAAGTTTACCCAGCTATGAAGTAGTGGAGTTAGGATTCGAACCTGTGTGTGCTTGTCTGCAAAGCTTTCCCACTCTTGGGTGTGGACACCTGCATGGTGACAAAAGGCAGTCTGACTTCAGAGGGTGCACTAAAAAGCTCATTCGCACCTAGAACCTAAGACCATATAGGATACTCACCGGAAGATCAAATTGTGTCCCATGCCTCCCGTTTGAGAAGGCGAGAAAGTACAGCCCCTCCGTATTTGCGGGGATGGGTTCCAGGACCCCCCCCGTCGGATACCAAAGTTCACGGCTGCTCACGTCCGCACACTAAGCCCTCTGTGTCTGCAGGTCCATGTCTGCGGATTGTCAACCACACATACGGAGCGCCAACTGTATATGCTACAACATTTCAGAAATGTTGGTGGTTCCAAGTTATTTTATAAGTTTTGGTAGTTGTGGGGTGTTTCTGTTACCTGGAAAGCTCGTCTGGTGGAACACCTTGTCTTCTAATGGTGCTGGGTGAATGGGGTTTGGCTGTGTTAATTTTGGTTCTGACGTGTCCAGTTCTTCCTTGGTGACATTAAGAGGCTAGGAGAGAGGCATGGTCATAGGCTGGGGGTGTTTCTGCTCATTTTTATGTTGCATATTGATCTCATTCTCTTGGGAGTGCTTTTAAGCAAATCAGTATTTGGGCCATTGCTGCTGTTTTTTTATTTGAGTGTGTAAGCATTGCTCTCTGCCCGTTCCCTGACTTTCTTTTTTGCGGTGCTACCGAGTGAAAGCACGCAGCCTGCCGGGTGGTAGTTGTCAGTGTGGTCGGGCACCTGTGCAGGAGGGGTCACGTCCACCGGCTTGGAGTAATCCATCCGCAGTCTCTACGGATGAATCATTCATGAAAGCGGTTTTCCATCCCGCTCACTGGATGTAAGCTTTTCTTGCACAGTTGATTAAAAAAAAAATTTAACCTTTGCTTTCTGCCTGTTTGCCACTGTTTTGTATGAATTCCAGTGTTGTCTTTTTTTTTTTTTTTTTTCTGTAAATTCAAAGGAATAGGCATTCCTAGCCGAATCATCATGTGATGTGATGAGTTCTGTAGATGAAATCCATGAAGATCGTTGATTGTGGACTTGGAAATGTCTAGCAGGCTTGAACGTGGCGTGTGGGTTGGGTGAGTGTGTCTGTATTCATGCTTCGTATAGTTGAGGTCCTGGTTCTTACTGCTGTGTAGGTTTTAAACAATTAGCTCCCTTGAGATTTTATCCAATTTAAACATTCAAAGTATGTTGCAGTGTTTGTGTTTGAGAGGAGAAAATATATTTAACATTCAGGGTTGGTTAGCTAAGGCATGCTGCCCTTTCCAAGCCCACCTGTTTGATCCCTTACCCCCATCTCTTGAACAACTTTTTGGGGGGTGTTTTGTGCGTTTCTGTTGTTTCTAACTTTTAGCCACGCAGAAAGGGAGAAGTACTAAAATCATGCTAGATCTGGCCTATGGTGCTTCTTGAGGTTTAGTGGAATGAAATTTTGTCTTGTCCTCCCAATGACCCATTCTGCTAAGGCTTTGGAGACCCAGCTGAGTTGCACCTTCGGATGTAATTGCAGGGTTTTGTGCCCTCCAAGGTTCCCAGGATTTGACGTCGGGGAGATGCTGCAGGTTATCAAAGCAGCAGCTGAAGGCGTCACATGTCCCAGCCCTACCCTGGGGTTCACCCCAGTGACAGGTTTATGAAATAGAAATACAGATATATAGCCTTCTCCGAGATTGCCTTGATATGTCTGTCTGTTCTTTAGAAAAGCACATCCAAATACTTTTGAAGGTTGTGTGCCTAATTAAAAACTCAACTGCTAAAATCTCATCTGTATATAAAAAATATATTTCCAACCAGATTTCCTCAGACTTGTTTTGATCAATCTCAACGGGCCTCTATAATCTTGCACATGAAGTATAAGTAGATAACCATATAGTAACAGTAAAGTGTCCTAACAGGGGAACACCAGTGTATAGCATGAGCTGTGATGAACAGTTTCAGAAAGCCTTCAATTTCTGATACTCAGAATGAGAAAGTGGCCTCATATTCCAGTACAGCAATTGCCCTAATGGTTTTTTGTGCCCATTTCCTCATGCAGTAATTGAGGTTCAGAGAGCTCATGTGCCGGACAGCTAGTGAGTGACCGAAATGATGTAAAATTTTCTGGGGAAATATATCCAAAGATTAACCAGTGTGCACTGAGCCCCTAGGGTTATATTAACGATAGTAGGTGCTAAAGCATATTGACCCAAGAACCTGTTTGCTTGATGTAGAAGTGTTTTGTGGGCATAGTGGGAGCTCTTGAATTAATGGGCAGCCGGAGTGTTAAGAATTGACACCTGCTTAATCTCCAAACAGTTCATCCAACTCAACAACCAAAAAACCCAATCGAAAAATGGGCAGAAGACCTTAATAGACAGTTCTCTAAAGAAGACATACAGATGGCCAACAGGCACATGAAAAGATGCTCAACATCATTAATTATTAGAGAAATGCAAATCAAAACTACAATGAAGTACCACATCATGCTGGCCAGAGTGGCCATCATTAAAAAGTCTACAAATAACAAATGCTGGAGAGGGTGTGGAGAAAAGGGAACCCTCCTACACGGTGGGGGGAATGTAAGTTGGTGCAGCCACTATGGAGAGCAGTATGGAGGTTCCTTAAGAAACTAAAAATAGAACTACCGTATGACCCAGCAATCCCACTTGTGTGCATATACTTGGACAAAACTATAATTCAAAGATATATGCAGCCCTGTGTTCATAGCAGAACTATTCACGATAGCCAAGACATGGAAACAACCTAAATCCATTGACAGATGAATGGATAAAGAAGATGTGGTACATGTATACAATGGAATACTACTCAGCCATAAAAAAGAGTGAAATAATGCCATTTGCAGCAACATGGATGCAACTAGAGATTATCATACTAAGTGAAGTAAGTCAAAGACAAATACCATATGCTCTATCATATGTGGAATCTAAAATGCGGCACAAGTGAACTAATGTACAAAACAGACAGACGTGGAGAATAGACTTGTGGTTGCCAAGGGTGGGAGAGGGATGGAGTGGGAGGTTAGTAGTTGCAAACTGTTACATTTCAGATGGATAAACAACAAGGTCCTACTGTTTAGCAGAGGGAACTATATCCAATCTCCTGGGATAAACCATAATGGAAAAAAAATATGAAAACAATTGTATATACGTATAAAACAGTCACTTTGCTGTACAGCAGAGATTGGCACAGCATTGTAAATCAACTAAACTTCAAATTAAAAAAAAGTCGGCACCTGGAGAGAACGGGCATGTGATGAGGATTCCCTGGTGACTGAGGGTGTTTTGCGGGATTTCACTGAGGTGTTTCAGTTGTTCATGAACAGTTTTTGGTGTTTCTCTTTTTCAAATGTAACTTCATCACTTTTAGAAATGAACCCTTGGTTGTGGACCAGGGCTGTGTTACGGGCTGTGACGCTCACGTTCAGGTCTCTCCGCTCCGGACTCGGGTAGGCGGGCAGGTGCTTCCTGCGATGGAGGCTGAGCGGTGCTTTGCAGCTTCTGAGACAAGCACCCGACTCAGCCAAGCCTGGTTTGTCAGTGTGTTTTGTTTTCTTATGAAACAGCTTCTCTCTAAGAGGACACAGAGGAGGAAATGGGAGGCTGGAAGGCAGCGTAAGGTTCTTCATTCCAAGCAGCAGCCAGTGGGCCCCCCGATGCTGCTTAACGAGAGAAGAGGGAAGGCCGTCCGATAGCCAGCGGTCACCTTCAGGTGATGGCTCATCTCGGTGTAGAAACCCCACCCATCTGCCTAATATTTGAATATCTTGTTTTTATTTAAAAATATTAAATGGATTTTACTGGCAATCTTTGTTTATAAGTAGATGAGGGATTTATTATCTTGTTATACAACAAACCAAGGTGTCTTATTTTTTAGTCTTACCTGTAGTATCTATAAACATTATATCAAGTCTCTTTCTCTGAATAAGACATCAACTCTCTTAATTTATTAAAGCATTTAAACAGTTTTTTTTTTTTAACATCTTTATTGGAGTATGTTTTTGTGTCCTCTTAAGGAAAATTATTTTCTAAGCCAAGATACAGGTCTTCATTACCAATGATGGCAGCCTTCTTAGAGTCAGTTTACAAAAACACAAACACCCCTGCATACCACCTCCAGTTTTTGCTTTCCGTAAAAATACTGTTTCATAGCTTAGGGGAATACAATGTCATTTTTAAGAAAAAAAATTTCTTACTAAAAGCGCATAGATTGATTGCTGGTACAACCTAGAAAATATTAAGTGTAGGTGTGAAGGGAGAACCACACATACATACATTCATACATACGTATACCTGTGTCTACACACATAGATACTCATTTTTTAATGAGTCACTGGCAGTTGTGAGACATTATTTCCACAAAGTCGGTTTTAACCTGGGAACTTGAGCAGGGCTGCCCGCGTGGCCTGGAGCACTGGGGGCGTGTAGGTCAGGCTGGTCACTGTCCCCTTGGCTCCCGGGGCCCTCGGGTCCTCACTTCCGTGTGGCGCCCCGTCATGTCCCCGTCACAGGGTGAGAAGCAGCGTGACCGTCCCTTGGGTTAGGTCTCCCAACTCCTAAGCAAGAGAGAAACTTGCCGGAGTCTTTGAGGGAAAAGCAGCCCCAGGATCTGTTAGTTTCCGTGAACTCAGGGACCTGTGAAGGAAGTGTGGTTGCAGCTTTCTATCGGGAAGGTCAGAGACGACTCGGAAAGGTGCTGCTCCTGGGCCCACAGCACGGCCCGTCAGTGCAGGCCGCGTACGGTCACTGTTTTGGGGATGGGCTCCTTGGGGGGTAGGGGCAGGCGAGAAAATAAAGTTTGGCTGCACATCCCAGGAAGAAGCCAGAGGAATGAAACCTCGGGGTCATTTGCCCAGAAGGAAATCCCCCGACACGCGTCAGGAGCGGAACCACTTTGCCAGCTTTGTTCAGGGCAGAGCCAGCTGCGGTCAGAGCTCCCGGGCCAGCTGGCTTTGGGGCCCCGAGCTCTGCAGGCACAGGGATCCCCCGTGTGTGTCTCAGTTCAGACCGAGAGCCCCTCACGTCAGCACCAAGAATTGCCCTTTGGGAAATGGCCTTGAAGGACTTGCCATTCGAGGAGTGAGTTACTAGGGAGCCGAGCAAAGGCAGTCGGTGAGCGAGACTCGGAGACTAACGTGAACAACTTGAGTGAGAGAGGAAACGGGGAGATGCAGACGTGGAAAACACCCCCCCGGTCAGTCCCCTCCTGGGCCGAGGAGGCCCCTCGCACCTCTCAGTGTCCGTTCAGTTAGCCCTGTCGACTCTGTTTCCAGTGAGAGAGGAAACACAGGCTTTTCTAAACACTTAGGTTTGGCCTATATTTTGTTACCCGTTTTTTTGGTTTCTTTTGTTTGTGTAACGTGTTGCCTGAGTCCTAGACCGTGAGGATATATTGAATAAATAACCTTATTTTGGACGTAGCCTCTAATTTCTGCAACTTCGGTCTCGCTTTGCGGTTGCTGACCTAATATTTATTTCATTGCCCCGATCTTTTTGCCCCATGAGCAGCGTTCATCAGAGCGGAGTTTATTTTGTGTTGGCGGCATCCGGAAGCGATGCCTCAGAGAAGGAGTGGATGCCCTGCTGCATCAAGTAGGTTTTGCACTCTGTTCTCGGGCCACTTGTCTGTCTCTGAGAGTGTGTGTCATCGCTGACTGTGTGTGGTCTCTGCGTAGGTGAGCTCGCGTGTCCTGGGTTATTCATCCCACCCAGGGCCCGTGTCTGGCACATAATAAATACCCAGCAACGGGATATTGAATGGAATTCGGCTGCAGCGATGTGTCACAGATAAGACATTCACAGGAAAATACCGTCATCACAGAGCAGAACTAGGCTTTTCAGCCCTCCATGATTTTAGGGGAGAACAAACATAAAACACATTTTCAGACTGGTGAATCCAAATAAATTTGAAATATTGAGTGGACTGTTTTCTAAGCTTTATGCGTCTGAAACACAAAACAGTGAAAGTTATTTTTTTAAATGGGGTGAAGAGCTGGAAATTGGATTTCTTACATCCCCAGAGGGAACTGTGTCTGGCTGCATTCTCCTCTCATCCCATCCCTACGTGCTTTCATAAAAAGGTCTGGCAAAGTCGGCTTGACCTTTGGGGAGAAAAGGGCTTACCTGCGGGGTCACCGAACAGCTTGTGGGTGTGGGTGGGGCAAACTCAGATTCAGTGACTCGGGGGGGGTTTAGAGAAGAAAGATGAGGAGTCAGAAGAAGCAGAACTACTTCAATCAGGTGGATAAGTAAAGCTCAGGGGGCTTCCTTGGTGGCGCAGTTGTTGAGAATCCGCCTGCCAATGCAGGGGGCACGGGTTTGAGCCCTGGTCTGGGAAGATCCCACATGCTGCGGAGCAACTAATCCTGTGCGCCACAACTCCTGAGCCTGTGCTCAAGAGCCCGCGAGCCACAACTCCTGAGCCTGCACTCGAGCCCGCAAGCCACAACTACTGAAGCCCGTGTGCCACAACTACTGAGCCTGTGCTCTAGAGCCTGTGAGCCACGACTACTGAGCCCACATGCCACAACCACTGAAGCCTGTGCACCACAACTACTGAGCCTGCGCTCTAGAGCCCACGAGCCACAACTACTGAAACCCGTGTGCCACAACTACTGAGCTTGTGCTCTAGAGCCCGTGAGCCACAAGTACTGGGCTCACGTGCCACAACTGCTGAAGCCCGTGCACCTAGAGCCTGTGCTCTGCAACAAAGACCCAATGCAGCCATAAGTAAAATTAAATCTTTAAGAAAAAGAAAGCAAGCTTAAAGTTTGTTTACAACCGCTGAGGCAGCCTCCTCGGAGCCCAAGCTGGGCGGTAGCCTCTGGAAGCCTGAGCTCCTCCCGCCAGCCTCGGGCGGACGTCCCTGCGTTTGCTCGTTGCGGGTAACAGGGTGGAAATAGTCTAAGTCATTACTTATGGCCCAGGAGTCTTGTTAGTATTTCTCCAATTTGCTCTTGTTTGTTAAGGGAACAGAAATTCATCATCAGGTGTTCCCACAAAATTGACTTCATATTTCCTTCCCGGGTTTGCTGCTCAGTTGCCAGAAAGTAGGCCCCAGCATCAGATGTCCCTGACTGCGCGGGTGGGCCGCGCCCTCTGCAGCCCGGTCCTTAGACCTAGCCGTGGGGTCAGCGGAGCTGTCGTGCCCGCACCTGCTCCGTCTGCCCGGGGCCGGGACTCCCACTCCGCCCGGCCTCCAGCCTCAGCGTCCTCGCCCCCGCACCCGCTGCTCCGTCACACCTGCGCCTCGCAGGGCTCGTCCCGCTTTGCTCGCCTGGGGCCCCGCCGCCCATCTGCTCAGCTGGAGCTGCTCGACCCGGTTCAGGCCCGTCTTCGCACCTGGGCCCCGGCACACCCAGCCGTTCCCAGAGGCCCTTGGTAGCCCCGGGGTCCCTCTGTGCAGCCAGTCTTTGCCCGCCTTACTGCTCAGATCCCAGCGTGATGGTCGGGAAAATCAGAGCATTAGAATGACTACACCAGCGCCGAGAATGAGAACCCCAGGAGCTGCTGTCATGGGGAGATGACCAGCCCCGAGGCTGGTGTCCTGGTAAAGCTCCAGCCCTCAGACCAGCCTGCGGGGTTGGAACGCAGCCTCCCAGGGATTGACTGACTGCGACTTCCTTCTCTCTGCCCTGCTGTGTGCTCATCCGTAATAAAATCACAGAGCGAGAGTACCTGGAGACCGTTACTGTCCCTTCTCTTAGGTGACCGATCCCGTTCAAGTGTGAGCGCTGTACAGGCTGACCGGGAGATCCTTCTGCAGCCACGCCCCCAGGTTAGGGAAGCATAGCGCCCGCCCGTGCGAGTGACGTTACCAAAATCTCCGACGACATCGTGTCTGTCTCTGTCTCTCTCTGTCTCTCTCTGTCTCTCTCCCTCCCTCCCTCTCGCTCGTGTGTGTGCGTGCACGCGTGAGGGCTTTCAGCGGTTGAGGCGGACCCTGGGCCGCTGGCCGCGTGGCCCTCCTGCCGGCGCCCCGGGAGCTCCGTGTCAGCGCCACGGTTGGTGGAGGAGCTGAGCCGGTGGGTGCTGATGCCGCTGGGGCCGCCACGTGCGCTTAGCAGCCGCAACGAATCCCACGGGGAAGGACCCAGGTTGCAGCTTCCGACTTCACGCTCCGCCTTTAGGTTTAAAATGTGCCCGAAAGTAAAGCTCCCCCGGCCCTGCCGGAGAGTCCTCTTCAGATGTGTTGATTGTACCAGAAGCTTATTCCTTTCAACTTAGGTGGTCAAGAGTGACTAAAACTTTTCCTGAACAGGATTATTGCAGTGGATGGCTTTGGTGGAATTCGGTGGGTTTAGGATTTCGAGGTGGATACGCAGACTCTACAGGTGATGTGGAATCTGTGTCACGTGGAGTATGGGGTGCCTTCCCCAGGATTTGCACCCACCGGTTTTCCAGGCTCTGCCTGAACAGCCCGCTCTGGTGACCACTCGGTTCTCCCCTCAGCCGCTTCCACTCCAGCAGCCCTTACCTCATCTTCTCCTGCAGGTGGCTGACATCTGATACCTGTGTCTTCCACGCTTTGGTCCTGTAGCGTTTCCGACCTCTCAAGACAGACAGAGCTAGCTTAATCCCTCCTGAGAAGACCAGACGTTCAAGTGTTTGCAGACAGCTCCCTGGAGGCTGAGGCTGCCCTTTCGGGCAGATGCCCGGCCCCCTGAGGGTGGGGTTCTGAGTCTCACCGTCTTCCTCGCCTGGAGACAGCCTAAACCAGGGAGTGTCTGCAGGGACGCAGGGCCGCGGCAGGAGTACGGACTTGTGTGGCACTCTCGTCTCCTCCATCCTGGATCATCTGCCTCTGTTAACGCAGCCCCTCCTCCTAGTAGCTCTTGGGACGGCCCCACCTCATTGGTAATTGTCTTAATTCAATAACTTCTTTTTTTCATCTGTGGTCCTTCTCGGCACTCCTGTAGTTTTGAGGTCAGGTGGGGGAGTTTGAATTACCCTTATTACTTGATGGCATCTTGATAGTGTCCAGCTTGTGAACCACACTGGTCTAGCTTTGGATTTGGGGGGGATTTGTTTGGCCAGCCAGGACATGTCCTGTCTTTCCCAGTTTCCCATTTTCTGCCCATTTTCCCACCTGGGAAGCTTGCCTGATGTGGGTTCACCAAGGTCCAGAAGGTAAAGCCCTTTGTCTATCTCTGCCTCTCACGAGCTGGTCTCCCTCGCAGCTCTCGTCAGGGGATACATTTCCCCTCTCCTGCTTGTCAGAAGGTCTCTGTACAGGTACAGGTATTTGCTAATTATAGGTATTGATTAAGGTCCATGGAATTGAGCACCATCACACATAATTGTGGAACAAGAGATATTGATGGCTGTTGATGAAAATTTAAAGGAAATGCATGTAGTTGCCCGTGGTGGGTTTAATTTTATCGGCTTTTCCAGCAGCCCTGGACTGGAGAGGCCGTGGTTTCTGACCCCCCTCCGTGGCAGTTGACCCGTTTTGAGACCAACACGGTCACACTTTGGGGGTCTTTGGGGTTGAGAAGGGGGGCAGGCTGAAGCTCTGTCACCTTGTCCCTGGGGCCCTGCGCCTCTCTGCCCTCCTGTCCTGCCGGGTCAAGAAGCCTTTGTTCTGGATGCACGCTCGGCAGAAACCACCCGAGAACATATTTCAGATATCCACGAAGAGAGCCATTTCAGAGAAAATTCAGAAAAAAAAAATCCAGAAAATCTAGGGGAAAACACATCTCAGAAGAATAAAAACGTTTTAATGTTAAGCAAATTATTTTAAATTTGGAAATAAGGCATAATGGGAAAGGCATGGCCTTTCAGTGTTGTTCAGAGGCTCTGTGGAACAAGGCCAACCAAGGACTGTTTATTTCGGGTGTTATACTTGTTTTTGTTCGATTTTAGCTTTTTTATAATAGCTAAGTTCTCATCACATGGAAAGTTTTTTTGTATCTATATGAAGTGATGGATGTTAACCTTATTGTGGTCATCATGTCACAATGTTAGTCAGTCATTAGGTTGTATACCTTAAACTTACACGATGTTGTATATCAGTTGTCTCTCAATAAAATTGAAAGAAAAATAGTTTGAACACAAACAGGAAAACAAAAAAGCTTTGAGATATAATTCCCAGTACACAATCATTTGAATTCACATGATATACAATCACTCAAATGTCATTTGAAGTCTACAGTACAGTGGTTTCTAGTATTTTCAGAGTTGTGCAAACACCAACGCCATCTATTTTAGAACGTTTTCATCCCCCCAAAAGAAACCTGTTAGCGGTGACCCCCTCCCCTCGCTAAGGCAGCAGTGCCTCTCTTGGTGGACTGCAGTTCTTGTTTGAGCCGGCCCTACGGACTCTGTGCCCTCCTCATCAACGAGGTGGACAGTGCGTGCATTTTCACACGTACACCATTCTCTTGTAGCCAACTTTCCTTCTGTTTCGTGCTGTGTCTTAGGCATTTACCCGCTTTAGTAAGTTTGTGTGGCTGCGGAGTGTTGTATCAGGTGGACACCTGGAAACCTACGTCTCTGTTGTTAGACTCTCAGCTGTTTTCCAGTTTTTAGCTCTTGCAGATAATGCTGTTATAAACCTCTCTGTGCCACACATCTTTGTGCATATCTGATCATTTAAAAAAATTAATTGCAAAGTGTGGAATTGCTGGTATAAAAAACCAAAAGTTTTTAAGCAGATGACAAGGAGATGTTATCGCAGGTCTGATTGTTCTTTTTTGTTTCTTTGTTTGTTTTGTTTTTTTGGTTCTTGTGCTTGTCTCTGTTACTGTCCTCAAGCTTTACAGAGTTGTGTTTTCTCATTTCTGTGTAGACCCCTGCGGCCGAGCGCTCAGCACCATGAGTCATGGAATTGTATTAAATAGATACCTGATAGGTCACACTATAGCAAGACAAATTTAATTCTTTTAAAAAAAATTTTTTATTAGAGCATAGTTGATTTACAGTGTTGTTTCAGGTGTACAGCAAAGTGAATCAGATATACATATCATATATCCACTCTTTTAGATTCTTTTCCCATATAGATCATTACAGAATATTGAATAGAGTTCCCTGTGCTATACAGTAGGTCCTTATGAGTTATCTGTTTTATATATTGTAGTGTGTGTATGTCAGTTCCAATCTCCCAATTTATCTCTCTGCCCCCCTTTCCCCCTTTGGCAACCATAAGTTTGTTTTCATCTCTGACTCATTTCTGTTTTGTAAATAAGTTCATTTGTACCATTTTTTAAGATTCCACATATAAGCGATATCATATGTATTAAGACAAATTTAATTCTAAATATGTGCTTACTGATTTCCTCTTACGACGATTCAAAAAGCATTATGTAGAATAGATAGCTAGTGGGAAGCAGCCGCATAGCACAGGGAGATCACCTCGGTGCTTTGTGACCACCTAGAGGGGTGGGATAGGGAGGGTGGGAGGGAGACGCAAGAGGGAGGGGATATGGGGAGATATATATATATGTGTATATATATATGTATGTATAGCTGATTCACTTTGTTATACAGCAGAAACTAACCATTGTAAAGCAATTATACTCCAATAAAGATGTTAAAAAAAAAGCATTTCAGGATCTTTTAGCTTATTACTATGAATATCATCTTTAAAGTTATATTTTTAGTTAATGGTTGAAAAATTGAAATAAATGTAGATGAACAAAAGGGGGAAAAGTGAAATAAAATCTTCCCAAACACCATCCCTTTACCGGCTTGGTCTGTATCTTTGTAGACTCTTCCCCGTGCACAAACATATATATCTTTTAAAATCAGTAAGTAGGTCTATATCACGATTGTTGTCAAATGTAAGTTTTTTTAAAGTATTATGTATAAGTGTAGATTAAAAATCACTCTGGTGTCAAAATTCTGGATAACAATTTACCTTTTTTTTTTTTTTTTTGGCTGCGCTGGGCGGCTCATGCAGTCTTAGTTCCCGACCAGGGATTGAACCCGGGCCCAAGGCAGTGAAAGCACCATGTCCTAACCACTTGACTGCCAGGGAATTCCCAATTTACCATATTTCTAAATTTATTTTGCCTTATATTTTCTGGCATGCAATTTGGAAATGTAATACTCATTTTGTAAGGTTGAGTTTTTTTTTTTTTTTTTTTTTAATTTTCCTTGCTTCTGTGCTGCTCTCTGCCCAGTGTCCTTATTTGTATGAAAACGTTCCCGGTTCCTTTGTCTCGAGTCTTTCCCCAGCCCTCACCATTTACCGGTGGGCATACGGAATCCCTTGGACACCTTCAGATTTCCTTTTTGGAAACTTCTGGCCTCATTGCTTTGTAATTATGTTGTGTTCCACATCCCTGATGCTTTATTAGTTCCTGACATACTTGATAAAAGAGAGGTAATTAGTGTATTATGGCTTCTTGTGAACTGTTGTCCAAGATAAGCAGATGGGTAAAAATTTACATCATAATGTGGACTGATTTTTTTTTTTTGTCACGTAAGCTCCATGTAATCTAAAGAAAGTGAAAGTGTTTTATTTAGGGAAACTTTCTGCCTGTATTTATCTCTAAGAATTAAAAACTGCCACTGCCTTGGGGCCGCCCTCTAATTTCAGAAGTACCATTGTACCTTGTTTGCCGTTGTGTCCTACAGTTTCTAACTAAACTTTAATATCCTCCTTTCGTTCGGAGACAGTTCTCACCCCCATTCCAACATTGATTGAAATCAAAGCCAAACCAGAACATTAAATATGAAACACTTTTTCCCTAACTTTACCCGCAGGAGCTTTGTAATCACGTCATGGCTAAAACAA
Source organism: Balaenoptera musculus (assembly GCF_009873245.2). NCBI lineage: Eukaryota > Metazoa > Chordata > Mammalia > Artiodactyla > Balaenopteridae > Balaenoptera > Balaenoptera musculus. Next base: position 673,748 of record NC_045804.1, on the reverse strand, counting down.
ACAGACGAAAGAAAGCGCTGGATTCTGAAATGAGAGTGTTTACTGAAGGATTTGGAGCAACTTCATAACTTCCTTCTGTGAACCGTGACCAGAAGTAGTGTTTTCTTGGTTGACGTGAATCACGTTCCTTTCCGTCAGTGCTAGAGTTTTCCTCTGCCCCTACCTGCCCCATAGTGCACATGAAGTGGCCGAAGCCTGTTTTCATGATTTCACATAGATTTAACTGTCGACTCCGTCACCCACCTGGGGGGGAAATGTCCCTTGACCTTTTGTCTTTTTTCAGCCTCCACAACAGTATGATTTCTACCACGAGTCTTCTGTGCACTTGAGGCCTGGATCAGAGCCCTTCTGTAGGCTTCCCACACTGGGAAGGCTTGACTTTACCTACTTCCTGATCTTGAAATCACCTATTTGTGACTCTTTTCCAAACTAGACTCAAAGCTCTTGGAGAGACCTGAGCCTTATTGATCTTCCCCGTCATCAGGGCCTGGCACCCCACGTGGGATGTAGCTTTTGCTCAGTAAATCTTTGTTGACCAGAATTTAACTGAACTGAATGCTTCTTGTCTGCTGCCTCTGTTTCTTTACTGCCTGCTTTCCTGCTACCCACTCTATTTTATTTTTAAATTTTAATTTTTAAAAAAATTTTATTGAAGTATAGTTCATTTACAATGTTGTGTTAGTTTCTGGTATACAGCAAAGTGATTCAGTTATAAATATATATATATATATATATATATAAATACTCTTTTTCATATTTTTTATTAAGGCTTATCACAGGATATTGAATGTAGTTCCCTGTGCTCTACAGTAGGACCTTGTTGTTTATCCATTCTCTATATAATAGTTTGCATCTGTTAACCCCAAACTCCCAATCCACCCCTCCTCCCCCCGCCCTTGGCAACCACAAGTCTGTCCTCTATGTGACTCTGTTTCTGTTCCGTAGATAAGTTCATTTGTGTCGTATTTTGGATTTCACATATGAGTGATATCATATTAACCCCTGTATTTGATATCTCTTTTTACCGCCGCCCAAACCAGGACCTGTGTGTGACAATGACCCTCCAGTCCCTGACCTGGTAGACTTGCCTCAGTCAGCTTCTTCCTGATTCTTTGTGAGAGTGACGCTGTTGAAAACTTCCTTTTTGAAACGCTCCTACCTTACAGATTTCAGGGCTTCAGGCTCTGTTTGCTTCTCTCCGAGGCCAGTCTCTGCTCTTCCGCTGATTCTTCTTCTCGCCACTCAAGCACACCATCTTTCTTGAAATGGCTTTCAAGATTTTCACCATCTCTTCTCAGGTGGTTTCCAGCATCTCTTGTAGGCAGATGTCTGCAAAGCATTGTACTTGATTAAACCCCAAGTCCTTCCATGCCTTCCTGGCTTTTTACTGGCCGCTTCACGGGTATTTGTGGAAGGAGTGGCCAAATGGACAAACATGCAGCTTTATTTTGAAAGATTGATATAGATTATGAAATTTACGAACACCGGAGAGATAGACACGGTTCTTGGCTTTACCCCCACCTTCAGCTCGTAACCAAGTGGCTTGTTTACTGAACAAATATGTGCTGAAGATGTTGACTCTTCGTGAGGCTGCTAGGATATCAGAGCTTTCACTTAAGGATGAAATTGTAGCCTAGGATTAAACAAGAGAAGAATCGAGGTGGGGAGAGTCATGACCTCATTACCCACCTGCCCAACCTCCCGCCCCGCCCAAAAAAAAAGCTTCCAGAGGGCACAGTTTGGAAACTACCGCAGTAGAGTCTTTCTGAACTCTCCTCTGATTCTGTTATTCTCAGATACTCAGTGATGTTTACTGCCTTTTAAGAAGGTGAATGCTAAAGTTTACTTCCCTGAGCTCTTTGACCCTTGAGGATGCCAAGTGTTTGTTTTCTGGGTGATTTAATACTTGTGTGGGAACGTGTGTTATATCACCACTAAAGACTGAGAAAGTACTTTACATAATCAGCAAGTGTTCTACAAATAGTATCGTTGTTACAGTTTTGATTGCAAATACTAGCTAATGTATAAAGCAGGACATAGAAAAAAAAAAAAAGCCGATGATTTTAATTTGGGACTTCCTATTACACTTCTGTATTAAACCCTTTAAGAGTTCTGACTTTATTAAACTCATGAGCAAATGAGTCTGAACAAATGCCCCCAATATTTTTGAATTGCACCATTTCCATTTCACCAGCAATTTAGGTTTGAAATAACTTTTTTTTTTTTTTTAACCGACAGTCACCCATAATCTTTGTGGGCCCTTATCTTTCCCTGTGGAAGTGTGAACAGAACCCTAACTCACGAGTTTGTTAATTGCTCACTGCTGCTTTGGACTTAAAGCTGCCCTCGGTGATGCAGGTATATTTTATAGACACAAATGTGCCGTCCTGCGGAGCTGTTACAGCCTGCTCTTGTTCATCTCCCTTAGGTGAAATCTGAAGTTTATTTATTTATTTTTAATACATAAAGGCATACATTTATTTATTTATTTATTATATTTGGCTGCGTTGGGTCTTCGTTGCTGCGCGTGGGCTTTCTCTAGTTGTGGCGAGCGGGGGCTACTCTTCCTTGTAGTGCGTGGGCTTCTCACTGCGGTGGCTTCTCTTGTTGCGGAGCACGGGCTCTAGGCAGGCGGGCTTCAGTAGTTGCGGCTTGCGGGCTCAGTAGTTGTGGCGCATGGGCTTAGTTGCTCCGCAGCACGTGGGATCTTCCCAGACCAGGGATCGAACATGTGTCCCCCGCGTTGGCAGGTAGGATCTTTAACCACTGTGCCACCAGGGAAGTCCCTGAAGTTGATTTCTGTACGAAGCTTTACCTGGACACTGTAGACTTACCTTCTCTTAGTAACCTGGGTTCCATTTGAGAAGCACAGTGTTGCTATTTTCTTAAACACACACGCACCCATCTGAGTACAGTTTTCATTTATTGAATTATTTACTTTCTAGATACTGCCTTGGTTTATATGTGTGTATATATAAGTTTTCTAGGGCTGCCATAACAAAGTACCACAAACTGGGTGGCTTAAACAGAAGTTCTGGAGGTTGGAAGTCCAAAATCAAGGCGTCAGCAGGGTTGGTTCTCTCTGCAGCTGAGAGGGAGAATCTATTCCATGACCCTCCTCTGGTCTGAGGGTTTGCTGGCAATCAGGCACTTCTTGGCTTGTGGAAGCATCACCTGATTTCTGCCTTCATCTTCCCAGGACATCCTTCCTGGGTGCCCGAATTTCCCCTTTCTATAAGGACACCAGTCATATTGGATTGGGGCTCACCCTACGTCAGTATGATCTTAACTAACTATATCTACAACAACCCTATTTCCAAATAATTTCATGTTCTAAAGTACTTGGGATTGGGGCTTCAGCATGAATTGTGGGGTATAGGAGGACACAGTTCAAGCCATGACAGTATGGCTAATGCCTGAAATGTTGAGATGACAGACATTGTCATTTGGCAATTCTGGATAAGAGAGATGGGTAGAAATGACAATAAATTCCACTGAGTGTGCTTCAGAGACTTGAAAGACAACTGTTGCAAGATCGTAAATCCTATCCTATGAAATTGTCTGATTATCCTTGACATACTAGGTATAAAAGAAACTTATTTTACACGTCTCTGCTCCGGTTTTTCTGATTAACTCTTCGTCAGTATAGTGACATAATTTATTCAGGGCCTTTGACCAATGGAGGGAGAAAAAGACCTTGACCACGTTTAACTTATTTTTTAGCCTTTTATTATGTATGTTTCCAAATATCTGCAAAAGTAGAGGGAATGAAGACCGTATACCCATCTCACAGCTTCGGTAATTGTTGGCTTTTGCCAATCTTGTTTCATTTATCCTTTTTTTTTTTTTCTTGCTGGAGTCTGTTAAAGGAAATTGAAGACATCCTATTTTTTAAACATAATTGAAGGAGGTTACAGTTTGTGACTATTAAAATTAAGAAAGAGAAAGGTAAAACTGCTCCATAATATAAAATATACCCTGGTTTCTGCATTATAACTGAAGGAGAAAAAAAGTGGGAGATAAAGGGGGGAGGAGCGGACAGAGAAGATGTGAGAGACACCTCTTCCTTTACATGTTGTTTTTCTTAACTAGACTCTGTGCTCCTTAAGGGCAGACACCGTCCTTGAACCTTCATGCCTGGGGAGTGGGGCTGGACAGTAGATGCTTGATAAACATGTGCTGAGTAATTGAATAAGAGTGAAGTTCCCCCAAAGCCTTGCACAGACCCACTGAGAAAAACACATATTTGGCTATAGAGCCAGAGAAAAGGAGAGATCCTCCAGTTACTTTCCCTGACATTCACTCCCAGTGCAGCATTTTCACAGCCCTAGTGAGAGATAGGTTTCTCCCTGCTGCGTGCTCATGCCCCAGGCGAGATGGGATTAGTTAGAAGCTAGAGGTTTTGTCTACACTGTAGGAGATCATTCTTCATTTGCATTGAGAATTGAAGCATGATTCCTAAGTGTATTTACCACCTTCCATCCTCCCAGGATTCTGGAGTTGCAGCTTCTTTTGCCCGCCATTCTTGGAAAATTCGGGGTGCTCTTAAAACAAGTGGCATGCATTTTGCTGAAAGAGTACAGTCTCGGGTGTCCTTACAGCAGGCGGACCTGTGCTCTTGGAAGTGAGTTACCTCGGTGCAGAGGAGACAAGTCCTGTTCTGCTAAAACAAGGGGGTTCTAGACTGGAAGGGGAGAGAGAAGGCAAAGCCTGTGGTTCTAGAGCCCAGTTCAACCTTACCTCCTTGCAGGTCCCTCACAAACCCCAGGTGAAGTCATTCCAGACTGAGAAATAAAAGACTTAAAAATACTGCAGTGAGAGTGAACCCCAGTGTTAACTATGGACTTCGGGTGGTGATATGTCAATGAAGGGTCGTCCGTTGTAATGAATGCCCCATTCTGGTGGAGGACGTTGGCAACAGAGACAGCCGTATGTGTGTGGGGACAGGGGGTCTGCATGGGAAAGCCCTGTTCCTTCCACTCAATTATGCTATGAACCTAAAGCTCTTAAATTGTTAAAAAGTGTTGTAGAGAGAAGTCTAGTATCACGGACTTGATAAACCCTTGTGTAGAACGTGTGCAGTGTTTAAGCATCAAAACAAGGAAATCTGAAGGGCGTCCTGGGTTATGGGTGTTCAGATAGGGGCTCTTGTTGCCAGGGTAAGAAGGCTTTATGCCCTTGAGAAGTTACAAGGTAAGATGGATTTTTAGATGATGTTGAAGTCGGCACAAAAGCACTGCAGATTTGAGCTTAACCATCAAACCTTAGGGTTTCCCTTCAAACACTGTTGCATGATTTGTTCTCTACTTTAAGGGAGGCTTTTGGTTCCATAAAGCAGGTCAGCCTTTATACTACAGTTAAGGTAGTCAGATTTTATTACTGTATATTGATAGTTGGCATCAGAAAAGGCCATTCCATTTCAGTTCTGAGTTGAATATGGGAAGAAGTTGAAATAAGTAAAAGAAGGAAGACTGGCTAGCAGCTACCTGTCAGCATGTACAGGGCTGTCATCTACATTCTTCCATGACGCTGGGGCTGTGATGGGCCAGTAATCATCAAAGCTTAGCTTTATTCTGTGGCTGCAGAGGGAGCTTCTATTCTGGAGACTCCTATAAAATCCTTTCTTCCTTCAGCCCCTCCAGGCCCCCCGCACTCTCTCCTCTCATACCACCACCTCCTTTCCACGTCACCTGCACAGGTGGGTGTCCGCAGGACCCCCCCTTCCTGGAGTCCTCACTCACCGCCTTGCCTTCAGTTGTCAGCCAAGTGATTCCTCTCAGACTGTCGTCTGCGGTCGCCAGCTGTCCTTTGACCCCCAGCTCTGAAGTTCTCTTGCTGCCTGATGCTGTATCTTGGTGACCCCCCAGGACGTCATGCGCAACTTGTCGAAACCCGAGACCCCTGTTTAAACGATGGCACAGGGAAAAGTCTCTCCTCCTTCAGCTAGCGTAATTCCTGTGAACGGCTGGCCCAGGCTGCAGGTCCCCACGTCCAGGTCGGTTCTTTCTTGCCTCTTGGTCTCCTCCGTTCATATCCACCACCTGCCGGTTCTCCCTGTGTCATTCAAGTCCTTCAGCTGCAGATGCAGACAGCTTGGGTCCAGCTGGCGTTAACCATAAAAAGCATGCATGACGCGCGCTTCTGTATTCAGATGTATTAAATTAGATGGGATGTACGAAGGTACAGGTGTATATGAAGGAAATGAAAAATTTAAAGGGTGTTCGACGGATCACGGACCTGGAGGGCGAGTGCCACGCCGACACTGAGATCCGGTCTCTGTCTGTCTGTCTGTCTCTTCCCCCTTGGTCTTCTCTGCACTGTTTGCCTCAGGGCTCTCCTCTTGGCTGTAGCATGGCAACACTGTTGGCCTAGATCCTCTGGCTAAGAATGTGGGGACCACCTCTGGCTCCCCTTCCTTCACACCTCGGGTTCAGTTCCTCAGCTCTTTCTTCAAAATACATCTCAGTTCCAGCCAGGGAGGAATGCAAACGAGGAAGCATCCGTGGGACTTGGTGACGTTAGAGGGAAAGTTGAGAGGACGTTAAAGGTGATTCTTCTGGGGAGGGGGAGAAGGGGGCTGCCTGGTCAGAAATAGGAATATTAGGGGGTTTGACAGGGTCTATTTGGGAGAATGTGCACAAAGGCATAGGGGCGAAATCAGTGTGCCGGCTGAAGAATGGCATTCCTTATACTATGTGATAAAGCACATTGATCTGATTTGTTTTCATACAACTTTAATGTGTATCACATGAGAAGACTGTTTGCATTGTTACAAATCTGAAACCAATAATTTTCTTTTAACATGCAAATATAATATAAGCTCAGTTTTTCGTTACTTTCCCTACAAAGCTGAAAGCAGCTCGCTCGCCTTAGAGATTTTCATTTCACTGCGTTCCGACGTGACGTTACCTTCCATTAATCCCTTCCAGCTAAGCAAAATTTAATTAAAACCATCTCACATGATGACAGCCATTTATGTATTTAAAAAAAGGAACTCACAGAAGCTCAGCTACCCATCTTCTGCTCTAAATGAAGTCAAACTATTAAATTTAGTAGGTTCCTTTTTTGAATTCGGGATTCGTTACATAATGGCTTTTACCCCATTAATTTTGGACAACAAGGTTTTTATGCATATGTTCCATGTTACGTGACTGTGAACTGAATTTGAAATGATATGGTCTTAAGACTTGAAGGTGAAAGGGAATTATTGTTTAAAAAGAGATGGAAAATGATACCTAAGTATGTATTTTTTCCCCGCAATGAGCATGGCGATCTTTGTGAAGTGTGAACAGGGATGATGCCATTTTGCGTGTAATGAAGTGACAAGGTATCTCAAGGATTTGGTAGGAAAGCCGGGCTCACAGGGTGAAGGTCCTTGTTTCCATCGCTGGTACTGACGCCGACTATTCGCATGTGAGATGTGAGAGTCAGAGGAGCCCATCTCTAATCCTACACGATCGTGTGAGTCCTTGGCTCTGAAACTCAATTTTCCCCATGTCCCCACTCTGATCTGGCATGGACTTTGTGTAGAATCTTATGAAATGGAAGTAAATACTTCCTTGGTTTTGGAGCTGTAACTCCACTGTGAACACAAGAAAATCATAAATTCACATAAGCAAGACTCTACAGCTGTGCCCCTTGTTTATAACTTCATAAATGTCAGTCACTCTAGTTTGACGCATTACTTAAATTATATCGTGGTAAACTATACATAACATAAAATTTACCATTTTAACCATTCTTACGTGTACAGTTCAGTGGCATTTAGTATATGCACAAGGTTGTACAGTCATCACCACTTACCATGTCCAAAATCCTTTATCATTCCAAACAAACTCTGTACCCACCCACACCCCGCATAACCTCTGTTCTACTTTACATCTCTGCGAATTCTAGGGATCTCATATGAGTGGAATCATACGGTATTTGTCCTTTTGCGACTGGCCTACTGCACTCTGCATAATGTTTTCCAGGTTCATCCATGTTGTAGCAGGTGTCAGAATTTCCTTTTTAAGGCTGAGTGATGTTACACTGTATGTATAGAGCACATTTTGTTGATCCATCCATCTCTTGATGGACATCAAGGTTGTTTCCACATTTCACTACTGCAGTTAAGTCTGTTATGAACACCAGGGCACAAATCTCTGCTTGAGATCCGCTTCCGGTTCTTTTGGTCTTATACCCAAAAGTGGAATTGTTGGATGGTAGGGTAGTTCTGTGTTTAATTTCTTGAGAAATAGCTGTACTGTTGTCCACAGGGACTATACCATTTTACATTCTTACCAACAGTGGACAAAGGTTCCAGTTTCATCTCATCCTCACCATCACCTGGTATTTTGTTTTCTTCTTTCTTTTAATAATAGCCTTCCTAGTAGGTATGAAGTAGTGACTAATCACCTTTTTTGTGTGTGATCATGTTGGTGGCATTTTTAAGGAGGAATTTGCATTGATGAGCGAGAAGCACTTAACTGCAGCTGATTCCTTGTTATGCAGCATCAGTTCACCATGCTTTTTTTCTTTTTAAGTAAAGCTCTGTGCATGAATGGAGGATGGAAGATGTTTCCGGGCTTCCCATTTGCCCATGGTCACTCTAGGAAACATCGTCCAGTATCACGAGTTCCCAGTTGTCCATCTGTGTGACGATGACATTTGACACAGAGACAAAGCACTCAGGTCCACCCGGTGTGTGTGATGGGCCACGACTCGTTACCACTGAGCCCGCTCGTATCAAATTCTTGGGTGGGGGAACAGAGTCAGAAGGGGGTGTTGTTTCTCTGGGTGGATTTCAGCCCACCCTCTGCTGGTTTTTGTTCTCTTGAAACTAGCAATCGTGATTGAGAACCGCTGTGAACATCAACAGGTCAGCGCCACCACACACACCTCTATTTTTTGGGGGGGGGGGGATTTTTACGAATTCTTGAGCCAGACATAGGTGGCTTATTTGTTCTGTATTTGAAACGTACTTTTGACAGATGGCGAAAACTCGCCTTAATCTCCATGCATTTGACTTCCGTAAGTAAGACCAGCCTGCAGTACAGATCAGGAGAGTGAGTATTCTCAATTTTAGAGCCAGGTGACATTAAGCATCGCTGTCTGTCCAGGCCTGTGGTCTTGATGATTTTTTGTCCTCCGTGTCGTTTGCTCGGTGCCGTGTGTCATCCGTCACTGCCAGGCAGCAGAAGTGCATCACAGAGGATTAGAGGAAAGCCATTTTGTGCTCAGAAAATAATTGAATGAAGATTTACTTTGTGGCTTCAAGCTGCAGGATAGCATCGTATTTTCAAACCTCTCATTTGGTTATGTAAGCAGAGGTGACCCAAAGTCTTTGAAAATGAAACCCCATCCGGAGTCGTATAGGCCAGCCTGGGCTGGCTTCAGCAAAGGCTCCTTGAGGGGCCAGGGGTCCAGCTCCAGGACACAAACCATGGGGCAGGAAGAAGCTGCCAGGCCCTGTGTCTCCACTTCTTCCTCCTTGCCTGCCAAGGTCAAGCAAATATGTATGGAAAGCATCCTGTGTGATCTCTCTGACCCTCCACGCTTCCCGATTCCCTTGCCCCACAGAACGTGGTGAGATGCAGACTTTCAGAATTCCGAATAATAAAGGATAGAAACAATAGCACCTAATTGTTAGCGCAAGGAAGTCTGTGCTCACCTGGTGAACCCAGGGCATTCTCTTGTTTTATTCAGTCCTTTCCTCATTCTTCAACTGCACTAGCAAGACTTCTCAAATGTTGATGTTTCATTGTCTTATGAAGTAAGAATTACCCAACTTAGTTTAGAACCTGAAACCAGAGGTCAAGGCCAGCTGTCCGGGATTTTGGAGCGTGTGGCCCTGGCTCAGTTTCCTGGGCAGCCTTTCCCAGGCAGCGCTGCTTCCGGCTGGAGTCAGCTCCGGCCCAGCTCCTCTTCCTGGCCGCCCAGTCTCCCCGCGGCTGGGGCTGGGGATGGGCCGAGGGGGTCTCTGGTGCTTCCTCTCCTTAATCAGCCCCCCATCCCGGGCGTGGGGGCTGGCATGTTCTTCTTCATTAGGTCTGAATCTTGAGTCTTTGAACAGGCCTTGCAGGGTCTTTATCCCCTAACTCTCCTGGGGGAGCAGCTCTCTGGACCCTTCTCCCCGCCCCTCCCGTTGGGGGAGTGAGTACAGGCACTTCAGATGTAAGGTGGGGCGAGAGGGGCCGCAGAGGCAGGTCGGGGAGAAGTGATTTTGGGGTGGGCGGGGGTTTTGCTGCCCTTTCGGATTATATTGTGCAGTGAGGGTGAGGTTCTTTTCAGGATAAAATTGGACGTGCGATTTAAGGCGTGCAATCGATACACGGCCAGCTGGAGGGATGTAATTGCACTGACAGGTAAAGGGGGATTGAAAGGACAGGTGCAAACACCGAACTAGCCAAAGGGATCTGATAAATGTGGATTTTCTTCAGTGTCCACCTGAATGAGATGGACAGAAAAGAGATGAGAGACGCGACTGTTTGAATGATTAAGTAGGGAATCAGAATGCTCCTTCTCCCTTCAAAACACCGCATCCATAATAAACTGTGATGAGGAAATAGGGCTCCCGTGGCCCTCTCCCTTTAGTGGCTTATCGTCCTAATCCCAGCGAGTGAAAGCTGACTGTGTCTGGGGAGAGCGAGCTGACGGGATTAATCTGAGCCCATTATCCATCCTTAGGGAGCGTCGTGATGGGGGCGCTGCAGCAACACCGGGAAAGCCCGCTGCTCCGAAGGCTGTTAGGAGTGAAGTGCTGCCCTTTTGCAGCGTCTGGGCCCTGCCCGGGCAGCCAGGGGCTCTTTCCTCTGCGCCCTTACAGTACCCGCCTCCGGCCCCAGTGGTGCCCCGTGGGCAGCAGCCCGAGAGAGCCCCTCCCTCTCAGGTCCTCTCTGCTTCTGGAAGGATGCTCCTTACGAGATCTTGAGCGCTCACCTTCCCGTGGACGGTCCCCTCACTTGTCCGATTCTGCCTGCTCATGCCGAGCCTGAAGTTTTTTATAAATGATGTACTTTTACAGTGACCTTGTATTATGACCATAATACTTAAATACTTAAAATAAAATTGTTTAAAAAGAAAACAGTCATCCTTTATCCTGCTTCCCTGACGTGGTTTACCCCCATCTTTATCCTCCAGGTTTCATATGTATACGCCTGCATAGATACACACACACTTACATATATGTACGTGTATATATTTATTAAGTATACTTAAGATTATGTTTTCATGTAGCCATTTTCCTGGCACCCACGTGCGGAATCTCGGCATCACCCTCAGCATCTTTTGCTCTCCTGCCCACCAGTGTGGCGTGGTGGCGGGAAAGGGCTGTAGGGTCCAGCAGACCTTAGGTCGAGTCATCGCTCCGCTACATGGAGGAGGGTGACTGTACCTAAGGCCCTTTTCTGTCTGCCCCGTCCGTCTCTCCGTCCGTCTCTCCGTCCGTCTCTCCGTCCGTCTCTCCGTCCGTCTGTCCTCTCCCACCATCTCTTCTGTCTGCAAACGCTGTGCCCTTGTAACATGCTAGACGGCAGAGATCAGTACAGCGTTTTCCCTTCCGTAAAATGTAGGCGTCAGAGCATATTGAGTAGTGTTATGAGGATTCAGTGAGATCGTGCAGGTGAGGTGACCCATCCAAGTGACACAGAGCAGGAGGCTCGACAGACGGTGTCTGTGGTCAGCTGGCAGGTCCCATCAGTTCTTCGACTTCCCTGACACCTCTTACCTCCATCTCTTACAGACTGAATAGTGATGGGTGATCACTTTCATTCCCAGACTCTACAGTGGGCTTCCACCGGCCCTTACGGCCTGACCTGTTCCAGTGCATTCTTCCCATCACCACCATTGGCCCTTCAAAAGCACTGCTCTTGTCTGTGTTGTTCTGGTTCACACCTTTCAGGGCTGCTCATGCTGATCACAAACATCCTGAATGTGTTGCTGGCCCCTAAATGCTCCCTTAGTTTTAGTGTCTTGGCTCTGGGCAAACCTGCCAGCCTCTCCCACCCTCTCCTGGGCCTGACCCTCTTCAGTTGGCTTTATCTACTGACACATGTGCAGGAAGGTGTACTGATAGTATCGCTTGTGGGAGTAGACGAGAGCTAGGAACCTGGGAATTTCTAGCCTGCCTTCTGCAGTAAAGACTAAGGACTCACCCCGTATTTCTGAGGGAATATTGTTTCTTAGCGTGCTGTTCAGCAAAGAACAATAGAGTAGTGGGTTATGCCCTTTGGAGCTGAACCAGAAGCTTTTAAGGAAGGGTGACCTCAGTCATTTATTTGTATCCTCCATGTTATGCTTTTCATAAAAATCTTAGGTTACTTATTAATTTCTGTAACTAGTGATTCAGTTACTGATTCATCTTCGGGAATACTTAGCAAACCGTGCTGAGTTTGGAAAACGCTTTGTGTCGTGGATTTGGTAGATTTGCGGGTCCCCTCCCAGCTAGTGCCGAGCAGGCATAGACAAGAGGGATGTGAGGTTGCACCCTAGCTTTTCTTCACTTCAGAGGGCTGTTTTCTGTAGGTTGGGTTTGTGTCTTCAGGAGTTCTTGACGTTCGGAATTCTTCTAAGGAAGTTCTGCACCCACAGTTGAGGATATACACGTATTATTTATAATAAATTATTCTCTTACTAATAGGGTCTAGTGTTTGTCAATGTTTACACACCTCTGTGTTGGTGGAGGAGAGTGCACAGTACTTTACATATTGCTTCCTGGTTTATACCTTGGGAGAACTGTCTTACAATCCCTAGCCCTTCCCCTCAACTTTAGAGAAGAGGAACTAAGGTTTAGGTCTCCCGGGGCCCTGTCCGTGCTGGCATTTTGTGGTTCTGTTATGTAGGAGTCCAATCAGTACCAAGTGTGGGGACTTCCCTGGTGGCGCAGTGGTGAAGAATCCGCCTGCCAATGCAGGGGACATGGGTTCGAGCCCTGGTCCGGGAAGATCCCACATGCTGCAGAGCAACTAAGCCCGTGAGCCACAGCTACTGAAGCCTGCACACCACAACTGCTGAGCCTGCGAGCCACAACTGCCGAAGCCCACACGCCTGGAGCCCATGCTCCACCATGAGAAGCCCACGCACCATGACGAAGAGTAGCCCCTGCTCGCTGCAACTAGAGAAAGCCCGCGTGCAGCAGCGAAGACCCAATGCAGCCAAAAATAAATAATAAATAAATAAATTTATTAAAAAAACCCCCAAAAACCACATGTGGCTGAGTCTCGAGTGAAATGCCTTCTGATTGCTGTTTGTGAGATTCTTTCTGTAGTGAAATTAAACTGACTTCTGACAGCATGTAGCCCTGTTTGGAAAACGAAGCTTTGTATATTCAATCTAGACTTTACTAATTTTAGTTTTCTTTTCTCTCCACCAGTTTGCTGTTTTGTGGTTCACAAGAGGTGCCATGAATTCGTTACTTTTTCTTGTCCGGGTGCGGATAAAGGACCTGACACTGATGTAAGTAGCCTGGAAACTATTATTTTATGTTGATGAGGGTTTCCGAGTTTAATTTTTTTAATGCCTGAACTACTGTTGTTCTGGCACATACTGTTAACGGGAAGACTTACCAGTTCGTTTTGTATAACTTTGGCTTTTACTAATGAAAGATTTATAGTCCTTTTGAACCCTGGCAGGACTATCCCAGGCTCAGAGGAGAATTTCCTGTTATCTTGTTTGTACTCTTCAGCTCTGGGTGGTGTAGGCTAAATCTACCAAATTTATAGTCGTAGCTTTCACAAACACAAGGCAGTTCTTTTTGGAAAATGTTGATACATTTTACAATGAACATAAATCGCCCTTCAGTTTATTTGTAATGGTCGATTAACTAGTAGGGCCCTCACTGCTTTTGGCCGAGGTAACAAACTGTCCCTAGTTTGTTTCATGGGATCCTTGCTGCCTTTCATTAGGTATTATAAGTGCTCCTGTTGACTTGAATAATTCAGCGTCTGTTTCGCTGAACAAATGATCTCTGAAACTGCCCACATGTGAATACCTCATCTCTCTGATTTGTGTCCTAACTCCGCCCGTCTCTGCTGAGTCTCTCCGTTGCATCCCTTGTTGGCTGAAAAGCGAGGTCGGCAGAGCAGAGTGGGAGTTTGGGGGCGGGGAAGCACCAGTGCCTAAAATACATCCAGTGGAGGGGAACTTGAGCTGTTACATGGAAAGTCATATTTTTAACTGAAAAAAAAAAAAAAAAAATTGCAGGGTAGGCCCGGGAGAGTAGGCATTTCTGGATGGCGTGAGCTGGACCTCTTTGGCCACTAATACTTAAATGATTTGCTCCAAATGATTCCTACCTTTGGTGCTTGTTCTGATTGTTCTGGTTGGTTTTTTTTTGGTTTTTTGGTTTTTGTTTTTTTAAGGCATTCCGAGTGGATCATCTTGCCTTGAGGGAGATTACAGAGGTAGAAGAAAAGAAGTTAGAGGCCAGGAGAGAGCTCTGAGCTCCATCCTGCAGATCGGATGGGAGAGGAAGGCAGGGAAGGGGACCAGGAGGAGGCCAGGAGGGTGAGAGGCCAAGTTCACGATTCCCTAACGGGCCTGTCGGCCAACGCTGATCACATCTGTGATCTTGTTCTGAATCCTCTGTTGGCTCCTAATAGTCCACGTAGATGGTAACACACATCCGGGTTTGCACTTGCTTACCTAGGGAAGCCTTGGTTGATGCTTGTTTACGGCTGTTAATTATCTTCAGCAGCTCCTTTCCCGCTCAGAATTTTATCCTGTTGTGGCTGATGGCTGTGGCCTTCCTCCTCCCAGCCAGGGGCCAGGTGCAGAGTGTTAGCAAAGGGCTTTTCGCCGTGAAGCGTAACGAAGGGCACACCTGTGATCTGCTCCCGCTCATCTGTGTGTGTGCTGACTTGTGTGTGCGCTGACTTGTGTGTGCGCTGACTTGTGTGTGCGCTGACTTGTGTGCGCGCTGACTTGTGTGCGCGCTGACTTGTGTGTGCGCTGACTTGTGTGTGCTGACTTGTGTGCGCGCTGACTTGTGTGCGCGCTGAATTGTGTGCGCGCTGACTTGTGTGTGTGCTGACTTGCCTCACATTGTCATATACTCGACGTTTAAGTTACGGGATGAGCTTTTTCGAATCTGAGAGAGAAAGAAGTGGGTGAGGTACTAAAAAGGTACAGAATAATCGGCCAGTCCTGCCTGTCTGATCAAAAAGGACCGTGCACTCTTTTCCAAGGGGAACTTTTGCCTTTTGGTCCTTGGCTTCCAGAGACTGTGATTGCAGGGCCCGGCCGGTGGGGGCTTGAAGGCTCGGCTCCTCCTCAGGCCCCTTCCCTGCGCTTTTAAAATTTCCATCTCGAAGCCTCTTTGTCCTTCAGTCTGGAGCTCCTCCCTGTCCTTAGGACAACCTCTGTCCCTCGAGAATTGTGTCTCCGTGTGACTCCCCTCCCGCCAGAGGGAACACGAGGTACCTGGGTTTCCAGGGTGTGTACGCGTGCTTCTGTGTGTGTGCGCGTGTGTGCATGTATGTTAGCGCTTTAAATCCTTGTTTTCCATACTTTGTTTTCTCTGCGCCTTCAGTGAGAAAAGCCATGAAGCGTCACTTTTAGAGAGAGGCTCACACCAACCTCAGTCCTGCTGTGAAGGATCATGTCCGGACGCACCCCCTTCAATCTGTAAAAGAGTAGGGAGAGGAGAGTCTTATGTGACGTGTTTAAGATGACACAAGTGCTCAACAATTCTTTAAACGTAATCCTTGGGAGGTTTGCCCTGTGTGCTGGGTATGTGGACATTGGAGAAGGTGGAGGGGGGTCTGTTGAAAGGCTTCAAGCCCTGGAGGTCATCGGCTTCCCGGGGTTTGGTCTGCATTTTGCGCAGTCTCCCTGCCTTTATTCACCTGACGCATCCTCACCGGCCGGTGCCCCTGGCCTGTCCGGGGAGAAACGATTCCTGATGGGCTTTGCTCTTCTTGTATCTGAGCCGTCCAATTGAGTCGAGTTCAGGGGATTTAAAAATAACCTCCGGGGTGATTACTGAAGCCTCCCGGGCCGGGGGGAGCCCCCTCCGTGCAGGTGGCATCGGGAGGTGACTGCAGCCGCCTGCATGTTTGCAGGAGCACAAGTGAGGAGGTGAACCAACTTGTTACAGGGCGGGGAAGCTTGCTTCTGATCTGGGTGCCCCTTCAAGTCTGTGAAGCCCGTAAAACCAAGCCATCTGAAGAAGCTGAGAGCATCGACCGTAAATGACTGACTCACAGCCAAAAACGGGACCCAGTGCACAACTTGCTGCAAAGCAGGAGCAGTGTCCGGAGGGAGCTGGACCCCGCGGGCAGCCGTGTGTCCAGAGAACGGAGCTGCCTGCTTTGCCTTTTGACAGCCTGCGAATTCTTTTGTTCTCAGGTTCTTCTCGGTGTCTTAGAAACTGAGCAAAGGAAGAAAGACTGCTAAGTTGTTTAAATTTCAACCTTTCAAAGCTGCATTTATAACAAAACTTGAAACATGTAAAATAAATCTAGAAATAAATTTAATTAGTGGATCTTCTGTTTTCTCAAAGTGTGCTTTTACATGTAATAGGGAAACAAGACCATTGTGTGAGAAAACCCCTGTTATACCCCAAACAGTTTTTACATTCCTGAACCAACAAAGTGTGATTTGTAAAAGGTGCAGGTGCTAAAAAGTGGCATTTAAAATTCAGCAGAGGTACTTCCCGGGTGGCGCAGTGGTTAAGAATCCGCCTGCCAGTGCAGGGGACATGGGTTCGAACCCTGGTCCAGGAAGATTCCACATGCCGCAGAGCAACTAAGCCCATGCGCCACAACTACTGAGCCTGTGCTCTAGAGCCCACGAGCCACAACTACTGAGCCTGTGTGCTCTAGGGCCTGTGAGCCACAACTACTGAGCCCGCACACCACAACTACTGAAGGCTGCGTGCTCTAGGGCCCGTGCTCCGCAACAAGAGAAGCCACTGCGACGAAGGGTGGCCCCCACTCACCGCAACTAGAGAAAGCCCCGTGTGCAGCAACGGAGACCAAACACGGCCAAAAATTTTTTAAAAAAAAAAAGAAAAGAAAAAGAAAATAAGGAGAAAGATTTCCCTCCCCTTCAAAAAAAATAAATAAATAAAATTCAGCAGAATGAGGTAAAAAGAGTCTCAGAGCAGGAACTGGGAGCCTTGCCCTGCCAAGTCACTGAAAATCTTTCTAGATCGTGCTTTTCTTATCAATAGGGAGATTGAACTTGGTGATCTTTACAGTTATTTTCAGCCCTAAATAATAATTTGTCACCTAAATGTCTACCGAGGGCTTCAAGCTGTGAAGATAAAAAGGTGACGACAGGTCCTGCCCTCCCAGTGCCTCCTCTCTGATGAAAAGGATGCAGAGCCTCACACTCTAAGGTTGCATGTGACGGCTGCCGTCAGTGGGGGAAGAAATAAGCTGTTGTTGAGTTTGAGTGGAGGGGAGAGTGCATCTCATGGAAGAATGAGGGAAGGCTTCCTGAAGGTGGTGACATTTTTAAGATTTATTTCAATTTTTTTTTTTTTTTTTTCCAAAACGTTCTTTTAAAAACAAGTAGACCAGTATTTTCCTGTTTCTCCTGCTGGCTTAAGGGAGTTCATCCCTCGCCAAATGCTGCTACCCGGTGGTGTGTAAACTCAGGTGACACATCATTGCAAGAGGACCCGTTAAAAGAGCACAGGCCAGAGAGACCCGCCATGTTCTGCAGATTCCCCCAGGTGAACCTCTGAGTGGAGGCCTTGCCGGTCCTGAAACCCCGCTCTGCACTCCTCACGTGCCATGCTGCCACGGGAAACCTGGAAAAGAAGTTATTTCGGGGAAACAAACCCAACCCAAAGCTCCCATGCTAATTCTGTTCTTCAGTGGGTGGATTATTTTATGTACCAGATTCACAGTAACAGAAGTATTTCCTACAAGGGAAGGGACTCCTGCTACTTTTGCACCAAATTAATTTAGCTGAGAATTAAAAATAGCCTCCAACACTTGCATCCCCATCTGCAGTTCTGATGCGCTACAGGGGGCCGCAGAGGGTGGGACATCCGTCCTCTTGATGCGCCAGTGAGAA